>NC_084741.1:18250895-18408395 GCF_033978785.1 Entelurus aequoreus | reverse complement strand
TATGTATGTGTATACATATATGTATATATACATATATACATACTACTGAATTTATATATATATATATATATGTGTATATAATATATATATAAATAAAAACATAAATTGATCAACTTTATTCTTCATCTTATCAAGACATTTTAGGCAATTTTGTGCTTCTAGACTATTTTATGGAAGGAAACTATTTTGACCTTTGACCTCACCAATGCAGCAAAACACTACACAACTTGCAGGGAAATGTACAAAGAAGAAAAGAGGTTTCACTTTGTCGTCCCAACACATTTGTCCACAGGGCGGATGTGAGTTACTGTGCTTCCTGGCCGGGGTGTTGTTGGATCCCCCGCATGTGCTTACATAACGCCGCGGAGTGTCTTGCGGAGGTTCATGGAGTCGCCCGAGAAGACATGCAAAGACAGGCGGGCCCCGGTACCAACCTGCTGGGCCACCGTGACCCCCGGGGCACCTCACGTTACCCGTGGTCTGACTGTACATACACAGAACATTACGCAACGCCGTTTCAAGCACGTGTGTGTGCGTGTGCTGACCGGACTTGATTTTGGCAATAGAGTGAGACATCGACACTGCAATGTTTTCATGTCTGCCACTTTATGAACCCACTGAACCCAATCTACTTCATAGATTACACGTGCACCAGTCAACCTTTTATTTGTCGAACCATAAAAGCGCTTTATTCTGAAGGATGCTCACTTAAATCAACATACACTATATTGCCAAAAGTATTTAGCCACCCATCCAAATGATGAGAATCAGGTGTCCTAATCACTAGGCCCGGTGTATCAAATCAAGCACTTAGGCATGGAGACTGTTTCTACAAACATTAGCGAAAGAATGGGCCGCTCTCGGTTATTTCCAGCGTGGAACTGTCATAGGATGCCACCTGCACTGCAAAAACTGAAATCTAAGTAAGATGAAATATCTCAAATAAGGGTGATTTTTGCTTATTTTCTGTCCGATTAGATAATTCTTCTCACTAAGCAGATTTTAAAGGCCTACTGAAAGCCACTACTACCGACCACGCAGTCTGATAGTTTATATATCAATGATGAAATCTTAACATTATAACACATGCCAATACGGCCGGGTTAACTTATAAAGTGACATTTTAAATTTGCCGCTAAACTTCCGGTTCGAAACGCCTCTGAGGATGACGTATGCGCGTGACGTAGCCCGGGGAACACGGGTATGCCTTCCACATTGAAGCCAATACGAAAAAGCTCTGTTTTCATTTCATAATTCCACAGTATTCTGGACATCTGTGTTCGTGAATCTGTTTCAATCATGTTCATTGCATTATGGAGAAGGAAGCTGAGCAAGCAAAGAAGAAAGTTGTCGGTGCGAAATGGACGTATTTTTCGAACGTAGTCAGCAACAACAGTACACAGCCGGCGCGTCTTTGTTTACATTCCCGAAAGATGCAGTCAAGATGGAAGAACTCGGATAACAGAGACTCTAACCAGGAGGACTTTTGACTTCGATACACAGACGCCTGTAGAGAACTGGGACAACACAGACTCTTACCAGGATTACTTTGATTTGGATGACAAAGACGCAGACGTGCTACTGTGAGTATGCAGCTTTGGCTTCTAAACATTTGATCGCTTGACCGTATGTGCGCAACTTTTTTTTGCGTATGTACGTAACTTTTTTAAAATATATAAGCTTTATGAACCTTGGGTTAGGTGAACGGTCTTTTGGGCTGAGTGATTGTGTGTGTTGATCAGGTGTTTGAATTGTATTGGCGTGTTCTATGGAGCTAGGAGCTAGCATAGGAGCTAGGAGCTAGCATAACACGTACCGTACCGTACGTGCGCGTCACGTACGTAACTTTTTAAAAATATATAAGCTTTATGAACCTTGGGTTAGGTGAACGGTCTTTTGGGCTGAGTGATTGTGTGTGTTGATCAGGTGTTTGAATTGTATTGGCGTGTTCTATGGAGCTAGGAGCTAGCAGAGGAGCTAGGAGCTAGCGTAACAAACACGCAGGTGTTTTTATGCAGGATTAATTTGTGGCATATTAAATATAAGCCTGGTTGTGTTGTGGCTAATAGAGTATATATATGTCTTGTGTTTATTTACTGTTGTAGTCATTCCCAGCTGAATATCAGGTCACCCCCGGCTCTCACAGCATCTTCCCTATCTGAATAGCTTCAACTCCCCACTAGTCCTTCACTTGCACTTTACTCATCCACAAATCTTTCATCCTCGCTCAAATTAATGGGGAAATTGTCGCTTTCTCGGTCCGAATCTCTCTCACTTCATGCGGCCATCATTGTAAACAATAGGGAACTTTGCGTATATGTTCAATTGACTACGTCACGCTACTTCCGGTAGGGGCAAGCCTTTTTTTTATCAGATACCAAAAGTTGCAATCTTTATCATCGTTGTTCTATACTAAATCCTTTCAGCAAAAATATGGCAATATCGCGAAATGATCAAGTATGACACATAGAATAGATCTGCTATCCCCGTTTAAATAAAAAAAATTCATTTCAGTAGGCCTTTAAATATATAAAATTTTTAAATTATTATTATTATTATTATTTTTTAATTTCTTGTGCGGCCCGTTACCAATCGGTCCACGGACCGATACCGGGCCGCGGCCCGGTGTTTGGGGACCACTGGTGTAAAGCACGTCACCACTGGACTCCAAAGCGGTGGAGACGCCTTCTCTGGAGTGATGAATCCTCGCTTTTCCGTGGACCAGTCTGGGTTTGGAGGTCGCCAGGAGAACGCTACATTTCAAACTGCATTGTGCCAAGTGTGAAATTTGGTGGAGGAGGAATTATGTTGTTTTTCCAGGAGTTGGGCTTGGTCCCTTAGTTCCAGCGAAAGGAAGTTTGAATGTTCCAGGATACCACAACATTTTAAACAATTCCATGGGATGGCACTTCAACTTCATATGTGAGTAAAGGCAGGTGGCCAAATACTTTTGGCAAAATAGTGCATAACAGCAAAACATGTCGGCTTGATGAAAAAAACAAAGTGATCAACATATCAAGTTATCTTAAAGGGGAACTGCACTTTTTTGGGGGAATTTTTGCCCATCATTTATAACCCTTATGTAAGACAAGAACACGTATGTTTTAATTTTTCGATGCATTCTAAAGCGTAAATGAACGCTAGCAAGAGTCAGCTAACAATGGAGCCAATGAAAAACATCCTTAAAAATGCATTAATGTTTTATATTCACGCTGTAAGTATATATGTAAAGTAGTAACATTCATAATAACATGTAATATTTACGTATTTTGCTCATTCTGGGCAAACAGGGGTGTATTAATTTCACGGACGCATCACAAAGTTCGCTTTCCCCTTCAGCAACAACACCACTAATCATGGCGGACTTCATGAGAGACAACAAAGACTACTTTGGGGCAAATGATGATCCAGAAACGTATATATTTTTGAGGCTGAATATAAGGAGGACGACGTACAAGTTATAGAAGCTGTGTGCTAAACAGATCCGGCTTTAGTGAACCACTAAGCGTCATGTAGCGGTACTGCTAAAAAATACAAAATACAATCGCTTACTGTACAATGTCTGCTGTCACTGGGATGCCAGCTAATGGGATGTTTATATGAAGAATGAATCAAAATCCCAATTTAGGGTTTAAAAAAAAAAAAATTGCTGCACACAAACGTCTTTTCGTGTCTTCCTCGCCATCTAAGTCGGATGTCAAAGTTGACCGACTTCTCGATTTATGTCCACCACCTTCTACAATCCAGGTGCGAGGCTTGATTTATAATCCAGAATGAACTTTCACCAACTCAGAGGCCGTGCAGCGGCTCAATATGTCTAGCATGAGCGAGTTAGCACTCTGGGATCAATGCGCCGCGAAAAGTAGTTCCTCTGCGTTAGCGCTTATAATAACAACATTGCTACTACGGGACGGCGTGGCGAAGTTGGTAGAGTGGCCGGGCCAGCAATCGGAGGGTTGCTGGTTACTGGGGTTCAATCCCCACTTTCTACCATCCTAGTCACGTCCATTGTGTCCTTGGGCAAGACACTTCACCCTTGCTCCTGATGGCTGCTGGTTAGCGCCTTGCATGGCAGCTCCCGCCATCAGTGTGTGAATGTGTGTGTGAATGGGTGAATGTGGAAATAGTGTCAAAGCGCTTTGAGTACCTTGAAGGTAGAAAAGTGCTATACAAGTATAACCCATTTATCATTTATTTATTTATTTGGTAATAATCAGGTCACGGGATGTAAAAATGGAGTATTGGTGGCACTTTTTGGATGTTTATTGGCAGAATTAACTCCCGCTAGCTGCATTGTTAGCGCATTTTGCTAGTGTTTATTTACGAGTTTGAATGCATTAAAAAGAGAGGGGTGCTCGCCTTACCTACACTTGTCCGTTTATGTCCACAACCTTCTACTATCCAGGTGAGAAGCTTGATTTATAATCCAGAATGAACTCTCACCAACTCAGAGGCCGTGCAGCGGCTCAATATGTCTAGCATGAGCGAGTTAGACATCTGGGATCAATGCGCTGCGAAAAGTAGTTCCTCTGCGTTAGCGCTTATAATAACAACATTGCTAGTATTTGGTTAATAATCAGGTCACGGGATGTAAAAATGGAGTATTGGTGGCACTTTTTGGATGTTTATTGGCAGAATTAACTCCCGCTAGCTGCATTGTTAGCGCATTTTGCTAGTGTTTATTTACGAGTTTGAATGCATTAAAAAGAGAGGGGTGCTCGCCTTACCTACACTTGTCCGTTTATGTCCACAACCTTCTACTATCCAGGTGAGAGGCTTGATTTATAATCCAGAATGAACTTTCACCAACTCAGAGGCCGTGCAGCGGCTCAATATGTCTAGCATGAGCGAGTTAGACATCTGGGATCAATGCGCCGCGAAAAGTAGTTCCTCTGCGTTAGCGCTTATAATAACAACATTGATAGTATTTGGTTAATAATCAGGTCACGGGATGTAAAAATGGAGTATTGGTGGCACTTTTTGGATGTTTATTGGCAGAATTAACTCCCGCTAGCTGCATTGTTAGCGCATTTTGCTCGTGTTTATTTACGAGTTTGAATGCATTAAAAAGAGAGGGGTGCTCGCCTTACCTACACTTGTCGGTTTATGTCCACAACCTTCTACTATCCAGGTGAGAGGCTTGATTTATAATCCAGAATGAACTTTCACCAACTCAGAGGCCGTGCAGCGGCTCAATATGTCTAGCATGAGCGAGTTAGCACTCTGGGATCAATGCGCCGCGAAAAGTAGTTCCTCTGCGTTAGCGCTTATAATAACAACATTGCTAGTATTTGGTTAATAATCAGGTCACGGGATGTAAAAATGGAGTATTGGTGGCACTTTTTGGATGTTTATTGGCAGAATTAACTCCCGCTAGCTGCATTGTTAGCGCATTTTGCTCGTGTTTATTTACGAGTTTGAATGCATTAAAAAGAGAGGGGTGCTCACCTTACCTACACTTGTCCGTTTATGTCCACAACCTTCTACTATCCAGGTGAGAAGCTTGATTTGTAATCCAGAATGAACTTTCACCAACTCAGAGGCCGTGCAGCGGCTCAATATGTCTAGCATGAGCGAGTTAGACATCTGGGATCAATGCGCCGCGAAAAGTAGTTCCTCTGCGTTAGCGCTTATAATAACAACATTGCTAGTATTTGGTTAATAATCAGGTCACGGGATGTAAAAATGGAGTATTGGTGGCACTTTTTGGATGTTTATTGGCAGAATTAACTCCCGCTAGCTGCATTGTTAGCGCATTTTGCTCGTGTTTATTTACGAGTTTGAATGCATTAAAAAGAGAGGGGTGCTCGCCTTACCTACACTTGTCCGTTTATGTCCACAACCTTCTACTATCCAGGTGAGAGGCTTGATTTATAATCCAGAATGAACTTTCACCAACTCAGAGGCCGTGCAGCGGCTCAATATGTCTAGCATGAGCGAGTTAGACATCTGGGATCAATGCGCCGCGAAAAGTAGTTCCTCTGCGTTAGCGCTTATAATAACAACATTGCTAGTATTTGGTTAATAATCAGGTCACGGGATGTAAAAATGGAGTATCGGTGGCACTTTTTGGATGTTTATTGGCAGAATTAACTCCCGCTAGCTGCATTGTTAGCGCATTTTGCTCGTGTTCATTTACGATTTTGAATGCATTAAAAAGACCTACACTTGTCGGTTTATGTCCACAACCTTCTACTATCCAGGTGAGAGGCTTGATTTATAATCCAGAATTAACTTTCACCAACTCAGAGGCCGTGCAGCGGCTCAATGTCAATTAGCGCTCTGTGATAGATCGTCTGCGTCAGAACTCATAATAATAATATCGCTTATACTTGGTTAATAGTCAGGTCAAGACATGTAAATGGAGTATTGTTGGTGCTTTTTGGATGTTTTTATAGAGAGCTTTATGGGCGTAATAGTGTACTCATGCAGTTGCATTGTTAGCCACCTCCTACTTGCCATATTTTATGAGTTAGAATGCATTAAAAAAAGAAAAACATGTGTTCTTGTCTTACATCGGCATTGTGAAGGATAAGCTAAGTTCCCCCCCAAAAAAGTGCAGTTGGTCTTTAAATAACAAGATCGGACTTTGGACGCCCCTGATTATAGCGCTACACATATACTGAAAATGAAACTGGCGAATTCAAGGTTGAAATATTGATGCTTTTCTCAGATTAGATCTTTTATGACACCAATAAAGTCATATCAGCTGATCAAATGCTTTTAGCACTGGATGCACAGTTATTCTAAAACTGTGGTACGTGGGCTCCATCTAGTGGTACGCCAAGGAACCACTTGATTAAAATACACTTTTATTTTCCTATATTCAAACACAAAACTGTGTATAATGTTACAGTGGCCCAACATATTGAAAATTGGTTAAGTAAAACCTCTGCCTGGTTTTTAATGAATACTTAGGCCTACTAAGCTACTTTATTTAAATGTTGGTCGTTATGGTGGTATTTGGAGAGCTAGGTGTTTTATGAGGTTGTAACTTGGTGGAAAAAAGTTTGAGAAGAAGGTCTGTAAATATAAATAGTATAATCATTCTATAAAAATGTTATAAGTACACCTCTGCGTAACATTGTTACCTTGTTAACATGAAATAGAACTAAAGAGAAAAAAAGAAATACATACAGATGAACTTATAACAAATAATAACTTTACTAACATTGTGTTTTAGTGTTGGAATAATTGTTTCTAAGTTATCACAAAAACTTTGTGTTGCATTGAGAAGCAAAAGCTGTCTTTGAAACCTACCAAGAAGAAGGCTTGTAAAACTCCCCTGTGTGGTGGGGGGAAGCAACATGAAGGTGTTTCTGTTTCTTTCATGTATTCTAATCAACAGAAAGATATTGTCTGACCCAAGAACTGCAACTTACTGTTGATTACAATACATGAAAGAAAACAGAAACACCTTCATGTTGCTTTCCATCCTACACAGTGGAGTTTTACAAGCCTTCTTGGTAGGTTCAAAGACACGTTTTTGCTTCTCGCTGGGAACTCATTGACACACAAAGTTTTTGTGATAACTTAGATACAAGTATTCTAACAGTGTTATATTGTGTTATGTGTGACAATGTCCGTTGGTTCGCTTTTTTTTGTTAGTTTAGTTTTTGCACTATGACTAGGGAAGGTTGTTTGCATCGGGTCTTATATGTAATTGTTGCATCTAAATGATGATAAATGGCCATACACCATGGTCCGTGGATTGAACATCCCCATTTTAACCTCTAAAGGCCTTAGTGACCACATGCGTGGACAGCACCTTTTAGCTCTTATTTCCAAATTTGTGTACACTACTGAATTGGGGTTTTATGCCGACATATGGACACTTATACTGCCATCTGGTGGCGTCAGCAGAGTATAACATACAATGGAATTTGGGGGGAAAAAGTGTAAAAATAAAAATGTGCATGTCACTACACGTGAAGTACACGTTTGTTACTTATGGACTAAGTACATCATATCAAAATATGATTTTTAGTTTTTATTCTAATTAGGGTCCAATAAGCCCAAATAGCAAAGAGAAATAAAAAAAATAATGTAAACAACTATCTTGGGCCTTAAGAGGTTAATATATGGATATATAATTAATAACTTAAATACATGGATATTAAGAGTATGTGAAAGTTGGACTCAGTATAGCTTGTTTTAAAATCAATCAGAAATATCAAGCAGCTAAAATGTGCCAAACATGAACAAGTGTGGCGATATTGTTTTGCATTTTTCCCGTAATGGATTTAAATAGGTGTAATTCTGATTTTCTTTTTTTTTTTTTGTGCATGGATATCCACAAATGGTGTTATATTGTGTTATGTGTGACCATGTCCGTCGGTTCGATTTTTTTTGTGTGTTTTGTTTTTGCACTATGATTAGGGAAGGTTGTTTGCATTGGGTCATATACGTAAATGTTGCATCTAAAGGATGATAAAAGGCCATACTCCATGGTCCGTAGCTTGATTTTTTTGTTTGTTTTGTTTTTGCACTATGACTAGGGAAGGTTGTTTGCATCGGGTCATATACGTAAATGTTGCGTCTAAATGATGATAAATGGCCATACACCATGGTCCGTAGTTTGAACATCCCCATTTTAACCTCTAAAGGGCTTAGTGGCCACATGCGTGGACAGCACCTTTTAGCTCTTATTTCCAAATTTGTGTACACTACTGAATTGGGGTTTTATGCCGACATATGGACACTTATACTGCCATCTGGTGGCGTCAGCAGAGTATAACATACAATGGAATTTGGGGGAAAAAAGTGTAAAAATAAAAATGTGCATGTCACTACACGTGAAGTACACGTTTGTTACTTATGGACTAAGTACATCATATCAAAATATGATTTTTAGTTTTTATTCTAATTAGGGTCCAATAAGCCCAAATAGCAAAGAGAAATAAAAAAAATCATGTAAACAACTATCTTGGGCCTTAAGAGGTTAATATATGGATATATAATTAATAACTTAAATAATTGGATATTAAGAGTATGTGAAAGTTGGACTCCGTATACCTTGTTTTAAAATCAATCAGAAATATCAAGCAGAAAATAAAGTTTAATCTTAGGGGGGCACCTGGGAAGTTTTATTCTGTTTGGGGTGGTGTGGTTGACTACATAGCTAAATTAAAGACGCTATAGGACACATGAAAAGTTCACCTTTCACAAACCAGCTTCCTTTTTTTTATTTTTTATTTACATTTATTCTGGGTGTATATTTATTATCTGCCTATGTTGAGAAGAAAGTGATGTACTAATTATTTTCCATTTGTGACTGTACCTTTAACTTATGTAGGACCTGGGGGGGGGGGGGGGGTTGTGTGTGTATGGGGTGTGTGTTGGGTTGCTGTTCTTGGAAGTGGGTGGGGGGAAAAAAAGGAAAATGTGATTACTGTTCTATTGTATAGTGTAATACCTGTCAAATTCAATAAAAACATTTATTAAAAAAAGAAATATCAAGCAGCTAAAATGTGCCAAACATGGACAAGTGTGGCGATATTGTTTTGCATTTTTCCCATAATGGATTTAAATAGGTGTATTTCTGATTTTTTTTTTTTTAATTTTGTGCGTGGATATCCACAAATGGTGTTATATTGTGTTATGTGTGACCATGTCTGTTGGTTCGATTTTTTTTGTTTGTTTTGTTTGTGCACTATGACTAGGGAAGGTTGTTTGCATCGGGTCATACATGTAAATGTTGCATCTAAATGATGATAAATGGCCATACACCATGGTCCGTAGTATGATTTTTTTGTTTGTTTTGTTTTTGCACTATGACTAGGGAAGGTTGTTTGCATCGGGTCATATATGTAAATGTTGCATCTAAATGATGATAAATGGCCATACACCATGGTCCGTAGTATGATTTTTTTGTTTGTTTTGTTTTTGCACTATGACTAGGGAAGGTTGTTTGCATCGGGTCATACATGTAAATGTTGCATCTAAATGATGATAAAAGGCCATACACCATGGTCCGTAGTATGATTTTTTTGTTTGTTTTGTTTTTGCACTATGACTAGGGAAGGTTGTTTGCATCGGGTCATATACGTAAATGTTTCATCTAAATGATGATAAATGGCCATACACCATGGTCCGTAGTTTGAACATCCCCATTTTAACCTCTAAAGGCCTTAGTGGCCACATGTGTGGACAGCACCTTTTAGCTCTTATTTCCAAAATTGTGTACACTGCTGAATTGGGGTCTTATGGCCACTTATGTGGACACTTATACTGCCATCTGGTGGTGTCAGAAGAGTATAACATACAATGGAATTTGGAAAAAAAAAGTGTAAAAATAAAAATTTGCATGTCACTAAACATGAAGTACACGTTTTAGTTTTTATTCTAATTAGGGTCCAATAAGCCCAAATAGCAAAGAAAAATAAAAACAAATCATCAAACAATCATGTAAACAACTATCTTGGGCCTTAAGAGGTTAATATATGGATATACAATTAATAACTTAAATAATTGGGAGTATGTGAAAGTTGGACTCCGTATACTTTGTTTTAAAATCAATCAGAAATATCAAGCAGCTAAAATGCGCCAAACATGGACAAGTGTGGAGATATTGTTTTGCATTTTTCCCACAATGGATTTAAATAGGTGTAATTCTGATTTTTTTTTTTTTTTTGTGCATGGATATCCACAAATGGTGTTATATTGTGTTATGTGTGACAATGTCCGTTGGTTTGATTTTTTTTGTTTGTTTTGTTTTTGCACTATGACTAGGGAAGGTTGTTTGCATCGGGTCATATACGTAAATGTTCCATCTAAATGATGATAAATGGCCATACACCATGGTCCGTAGTTTGATTTTTTTGTTTGTTTTTGCACTATGACTAGGGAAGGTTGTTTGCATCGGGTCATATACGTAAATGTTGCGTCTAAATGATGATAAATGGCCATACACCATGGTCCGTAGTTTGAACATCCCCATTTTAACCTCTAAAGGGCTTAGTGGCCACATGCGTGGACAGCACCTTTTAGCTCTTATTTCCAAAATTGTGTACACTGCTGAATTGGGGTCTTATGGCCACTTATGTGGACACTTATACTGCCATCTGGTGGTGTCAGAAGAGTATAACATACAATGGAATTTGGAAAAAAAAAGTGTAAAAATAAAAATTTGCATGTCACTAAACATGAAGTACACGTTTTAGTTTTTATTCTAATTAGGGTCCAATAAGCCCAAATAGCAAAGAGAAATAAAAACAAATCATCAAACAATCATGTAAACAACTATCTTGGGCCTTAAGAGGTTAATATATGGATATACAATTAATAACTTAAATAATTGGGAGTATGTGAAAGTTGGACTCCGTATACTTTGTTTTAAAATCAATCAGAAATATCAAGCAGCTAAAATGCGCCAAACATGGACAAGTGTGGAGATATTGTTTTGCATTTTTCCCATAATGGATTTAAATAGGTGTAATTCAGATTTTTTTTTTTTTTTTGTGCATGGATACCCAGAAATGGTGTTATATTGTGTTATGTGTGACAATGTCCGTTGGTTCGATTTTTTTTGTTTGTTTTGTTTTTGCACTATGACTAGGGAAGGTTGTTTGCATCGGGTCATATACGTAAATGTTGCATCTAAATGATGATAAATGGCCATACACCATGGTCTGTAGTTTGATTTTTTTGTTTGTTTTGTTTTTGCACTATGACTAGGGAAGGTTGTTTGCATTGGGTCATATACGTAAATGTTGCATCTAAATGACGATAAATGGCCCTTAGTTTGAACATCCCCATTTTAAGGCCTCGGGGAGTATGCTTTACACTGACAGTCATGTTTTGTATATATAAAGAGAGGCTATGATTACATAACAACACGCCGTGGAAGTAAAGACTGGTTCCCATACCGGGAGTCGAACCCGGGCCGCCTGGGTGAAAACCAGGAATCCTAACCGCTAGACCATATGGGACTTGAATAAGTCACAACAAGAGGCCAACATGTGTGATGTGTAAGAAGAACTCTCCAGCAGAGATCGTCAGTCACCAAGAGGCACATGCGACGCGAGTAAAGAGACAACAACATCAAAAGAGATACTTCGACAGGTCAAGCCGGACACTACCACCACTACACAGTGGAGAGCCCATCAGACTCCAGGAACAGGGGCACTGGAAGCCAGCAGTGGTCGTGCAGCCTGCTAACACCGAACGATCATACATCATCCGCACTCCAGAGGGACAGGTGTATCGCCGTAACCAGAGACACCTCCGAAGCACCAAGGTACACCACTCTCACCCACCTGAACCGACCTCATACTCACCTGACGACAACACACCGGAAGAAAACCACGCACCTGTCACACACACAAGCGAAGAAATGGACTTGCCTGCTTCGCATGCACCAGAACTGTCATCTGATTCAGAAGCAGAGGCTTCATACCGCACCAGGTCAGGCAGAGAGGTAAAGCCTCGAGCCATTTTGGACCTGTGAATTGTAAAGGGTGTACGCCGAACGCTGCCCTGAAAAAAAAACAAAAAAAACAAAAACGAATGTAACCTTATATGTGTAAGCTGAAACCGTCATATTTATCGGCGATTCTGATTATTTGTTGGGAATTTACAGTCAAGACTTTTCACAAATGTGCTTGATATGTTCATACAATATCTTCTATTACAGTGCAATGCATACTGCATATGGGTTCACTACCGCGCTAAAATGTTTAATGATGCATTCTGGTATTGAGACACGTTAGACCGATACTTGTGTAAGTTCCTCACTACGTTCCAGTCCTTTTATAATACTGTTTTGCACTAACCAGGTACCTCACACAGAATCTGTCTATTGTGCCATGTTTATTCATTTAATATTTGTTCCCAGTTTACTTACCTGATATGATGCTATTTTATGCATACATGGTACAGGCAGCACTTTACTATTTTGTTTTGTTTGTTTCCATAAAAAGGGGGATGTAATATTCATAGCCAATGAATACCCTATGTTGGATGAGTGGCATTTTAATCAGGCATCTGTTTAGGCAACTACATACTCAAGGTGGCCCTGTAGGGGTCCTGGCTTGAAATGAAGAAGTCAGTAGACAACACAGCTAACGGTAGAGAAGTTGGATGTAGATGACCTGTTGGAATAAAAACACAACTCAAAGCCTGAAGAAATCGTCCTGCAGTTTATTCCATACATGGGAATATTACAGTCACACAACAAAAACTACATCTCAGGGCCAACACAGACGGACAACATTCACACTCACTTTCACGCACTAGACACCATTCAGAGTTGTAACTTTTGACTAAAATACAAGATTACTCAAGTGGAAGAACTAAAAAGTACGTTTTATTGCGTTATGATGACGAATTAGGTAGTACATAGTATTTTTATTTGCATTTCAGTTGACATTGTTAACACACGGCGACGTCTTAGGGACTGCAGTAATATCTTTATCCGCATGAGGGCAGCATTTGTGCATCTGCTAGTCAGTATTTATTAAGACTATACTTCCACTGTACACTTGTTTCTTTGCATGTGTCTGTTTCTGACTCCTGCAACATGTTGGAACTCTTCTAGGTTTGTATTTATGGCAAGATGAAGCTAAAAAAAAAAAAAGATTCACAGGAACATTCAAAGTCACATGTTGTATCTTGCATGTTGTATTTTGATGTCTTTATACTGTAGCTCTCCTTTATACTTATACACAGAGTAGATGCATGTGTTCTATGACACATCGTAAGCACAACATTGAACATATTGTTCAACAAATGGCAGTGTCAAATCAAAAGTGAGCATTATACAAACCCCAAAAACCAGTGAAGTTGGCACGTTGTGTAAATGGTAAATAAAAACATAATACAACGATTTGCTAATTATTTTCAACCTACACTACCGTTCAAAAGTTTGGGGTCACCCAAACAATTTTGTGGAATAGCCTTCATTTCTAAGAACAAGAATAGACTGTCGAGTTTCAGATGAAAGTTCTCTTTTTCTGGCCATTTTGAGCGTTTAATTGACCCCACAAATGTGATGCTCCAGAAACTCAATCCGTTCAAAGGAAGGTCAGTTTTGTAGCTTCTGTAACGAGCTAAACTGTTTTCAGATGTGTGAACATGATTGCACAAGGGTTTTCTAATCATCAATTAGCCTTCTGAGCCAATGAGCAAACACATTGTACCATTAGAACACTGGAGTGATAGTTGCTGGAAATGGGCCTCTATACACCTATGTAGATATTGCACCAAAAACCAGACATTAGAATAGTCATTTACTACATTAGCAATGTATAGAGAGTATTTCTTTAAAGTTAAGACTAGTTTAAAGTTATCAACATTTAAAAGTACACTGCTTTTCCTTCAAAAATAAGGACATTTCAATGTGACCCCAAACTTTTGAACGGTAGTGTATATTCAATTGAATAGACTGCAAAGACAAGATATTTAACGTTCAAACTGGAAAACGTTGTTATTTTTTGCAAACATCAGCTCTTGGAATGTGATGCCCGCTGATAAATGGCTTTGGCTTTGCATAGGAGAGTTTTAACTTGCACTTAAAGATGTAGCAACCAACTGTAGTTACTGACAGTGGTTTTCTGAAGTGTTCCTGAGCCCATGTGGTGATATCCTTTACACACTGATGTCGCTTTTTGATGCAGTACCGCCTGAGGGATCGAAGGTGCGTAATATCATCGCTTACATGCAGTGATTTCTCCAGATTCTCTGAACCTTTTGATGATATTACGGACCGTAGATGGCGACATCCCTAAATTCCTTGCAATAGCTGGTTGAGAAATGTTGTTCTTAAAGGCCTACTGAAATTTTTTTTTTTTATTTAAACGGGAATAGCAGATCCATTCTATGTGTCATACTTGATCATTTCGCGATATTGCCACATTTTTGCTGAAAGGATTTAGTAGAGAAAATCGACGATAAAGTTCGCAACTTTTGCTCGCTGATAAAAAAAAACCTTGCCCCTACCGGAAGTAGCGTGACGTCACAAGCGGTAGTGCTGCTCACAATTCCCCGTTGTTTACAATGGAGCGAGAGATATTAGGAGCGAGAAAGTGACGATTACCCCATTAATTTGAGCGAGGATGAAAGATTTGTGGATGAGGAACGTTAGAGTGACGGACTAGAATGCAGTTCAAAAGATATCTTTTTTCGCTCTGACCGTAACTTAGGTACAAGCTGGCTCATTGGAATCCACACTCTCTCCTTTTTCTACTGTGGATCACGGATTTGTATTTTAAACCACCTCGGATACTATATCCTCTTGAAAATGAGAGTCGAGAAGGCAAAATGGACATTAACAGTGACTTTTATCTCCACGACAATACATCGACAAAGCTCTTTAGCATGAGCTAACGTGATAGCATCTGTCTCAAATGCAGATAGAAACACAATAAATAAATCCCCTGACTGGAAGGATAGACAGAAGATCAACAATACTACTATCAGGAGACACCGAACCAAACACTGGACATGTAAATACACGGTTAATGTGTATTCAATGCCTGTCGAAGCCTAGCAATGCTGTTGCTAACGACGCTAACTTAACAACGGGACCACGTCAGAGCTATGATAAAAACATTAGCGCTCCACCTACGCCAGCCAGCCTTCCTCTGCTCATCAACACCCGTGCTCACCTGCGTTCCAGCGATCGACGATGCGGTCGGCGGCCCGGAGACGTAGGAAGTCAAGGTGAGTTCGCCGCTTGCGCGTCTGCTATCCAACAAAGTCCTCCTTGTTGTGTTGCTACAGCCAGCCGCATACACCGATCCCACCTACAACGTTCTTCTTTGCAGCCTCCATTGTTCATTAAACAAATTGCAAAAGATTCACCAACACAGATGTCCAGAATACTGTGGAATTTTGTCGAAGAAAACAGAGCTCTGTGTATTGTGTCCAAAAGGGTCCAAACACTTCCGTGGACCTCGCGACGTCACGCGCATACGTCATCCTCCAAAGGCGTTTTGAACCGGAAGTTCCCCGGGAAATTTAAAATTGCACTTTATAAGTTAACCCGGCCGTATTGGCATGTGTTGCAATGTTAAGATTTCATCATTGATGTATAAACTATCAGACTGCGTGGTCGGTAGTAGTGGCTTTCAGTAGGCCTTTAAACGGTTGGACAATTTGCTCACGTGTTGGTTGACAAAGTGGTGACACTCGCCCCATCCTTGTTTGTGAATGACTGAGCATTTCATGGAAGCTGCTTTAATACCCACTCATGGCACCCACCTGTTCCCAATTAGCCTGTCCACCTGTGGGATGTTCCAAATAAGTGTTTGATGAGCATTCCTCAACTTTCTCAGTCTTTTTTTGCCACTTGTGCCATCTTTTTTGAAACATGTTGCAGGCATCAAATTCCAAATGAGCTAAAACCAAACCAAACAAATACATCCAAATATAATGAAAACAAACAAAAAACACACACACAAAAAAAACAGCAAGTGCAAAACTTCATGAAGTACCAACCGAACAAAAAAAAGTAATACACACCTCACGGGATGATACAAAACAAATACAAAATCAGACAAAAAAATAAGTAAAATAATAAATATAAAGCAAAATGTAGACACTTACGGCTGTCTTTATAATTTTTTTTTTCAATTGGAATATATTTCTACAATCTTTTATCTCATTGTTAAGACAATTCCATAGTTTAACCCCCACCATTGATATACAAGTTGTCCTTGAATACTGATGTTTGAAATGACCTTTTCTTCAATGCTCTTCATTCTCATTTTTTGTAGGGATGTCCGATAATAGCTTTTTGCCGATACCCGATATTCCGATATTGTCCAACTCTTTAATTACAGATACCGATATCAACCTATACCGATATATACAGTCGTGGAATTAACACATTATTATGCCTAATTTAGACAACCAGGCATGGTGAAGATAAGGGCCTTTTTAAAAAAAATAATAGAATAAAATAAGATGAATAAATTAAAAACATTTTCTTGAATAAAAAAAGAAAGTAAAACAATATAAAAACAGTTACATAGAAACTAGTAATTAACGAAAATTAGTAAAATTAACTGTTAAAGGTTAGTACTATTAGTAGACCACAATCATGTGTGCTTACGGACTGTATCCCTTGCAGACTGTATTGATATATATTGATATATAATGTAGGAACCAGAATATTAATAACAGAAAGAAACAACCCTTTTGTGTGAATGAGTGTAAAGGGAGGTTTTTTGGGTTGGTGCATTAATTGTAACTGTATCTTGTGTTTTTTATGTTGATTTAGTAAAAAAAAAAAATAAAAAAAAAATAAATAAAGTTCCGATAATAAAAAAACGTTACCGATAATTTACGATATTACATTTTAAAGTATTTATCGGCCGATAATATCGTCAGGCCGATAATATCGGACATCTCTAATTTTTTGTAAATTTGCTGGAAATTAATATAAGTGGAAACATTTTTTGAAAATCATTGTATTATGTTTATATATATATATATATATATATATATATATATATATATATATATATATATATATATATATATATATATATATATATATATATATATATATATATATATATATATACACACACACACACACACACATATATATATATATATATATATATATATATATATATATATATATATATATATATATATATATATATATATATATATATATATATATATATATATATATATATATATATATATATATATATATATATAGCTTTTCCTCCAGGCTCCGCCCACTATGAATGGGTACGGACAGGTACTGACCCACTCAAAGTTTGGCTCCACGCCACGCACACAACCTTCGCAAGTTACTATAATTACTAGTATTATTTTTTTTAACTGCGACTTATTTGGTCAAAGTCCCTCAAAAGAGTTTGTGAAAGTACCAGCCCTGTTTTGTTTTGTTTTTGTCGAAAACTGGTCGACGGAATCCAAGATGGACGACTTCCTTGTTTATATTCATCAAAGACTACTCCATTAATACTTGAATTTGGTAAAAGGGGGTGATTTTTTTCACGTTTTTAAGAATGTGCTATTGACTCAAATTAAATTTGGTGTTTTCGGGCCCTCGAAATCGCCGTACCTGATGCGCCAGCAAAAAAAAAAAAAAGGTGAGTTTTTTTCATGCATGTTAATGACCTCGTAAATGTGATCAAAGTGGGAGGGTAATAATAAACAAAACCATTTAAATTGGGCCTTAATTATTAGCTCAGTGTTAATATTTGATATATTAGAATTGTTATTTTACAAGTTATGTTGACCACAAGGAAGTAAAAAAACTAATCATACTATGACCCCTTGAAGTTTGCTGCAGTTCCCGTACCCGCCCAGCAGATGGCGTACGCAGCTCGTACTGAAGAGCTGGTGTCGCTGTCACAACATCACAGCATCTGTTTACTCAGGTGAGTCCAAACATGTTCTTGTGACCAAAGACCTGCGGACACTTTGATGCATTTTGTGCCTCAAAAAATGCTAAAAACAACTCAATGTTAAGTTAAAAGTTAAAGTTAAGTTTAACTTAAGTTTGTGCCTCAAAAATGCTAAAAAAACAACTTAATGTAGGTCAATGTATGCCAAACTATCTGGAAAAAACGGCTTAACTTTGTGCTTACAGAGTAATTAGCGTAATATCTAATAACATGGCTTGTTAATAATCAGTCAATTTTATTTTGACAATATGTTTGTTTGTTTTGTTTTTTGTTTTTATTGAACAACAAACATACATTTATAATTTACACAACAGTCAAGGCACTTTCATCAACAAGGAAAGAAAACAAAAGCAAATACAGATAGTGTATGAAATATGAATAAATAGTAATAATAAAAAATAAAATAAAAAATAAATAAAACATAGACAAAAAGAGCTAGCTAAATCACTTTAAATGTTTTAATAAATATATAAATTTAAGGGCTTTTGTACTCTTAATCATTCTCCAAGATTTGATGGTTAGTTGTAAACAATTTTGACAATATGTTTGTTTGTTTTTTTGTTTGTTTTTTATTGCACAACAAACGTACATTTATAATTCACACAACAGTCAAGGCACTTTCAACAACAAGGAAAGAAAACAAAAGCAACTACAGATAGTGTATGAAATATAAATAAATAATAATAATAAAATAATATAAATAAATAAATAAAACATAAACAAAAAGTGCCACCTAAATCACTTTAAATGTTTTAATAAAGATATCAATTTAAGGGCTTTTGTACTCTTAATCATTCTCTAAGATTTGATGGTTAAGTGTAAACTATTTTGACAATATGTCTGGGCCTTTAAAAACTAGCAGCAGCCATTGAAGCTACACTGTCCACTTTTTCCAAAACTTTTTGGATAAATTGTACTTTTAGAGTAGTTTAATTGTACTTTTAGAGTAGTTTAATACATACTTTTTTACTCTTTTTTTTTTGGTAAAGAAGCAACGCTATGTAGATTTTTATATTTTTTTATATTAGAGATGTGATGTTTGTGAACGAGTCGAGTCTTATGAAGGGCTCTTTTAGGCGGACGAGGAGCACTGATTATTTGTGAGCCATTTTTTTGTGCAAAAAACAAACTAAGGCCAGAATAACAAAAAGATTAAAAAAATAACTGACAAATTGAGACAACATCAAATTAAATATTAATATTTAAATTAATTTGACATTTATATTTATAGTAGGTGTAATGTAATTTTGTATTCACATTTAAATAACGTCCTAATTTTAACTTTTTTTATTTATTTATATATGTATACACATTGTATTCTTTTATTATTTTTAGGTTATATTTTTCCTGTATTTTTAAAGTGTTTCTTTTTTTCCCCCCAGTACGTTATCTGTAGCTTGTGTAGTTTTTATTGTGTCATGGGTAATCAAAAAAAATAGTAAATTAATTCCTATTTTAGAAATATTTTTTTGCACTATAATGATTTGTTAATTGTAATTTAAATAGTGCAAAAATGGTGTCAATAATAACATTTAATTTTGTGGTTTATTTGTTATTGGGTTGCATTAATAGCCATTAGAATAGTTCTGACTTGCTCAAGGGTGTGCTGTCAGTATGGTGGGATTCGAACCTGCGGCATTTCAGTCACAGGCCAAATTTTAAAGGGGAACTGCGCTTTTTTTTTTAGAATTTTGACTATCATTCACAATTTTTATGTAAAACTTAACCACATATGTTTTTCTTTTTTTATGCGTTCTAACTAGTAAATAAACGCTACCAAAAGTCAGCTAACAAGCTTCATTCATTTACATGTATTTATATTGGAGTCGTGATGTTTGTGAGCGAGGAGAACCGATTAGTTGTGAGCCATTCTTCTGGAGCCATTTTTTTGTGCAAAAAACAAACTAGGGCCAGAATAACAAAAAGATTAAAAAAAAAAAAAAAAAAAAGGTAAATTGAGATAAGGTCAAATTAAATATATTAATATTTAAATTAATTTGAAATTTATATTTAAAGTAGGTGTAATGTAATTTTGTATTCACATTTAAATTATGTCCTAATTTTAACTTTTATTTTATTTATATATGTATACACATTGTATTCTTTTATTATTTGTAGGTTATATTTTTCCTGTATTTTTAAAGTGTTTCTTTTTTCCCCCCCAGTACGTTATCTGTAGCCTGTGTAGTTTTTATTGTGTCATGGGTAATCAAAATAAATATCCAATTAATTCCTATTTTAGAAATATTTTTTTGCACTATAATGATTTGTTAATTGTACTTTAAATAGTGCAAAAATTGTGTCAATAATAACATTTAATTTCGTGGTTTATTTGTTATTGGGTTGCATTAAAAGCCATTAGAATAGTTCTGACTTGCTCAAGGGTGTGCTGTAAGTATGGTGGGATTTGAACCTGTGGCATTTCAGTCACAGGCCAAATTTTAAAGGGGAACTGCGCTTTTTTAGAATTTTGACCATCATTCGCAATCCTTATGTAAGACTTAAACTCATATGTTTTTCTTTTTTATGCATTCTAACTAGTAAATAAACACTAGCAAAAGTCAGCTAACAAGCTTCATTCATTTACATGTATTTATATTGGAGTCGTGATGTTTGTGCAAAAAACAAACTAGGGCCAGAATAACAAAAAGATAAAAAAAAACTAAAAAAAAACTGGTAAATTGAGATAAGGTCAAATTAAATATATTAATATTTAAATTAATTTGACATTTATATTTATAGTAGTAATGTAATTTTGTATTCACATTTAAATAACGTCCTAATTTCAACTTTTATTTTATTTATATATGTATACACATTGTATTAATTTATTATTTGTAGGTTATATTTTTCCTGTATTTTTAAAGTGTTTCTTTTTTTCCCCCCAGTACGTTATCTGTAGCTTGTGTAGTTTTTATTGTGTCATGGGTAATCAAAATAAATATCAAATTAATTCCTATTTTAGAAATATTTTTTTGCAATATAATGATTTGTTAATTGTAATTTAAGTAGTGCAAAAATGGTGTCAATAATAACATTTAATTTTGTGGTTTATTTGTTATTGGGTTGCATTAATAGCCATTAGAATAGTTCTGACTTGCCCAAGGGTGTGCTGTAAGTATGGTGGGATTCGAACCTGCGGCATTTCAGTCACAGGCCAAATTTTAAAGGAGAACTGCGCTTTTTTTTACAATTTTGACTATCATTCACAATTTTTATGTAAGACTTAAACACATATGTTTTTCTTTTTTTATGCATTCTAACTAGTAAATAAACACTAGCAAAAGTCAGCTAACAAGCTTCATTAATTTACATTTATTTATATTGGAGTCGTGGTGTTTGTGAGCGAGGAGAACCGATTAGTTGTGAGCCATTCTTCTGGAGACATTTTTTTGGTGCAAAAAACAAACTAGGGCTAGAATAACAAAAAGATAAAATGTTTTTTTTAAAAAACTGGCAAATTGAGACAAGGTCAAATTAAATATATTAATATTTAAATTAATTTGACATTTATATTTATAGTAGTAATGTAATTTTGTATTCACATTTAAATAACGTCCTAATTTAAACTTTTATTTTATTTATATATGTATACACATTGTATTCTTTTATTATTTGTAGGTTATATTTTTCCTGTATTTTTAAAGTGTTTCTTTTTTTTCCCCCAGTACGTTATCTGTAGTCTGTGTAGTTTTTATTGTGTCATGGGTAATCAAAATAAATATCACATTAATTCCTATTTTAGAAATATTTTTTTGCACTATAATGGTTTGTTAATTGTAATTTAAATAGTGCAAAAATGGTGTCAATAATAACATTTAATTTCGTGGTTTATTTGTTATTGGGTTGCATTAAAAGCCATTAGAATAGTTCTGACTTGCTCAAGGGTGTGCTGTAAGTATTGTGGGATTCGAACCTGTGGCATTTCAGTCACAGGCCAAATTTTAAAGGGGAACTGCGCTTTTTTAGAATTTTGACCATCATTCGCAATCCTTATGTAAGACTTAAACTCATATGTTTTTCTTTTTTATGCATTCTAACTAGTAAATAAACACTAGCAAAAGTCAGCTAACAAGCTTCATTCATTTACATGTATTTATATTGGAGTCGTGATGTTTGTGAGCGAGGAGAACCGATTAGTTGTGAGCCATTCTTCTGGAGCCATTTTTTGGTGCAAAAAACAAACTAGGGCTAGAATAACAAAAAGATTTAAAAAATTTAAAAAAAAATGGCAAATTGAGACAAGGTCAAATTAAATATATTAATATTTAAATTAATTTGACATTTATATTTATAGTAGTAATGTAATTTTGTATTCACATTTAAATAACGTCCTAATTTCAACTTTTATTTTATTTATATATGTATACACATTGTATTCTTTTATTATTTGTAGGTTATATTTTTCCTGTATTTTTAAAGTGTTTCTTTTTTTTCCCCCCAGTACGTTATCTGTAGTCTGTGTAGTTTTTATTGTGTCATAGGTAATCAAAATAAATATCACATTAATTCCTATTTTAGAAATATTTTTTTGCACTATAATGATTTGTTAATTGTAATTTAAATAGTGCAAAAATGGTGTCAATAATAACATTTAATTTTGTGGTTTATTTGTTATTGGGTTGCATTAATAGCCATTAGAATAGTTCTGACTTGCCCAAGGGTGTGCTGTAAGTATGGTGGGATTCGAACCTGCGGCATTTCAGTCACAGGCCAAATTTTAAAGGGGAACTGCGCTTTTTTTTAGAATTTTGACTATCATTCACAATTTTTATGTAAGACTTAAACACATATGTTTTTCTTTTTTTATGCATTCTAACTAGTAAATAAACGCTAGAAAAAGTCAGCTAACAAGCTTAATTAATTTACATTTATTTATATTGGAGTCGTGATGTTTGTGAACGAGGAGAACCGATTAGTTGTGAGCCGTTCGTCTATGAGACATTTTTATGTGCAATTTGTTTTTATTTACGCTACTTAACTGGACTAAAGTCATAATGACAAAACATTTTAAAATATTTTTTTTAAAAAACACACAAAACGAGACAAATGGACTAAAGTCATAATGACAAAACATTTTAAAATATTTTTTTTAAAAAACACACAAAACGAGACAAATTTAAAATAAATTAATTTGACATTTATACTTCAGGGGTAATGTAATTTTGTATTGACAATTATATAGTGTTCAATTTTTTTATTTTATTGTATTTCTATATTTTATACACATTGTCTTCACTTATTATTTGTAGGCTATATTTTTATGTACTGTTAAAATGCTTTATTTTATTATTTTTTGCAGTAAAGTTGTTTTGCACTGAAGTTATCTGTAGTAGTTGTTTTGAGGAATCGAATCAAAGCATTATCGTTTTAAAGAGGAGCTGCACTTATTTAAATGTTACCTATCATTCACAATCCTAATGTATGCACTATGCATTAGATACTGCTGATAATTCAACTGTCTGCCAAATCTTCAAATTATTATGTTAGTGTAACATACTTTATGCTAAGCTTCACTCACTAGAAAGGAGTATTATGTTCTCGTGGCCTAACAAATCTATTTAATGTAGTTTTGTAATGGCAAACAACAAGACTCCAGCAGCTCCATGAGTGGTGATGCGTTCATGTCATGTTGGCTGACTTACGGCTTTAAGGACAAGGTGTCATCATTTAGCAAGGGACCTCTTTATTTCCCCTATCAATCTTAGCTATGGTTTCAACCTTTTTCCCCCCTAAATGTTAGCTTGTATAAATATATGTATATATACTGTATCTATATCTATATATACATATACATATACATATACATATACATATACATATACATATACATACTGTATACAGTATATATCTATAAAACCCAAAACCAGTGAAGTTGGCATGTTGTGTAAATCGTAAATAAAAACAGAATACAATGATTTGCAAATCCTTTTCCACTTATATTCAATTGAATAGACTGCAAAGACAATATATTTAATGTTCGAACTGAGAAACTTATTATTTTTTTGCAAATAATCAATAATTTAGAATTTAATGGCAGCAACACGTTGCAAAAAGGGGGCATTTTTACCACTGTGTTTCAGCATTAATGGTGCCTTCACAGATGTGTAAGTTACCCATGCCTTGGGCACTAATACACCCCCATACCATCACATGTGCTGGCTTTTGAACTTTGAGCCTAGAACAATCCGGATGGTTCTTTTCCTCTTCGTTCTGGAGGACACAACATCCACAGTTTCCAAAAACAATTTGAAATGTGGACTCGTCAGACCACAGAACACTTTTCCACTTTGCATCAGTCCATCTTAGATGAGCTCGGGCCCAGCGAAGCCGGCGGCGTTTCTGGGTGTTGTTGATAATTGGCTTTCGCTTTGCATAGTAGAGTTTTAACTTGCCCTTACAGATGTAGCGACAAACTTTAGTTACTGACAGTGGTTTTCTGAAGTGTTCCTGAGCCCATGTGGTGATATCCTTTACACACTGATGTTGCTTGTTAATGCAGTACCGCCTGAGGGATCGAAGGTCCGTAATATCATCGCTTGCGTGCAGTGATTTCTCCAGATTCTCTGAACTTTTTAATGATATTACGGACCGTAGATGGTGAAACCCCTAAATTCCTTGCAATAGCTTGTTGAGAAATGTTGTTCTTTAACAATTTGATCACGTATTTGTTCACAAAGTGGTGACCCTCGCCCCATCCTTGTTTGTGAATGACTAAGCATTTCATGGAAGCTGCTTTTATACCCAATCATGGCACCCACCTGCTCCCAATTAGCCTGTTCACCTGTGGGATGTTCTAAATAAGTGTTTGATGAGCATTACTCAACTTTCTCAGTCTTTTTTGCCACTTGTGCCAGCTTTTTTGAAACATGTTGCGGGCATCAAATTCCAAATGAGCTAATATTTGCAAAAAATAACGTTTTCCAGTTCGAACGTTAAATATCTTGTCTTTGCAGTCTATTCAATTGAATATAAGTTGAAAAGGATTTGCAAATCATTGTATTCTGTTTTTATTTACGAATTACACAACATTCCATCTTCACTAGTTTTGGGTTTTGCATATCTATACCTATACATAGAAGTAACTGAAGTAACGGTACTCTTACTTTAGTCCATATTCGGCTGCCCTACCCACCTCTTACTTCCTTTATACGTATGGAATCATCCCTTGGTGCTAACAACAGCCACAAGGGGGCAGCACAAATAAACCCCAGAAGACGTCTGCGTTGTCTCTGGCTTTTGACGTTTTAGAGGAGGGTCCGCTTCAGTCCGGTGGCTCGCCGACCTCGGGACCCGGCATCTATTTCAGGATGACTTGAACATCAAACTGCAGCCCGGCTCCAATTTATTTGCCGCTCACGTTTTCTGATTCATGCTCCTCTGCGGGGCCTCAAGGTTGACGCCATCTTTTTTTTTACCGCCCGGGAGATCCAACAGCTCTCCTTGATGAGTTATACGAGCGCGTCGCCACAGACGCTTCCGTCGTCAATCTCGCTGACTCAGCAGTAAATTATCTCCGCGGAGGCACCGGAACTGCTGCTGGCTTCTGTCCACCTGGATGCTATACCAGGCCTTCTCAAATAGTGGGGCGGGCCCCCCTGGGAGGGCGCGGTGCGATGCCATTTTCTTTCTTATTTTAGTCAGATTGAGTCACTCTGTTACAGACTAAAAAAATCATGTTAATAAAGTTTTTTTGTTGTTGTTGTAATTTGTCTATATTTTTTTTCGTCTTGTTTTCTTAAATGTCTGGACCCCCTCTCCATGGGCCCAAGCTTAGACCATTTTTTTCCTCCCCCCATTGTTTACCTGTATCTCACCTTTTTTGTAAGGGGCGCCGGAAGTTGGCAGACCCGTCAGCGATCCTGTTCTGTCTTCCTGAAATGTTTGATCCTGTTCTGTCTCCCTGTAATGTTTGTCTGATCATGAATGGGATTGTGCTGAACATTTTAATTTCCCCTCAGGGATTAATAAAGTATTTCTGATTCTGATGTTAATAAGGGTACAATGTTATGCAGAGGTGTACTTTTAACAGTTTTATAGATAAACTAGAATTTGCCATTCCGGTAGGAATTGCGTGTGAATGCCGTATTTGCTCAGACCGCCGATATGCGTGAGTGGAACCTAAATGCTTGATTGTCCAGGATGAGTGGAGTGTGTGAAAGTTGGAACCATTGGAATCGGTCGAAAAATGTGGGATATGGAGAAGTTTGTATATTTTCCCTTCATTTTCAATGGGGAGAAATTCCGGGAAAACCGGGAATTTGGAGAAAGGTAAAACATGTTTTGCCTTTGATATCTCAAAAGAATAGTGTGTGTTCGTGGATGGTTGAAAGGTCCGGATTCGGTTAAAAGTAGCTCAAAATTGAATATGTCCATTCATTTGAATGGGAACTTACTGGAAATTTGGGAAAATCGTGAATTTTTGAAAATATTGATACTACCACAGTTGTCCTAGATGATATGAATGGTTTGGTGTTGGAATTTTTCAAATCGGTTGAAAAATGTTGACGTAGTAACAGTTTGAATTGAGAATTGGTATTTCGGAATTCCGGGAATTTTGGGAAAACCGAGAATTTATACAACAAAACATTTTATATTTGTTGTCCCAACTAAGAGGAATGTTCTGAAGGTGGAATCGTCAAAAACGGTTGAAAATTGTGGACTGTGAAAACATTCCAGGAAGAGGTGAAAATAGGTCATTCCTGGAATTTTCTGAAATTTGAAACATGGTAGTTTGATTGTCCAGGGTGAGCGGCGTGTGTGGATGGTGGAACCGTTGGAATCGGTCGAGAAATGTGGGATATGGAGAGGTTTGTATATTTTCCCTTCATTTTCAATGGGGAGAAATTCCTGAAAATTGAGGGAAAACCGGGAATTTGGGTAAAGGTAAAACATGTTTTGCCTTCGAGATCTCAAAAGAATAATGTGTGTGCGTGGATGGTGGAAAGGTCCAAATTCGGTAAAAAGTAGCGCAAAATTGAATATGTCCATTCATTCTAATGGGAACTCCCTGGAAATTTGGGAATTTTGGGAAAATCAGGAATTTTTGAAAATATTGATACTAGCACAATTGTCCTAGATGATATGAATGGTTTGGTGTTGGAATTTTTCGAATCAGTTGAAAAATGTTGAGGTAGTAACAGTTTGAATTGAGAATTGGTATTTCGGAATTCCTGGAATTTTGGGAAAACCGAGAATTTATACAACAAAAAATGTTACATTTGTTGTCCCAATTAAGAGGAATGTTTTGAAGGTGGAATCGTCAAAAACGGTTGAAAAATGTGGACTGTGAAAACATTCCAGGAAGAGGTGAAAATAGGTCATTCCTGGAATTTTTTGAAATTCAAAACATGGTAGTTTGATTGTCCAGGGTGAGTGGAGTGTGTGGATGTTGGAGCGGTTCAAATTGAATGAGAAATGTGGGATATGCCGAAGTTTTGTATATTGTCCATTCATTGTCAATGGGGAGAAACTCCTGAAAATTCCGGGAAAACCGGGATTTTTTAAGAAAGGGAAAACATGTTTTGCCTTCCAGATCTCAAAAGAATAAAGTGGGTGGATGGTTG
Organism: Entelurus aequoreus; assembly: GCF_033978785.1. Lineage (NCBI taxonomy): Eukaryota > Metazoa > Chordata > Actinopteri > Syngnathiformes > Syngnathidae > Entelurus > Entelurus aequoreus. Next base: position 18,380,440 of record NC_084741.1, on the reverse strand, counting down.
AAAGGTCCAAATTTTGTAAAAAAGTAGCGGGAAATTTAGAAAATTTAGGCTGTAGGGCAGGGGTCCCCAAACTATGGCCCGCGGGCCGGATCCGGCCACCCAGCATCCAAAATCCGGCCCACAGGAAGTCCCAAGTTAAAAAAAAAATTGTTTTTAAATTTTTTTAATTTATTTTTTATTTTAATTGTATTTTTTAAAAAATATTTCCTTTCTAATCCATTTTCTACCGCTTGTTACTCTTGGTGTCTCCTAGCCGCTCAGGCAAATCATATTGTCTAAAAATGAATTTTCCCATCGATAACGTGACAATGTTAAATGTTGATGAACATCAATGTTAATTGATGTAAAACGACAAAACGGATTATAAAGACAATGTATATATGTATATATATATATATATATATATATATATATATATATATATATATATATATATATATATATATATATATATATATATACAGCCTGGCCCCTGGCCAAATGTTTTTAACCCAATGCGGCCCCCGAGTCAAAAAGTTTCGGGACCCCTGCTGTAGGGCATTGTAGAACGATGAATATGTTCATTCATCTGAATAGGAACTTCCTGGAAATTTGGGAATTTGGGGAAAAACTTCAATTTTTAGAAATATTGATACTAGCACAGTTGTCCTAGATGGTATGAATGGTTTGGTTTTGGAATTTTTTACATCGGTTGAAAAATGTTGACATAATAGTTTGAATTGAGAATTGGTATTTCGGAATTCCTGGAATTTTGGGAAAACCGAGAATTTATACAACAAAAAATTTAACATTTGTTGTCCCAACTAAGAGGAATATTTTGAAGGTGGAATCGTCAAAAACGGTTGAAAATTGTGGACTGTGAAAACATTCCAGGAAGAGGTGAAAATATGTCATTCCTGGAATTTTTTGAAATTTGAAACATGGTAGTTTTATTGTCCAGGGCGAGCAGCGTGTGGGGATGGTGGAGCGCTTCAAATCGAATGAGAAATGTGGGATATGCTGAGTAAATTGTCTCAGCATATCAGACTCATTGTCAATACGGCGAAACTCCTGAAAATTCCAGGAAAACCGGGATTTTTTTAGAAAGGGAAAACTTGTCTTGCCTTCGAGATCTCAAAAGAATAAGGTGGGTGGGTGGTTGAAAGGTCTGAATTCTGTAAAAAGTAGCGGAACATTTTGAAAATTTAGGCTGTAGGGCATTGTAGAACGATGAATATGTTCATTCTTTTGAATAGGAACTTCCTGGAAATTTGGGGAAAACCTGGAATTTAAAAAAATATTGATACTAGCACAATTGTCCTAGATGATATGAATGGTTTGGTGTTGGAATTTTTCGAATCGGTTGAACAATGTTGACGTAGTAACAGTTTGAATTGAGAATTGGTATTTCGGAATTCCGGGAATTTGGGGAAAACCGGGAATTTGTACAACAAAAAATTTAGCATTTGTTGTCCCAAATAAGAGGAATATTTTGAAGGTGGAATCGTCAAAAACGGTTAAAAAATGTGGACTGTGAAAACATTCCAGGAAGAGGTGAAAATAGGCAATTCCTGGAATTTTTTTGAAATTCGAAAAACATGGTAGTTTGATTGTCCAGGGTGAGTGGAGTGTGTGGATGGTGCAACGGTTCCAAGCGGATGAGAAATGTGGATATCCGGAATTTTGTATATTGTCTATTCATTGTCAATGGGAAGAAACTCCGGAAAATTCCGGGAAAACCGGGATTTTTTAGAAGGGGAAAACATGTTTTGCCTTCACGATCGCAAAAGAATAAGGTGGGTGGATGGTTGAAAGGTCAGAATATTGATAATTTAGGCTGTAGGGCATTGTAGAACTATGAATATGTCCATTCATTTGAATAGGAATTTCACACATACACTCATGCATACAGTATAATCCCTTTCATCAAACATAAATTAACGTTGTTGCCCTATGGTAAACTGGGTAACACATGGCACAGTGACAAAGCTTAACCTATTGTTACTATAACAATCTACAAGGTTAATGTAGGTTGCTTCTCTTTCTCCCCTCCATTTTTCTGCTTTCTTTTGTATCTCTAGTTGTCATTACGTATATGTATTGTTGCATTTGAACAACTGTATTGTTGATAATATAGGTAAATTATTAGTATTATTCATTATCAATAGTGCTATTTCTATTGGTATCTGTATTGTTCCATTTGTAGTGTAATAATGTTCATTGTCATTTCTGTATTATTATTTATTTCAATAACTGCTTCTTTGCTATCACTTTTACCATCATATTTGTACATATCCTATTTGCTGATGTTGCTCTGTTGTCTATTGTTCACGCCTAGAAGTAATGAGACAGGAACTTACTTCACGCCGATTGCGGAAGAAGAAGTAATTAGACAGGAAATTACTTCATGCTTATTGCGGAAGAAGAAGTAATTAGACAGTAAGTTACTTCACTCCTATTGCGGAAGAAGAAGTAATTAGACAAGAAGTTACTTCATGCTTATTGCGGAAGAAGAAGTAATTAGACAGGAAGTTACTTCACGCCTATTGGGAAAGAAGAAGTAATTAGACAGGAAGTTATTTCACGTTTATTGCGAAAGAAGAAGTAATTAGATAGGAAGTTACTTCACGCCTATTGCAAAAGAAGAAGTAATTAGACAGGAAGTTACTTCACGTTTATTGCGAAAGAAGAAGTATTTAGACAGGAAGTTACTTCACGCACATTGCGAAAGAAGAAGTAATTAGACAGGAAGTTACTTCACGTTTATTGCGAAAGAAGAAGTAATTAGACAGGAAGTTACTTCACGCCTATTGCGAAAGAAGAAGTAATTAGACAGGAAGTTATTTCACGTTTATTGCAAAAGAAGAAGTAATTAGATAGGAAGTTACTTCACGCCTATTGCGAAAGAAGAAGTAATTAGACAGGAAGTTACTTCACGTTTATTGCGAAAGAAGAAGTATTTAGACAGGAAGTTACTTCACACACATTGCGAAAGAAGAAGTAATTAGACAGAAAGTTACTTCACATTTATTGAGAAAGAAGAAGTAATTAGACAGGAAGTTACTTCACGCCTATTGCGAAAGAAGAAGTAATTAGACAGGAAGTTACTTCACGTTTATTGCGAAAGAAGAAGTAATTAGACAGGAAGTTACTTCACTCCTATTGCGGAAGAAGAAGTAATTAGACAAGAAGTTACTTCATGCTTATTGCGGAAGAAGAAGTAATTAGACAGGAAGTTACTTCACGCCTATTGGGAAAGAAGAAGTAATTAGACAGGAAGTTATTTCACGTTTATTGCGAAAGAAGAAGTAATTAGATAGGAAGTTACTTCACGCCTATTGCAAAAGAAGAAGTAATTAGACAGGAAGTTACTTCACGTTTATTGCAAAAGAAGAAGTATTTAGACAGGAAGTTACTTCACGCACATTGCGAAAGAAGAAGTAATTAGACAGGAAGTTACTTCACGTTTATTGCGAAAGAAGAAGTAATTAGACAGGAAGTTACTTCACGCCTATTGCGAAAGAAGAAGTAATTAGACAGGAAGTTATTTCACGTTTATTGCAAAAGAAGAAGTAATTAGATAGGAAGTTACTTCACGCCTATTGCGAAAGAAGAAGTAATTAGACAGGAAGTTACTTCACGTTTATTGCGAAAGAAGAAGTATTTAGACAGGAAGTTACTTCACGCACATTGCGAAAGAAGAAGTAATTAGACAGAAAGTTACTTCACATTTATTGAGAAAGAAGAAGTAATTAGACAGGAAGTTACTTCACGCCTATTGCGAAAGAAGAAGTAATTAGACAGGAAGTTACTTCACGTTTATTGCGAAAGAAGAAGTAATTAGACAGGAAGTTTCTTCACGCCTATTGCGAAAGAAGAAGTAATTAGACAGGAAGTTACTTCACGTTTATTGCGAAAGAAGAAGTATTTAGACAGGAAGTTACTTCACGCCTATTGGGAAAGAAGAAGTAATTAGACAGGAAGTTATTTCACGTTTATTGTGAAAGAATAAGTAATTAGACAGGAAGTTATTTCACGCCTATTGGGAAAGAAGAAGTAATTAGACAGGAAGTTATTTAATGCTTATTGCCAAAGAAGAAGTAATTAGACAGGAAGTTACTTCACGTTTATTGCGAAAGAAGAAGTATTTAGACAGGAAGTTACTTCACGTTTATTGCGAAAGAAGAAGTATTTAGACAGGAAGTTACTTCATGTTTATTGCGAAAGAAGAAGTAATTAGACAGGAAGTTACTTCACGCTTATTCAATCAATCAATCAATCAATGTTTATTTATATAGCCCTAAATCACAAGTGTCTCAAAGGGCTGCACAAGCCACAACGACATCCTCGGTACAGAGCCCACATACGGGCAAGGAAAAACTCACCCCAGTGGGACGTCGGTGAATGACTATGAGAAACCTTGGAGAGGACCGCATATGTGGGTAACCCCCCCCCCCCCCCACCCCACCGAAAGCAATGGATGTCGAGTGGGTCTGACATAACATTGTGAAAGTCCAGTCCACAGTGGATCCAACACATCAGCGAGAGTCCAGTCCACAGCGGGGCCAGCAGGAAACCATCCCGAGCGGAGACGGGTCAGCAGCGCAGAGATGTCCCTAACCGATGCACAGGCTAGTGGTCCACCCGGGGTCCCGACTCTGGACAGCCAGCACTTCATCCATGGCCACCGGACCTATGCAACTCCCCCTCGCAAGGGACAGGGGAGAAGAGGAGAGAAGAAAAGAAACGGCAGATCAACTGGTCTAAAAAAGGGGGGTCTATTTAAAGGCTATATTATACAAATGAGTTTTAAGATGGGACTTAAATGCTTCTACTGAGGTAGCATCTCTAACTGTTACCGGGAGGGCATTCCAGAGTACTGGAGCCCGAATAGAAAACGCTCTATAGCCCGCAGACTTTTTTTTGGCTCTGGGAATCACTAATAAGCCGGAGTTCTTTGAACGCAGATTTCTTGTCGGGACATATGGTACAATACAATCGGCGAGATAGGCTGGAGCTAAACCGTGTAGTATTTTATACGTAAGTAGTAAAACCTTAATAATAATAATAATGGATTAGATTTATATAGCGCTTTTCTAGACACTCAAAGCGCTTCACAGAGAAGTGAGAACCCATCATTCATTTTTACAACTCATTCATTCATCATTCATTCTCCGGTGTGAGCGGCACCGGGGGCAAGGGTGAAGTGTCCTGCCCAAGGACACAACGGCAGCGATTTTTTTTTGGATGGTAAGAGGCGGGGAGCGAACCTGCAACCCTCAGGTTTCTGGCAAGGCCGCTCTACCCACTACGCCAAGCCGCCCCTTAAGTGCACAGGAAGCCAGTGCAAGTGAGCCAGTATAGGCGTAATATGATCAAACTTTCTTGTTTTTGTCAAAAGTCTTGCAGCCGCATTTTGTACCAACTGTAATCTTTTAATGCTAGACGTAGGGAAACCCGAAAATAATACGTTATAGTAATCGAGACGAGACGTAACGAACGCATGAATAATGATCTCAGTGTCGCTAGTAGACAAGATGGAACGAATTTTAGCGATATAACGGAGATGAAAGAAGGCCGTTTTAGTGACACTCTTAATGTGTGACTCAAACGAGAGAGTTGGGTCGAAGATAATACCCAGATTCTTTACCGAGTCGCCTTGTGTAATTATTTGGTTGTCAAATGTTAAGGTGGTATTATTAAATAGATGTCGGTGTCTAGCAGGACCGATAATCAGCATTTCCGTTTTCTTAGCGTTGAGTTGCAAAAAGTTAGCGGACATCCATTGTTTAATTTCATTAAGACACGCCTCCAGCTGACTACAATCCGGCGTGTTGGTCAGCTTTAGGGGCATGTAGAGTTGAGTGTCATCCGCATAACAGTGAAAGCTAACACCGTACTTGCGTATGATGTCACCCAGCGGCAGCATGTAAATACTAAAGAGTGCAGGGCCAAGAACCGAACCCTGGGGAACTCCGCACGTTACCTTGACATAGTCCGAGGTCACATTGTTATGGGAGACGCACTGCATCCTGTCAGTAAGATAAGAGTTAAACCAAGACAAGGCTAAGTCTGACATACCAATACGTGTTTTGATACGCTCTAATAAAATATTATGATCGACGGTATCGAAAGCGGCGCTAAGATCAAGAAGCAGCAACATAGATGACGCATCAGAATCCATCGTTAGCAATGATCATTAGTCATTTTTGCGAGGGCTGTCTCCGTAGAGTGATTTGCCCTGAAACCGGATTGAAAAGGTTCACAGAGATTGTTAGTCACTAAGTGTTCATTTAGCTGCTGTGCAACAATTTTTTCGAGAATTTTGGAAATAAACGGAAGGTGGGAGACCGGTCGGTAGTTTACCATGAGATCAGGATCGAGGTTAGGTCTTTTGAGCAGAGGATGAATAACCGCTTTTTTGAATGCTAGGGGAACAGTGCCGGAGGAAAGTGATAAGTTTATAATATTTAACACTGATGGACCTAATAATACAAACAGTTCCTTGATAAGTTTCCCAGGAAGTGGGTCAAGTAAACATGTTGTTTGTTTTATCCCACTTACACGCTGTAATAATTCCTCTAAAGTTATTTAATCAAAAATAGAGAGACTATTTTGGAGGGCAGTGTCCGTCGTATATACAGTCGTATTTGTGTTAATAGAACCCAGTTGTAGCTGGGATGCGTTGTCTTTAATCTCCTTTCTAATGAGTTCAATTTTCTTATTAAAGAAATTCATAAAATCATCTGCCGAGTGGGTGGAGCTACTGGGAGGAGTCCCTTGTTGGGTTAGCGATGCTACTGTACTAAACAGAAATTTAGGATCGTTTTTGTTGAGGCGGATGAGATTTGAGTAGTATTTAGCTTTAGCTAAGGTAAGCATGCGTTTATAAGTTATTAAACTATCACTCCATGCTTGATGGAAAACCTCAAGTTTAGTCGCGCGCCATTTGCGTTCCAGTTTTCTACATGATCATTTATGAGCTCTAATTTCTTCTGTAAACCATGGGGTGCGCCTTTTAGGGGCCCTTTTTGCTTTAGCGGTGCTATACTATCAATAATTTCGCGCAAGGCATCGTCAAAGTTGTTAGTGAGGTTATCAATAGAGCCGACATAATTTGGGAATGGTGCCATTACCGAAGGCAGTAGGTCAGCAAGAGTCATCGTTGTGGCAGCATTAATGTTGCGGCCGCTATAGCAGTTATTATTATTATTAGCTTGTTGACAATGAGTCAAAACTTCAAATTTTATAAGGTAATGATCGGACATTACTTTAGTATATGGAAGTATCATAACTTTGGAGGTGGTGACACCCCTGACAAGCACTAGATCTATTGTATTACCGTTGCGATGCGTGGGTTCATGTATTATTTGTGTAAGACCACAGCTATCAATTATGGTTTTGAGCGCCACGCACTGAGGGTCCGATGGGATATTCATATGGATATTAAAGTCCCCCATTATGATTATATTGTCGGCGTGCGTCACTAGATCAGCAACGAACTCTGAGAATTCACTGATAAAGTCTGAATAGGGCCCAGGGGGGCGGTAGATAACAGCCAGGTCGAGAGGTAGCGGTGTGACAGACCTCATAGTAAGCACCTCAAACGATTTATATTTATTATTTAGGTTAGGGGTAAGGTTGAAATTTTCATTGTATATTAGTGCGACACCCCCTCCCCTTTTAAGAGGACGGGCAACATGCGCATTCGTATAGTTAGGAGGAGATGCCTCATTGAGCGCAAAAAATTCGTCTGGTTTGAGCCAGGTTTCGCTAACACCAATGACGTTAAGATTGTTGTCTCTAATGACCTCATTAACTAATAACGCCTTGGGAGACAATGATCTTATGTTTAAAAAGCCCATATTATAGGTATTGGGCTGTTTTGACGAGTTTTTGTTAAGATTATCCGTAGTAGCAATATTAACAATGTTGCGTTTATTTTGCGTAGTGCACTTTAAATAGTTTCGACCATATCTAGGAATTGATATGACGGGAATTTTCCGATTGTTTGCTTGGTGCTGCAATAGACTGGACATATCATAATTTGCCACCTCAGTAGAATGCATGTCCACCTCTGACACAGACACAACAGAAAAAACATTATGTGAATTGTGTATTATTCTAAGAGAATTGCTATGCGTACATGGATTATCCAGCCTGGCGCGGGCTAGTTCTAGCTTAACTGACTCCTCACCCGGACTAACAGACATTGTAATTCAATCAATCAATCAATCAATCAATGTTTATTTATATAGCCCTAAATCACAAGTGTCTCAAAGGGCTGTACAAGCCACAACGACATCCTCGGTACAGAGCCCACATATGGGCAAGGAAAACTCACCCCAGTGGGACGTCAATGTGAATGACTATGAGAAACCTTGGAGAGGACCGCATATGTGGGTAACTCCCCCCCCCCCCTCTAGGGGAGACTGAAAGCAATGGATGTCGAGTGGGTCTGACATAATATTGTGAAAGTCCAACACATCAGCGAAAGTCCTGTCCATAGTGGGGCCAGCAGGAACCATCCCGAGTGGAGACGGGTCAGCAGCGTAGAGATGTCCCCATCTGATGGACAGGCTAGCGGTCCACCCCGGAGCAGAGTAGAAAAGAAAAGAAAAGAAACGGCAGATCAACTGGTCTAAAAAGGGAGTCTATTTAAAGGCTAGAGTATACAAATGAGTTTTAAGATGAGACTTAAATGCTTCTACTGAGGTAGCATCTCTAACTTTTACCGGGAGGGCATTCCATAGTATTGGAGCCCGAATAGAAAACGCTCTATAGCCCGCAGACTTTTTTTGAGCTCTGGGAATCACTAATAAGCCGGAGTTCTTTGAACGCAGATTTCTTGCCGGGACATATGGTACAATACAATCGTCAAGATAGGCAGGAGCTTGACCGTGTAGTATTTTATACGTAAGTAGTAAAACCTTAAAGTCGCATCTTAAGTGCACAGGAAGCCAGTGCAAGTGAGCCAGTATAGGCGTAATATGATCAAACTTTTTTGTTTTTGTCAAAAGTCTAGCAGCCGCATTTTGTACCATCTGTAATCTTTTAATGCTAGACATAGGGAGGCCCGAAAATAAAACGTTACAGCAATCGAGATGTAACGAACGCATGGATAATGATCTCAGCATCGCTTGTGGACAAAATGGGACGAATTTTAGCGATATTACGGAGATGAAAGAAGGCCGTTTTAGTAACACTCTTAATGTGCGACTCAAACGAGAGAGTTGGGTCGAAGATAATACCCAGATTCTTTACAGAGTCGCCTTGTTTAATTGTTTGGTTGTCAAATGTTAAGGTGGTATTATTAAATAGATGTCGGTGTTGAGCAGGACCGATAATCAGCATTTCCGCTTTCTTAGCGTTGAGTTGCAAAAAGTTAGCGGACATCCATTGTTTAATTTCATTAAGACACGCCTCCAGCTGACTACAATCCGGCGTGTTGGTCAGCTTTAGGGGCATGTAGAGTTGGGTGTCATCAGCATAACAGTGAAAGCTAACACCGTATTTGTGTATGATGTCACCTAGCGGCAGCATGTAAATACTAAAGAGTGCAGGGCCAAGAACCGAACCCTGGGGAACTCTGCACGTTACCTTAACATAGTCCGAGGTCACATTGTTATGGGAGACACACTGCATCCTGTCAGTAAGATAAGAGTTAAACCAAGACAAGGCTAAGTCTGTCATCCCAATACGCGTTTTGATACGCTCTAATAAAATATTATGATCAACAGTATCGAAAGCAGCGCTAAGATCAAGAAGCAGCAACATAGATGACGCATCAGAATCCATCGTTAGCAATAGATCATTAGTCATTTTTGCGAGGGCTGTCTCCGTAGAGTGATTTGCCCTGAAACCGGATTGAAAAGGTTCACAGAGATTGTTAGACGCTAAGTGTTCATTTAGCTGCTGTGCTACAATTTTTTCGAGGATTTTCGAGATAAACGGAAGGTGGGACACCGGCCGGTAGTTTACCAGGAGATCAGGATCGAGGTTAGGTCTTTTGAGTAGAGGATGAATAACCGCTTTTTTGAATGCTAGGGGAACAGTGCCAGAGGAAAGTGATAAGTTTATAATATTTAACACTGATGGACCTAGTAATACAAAAAGCTCCTTGATAAGTTTCCCAGGAATTGGGTCAAGTAAACATGTTGTTTGTTTTGTCCCATTTACACATTTTGACAATTCCTCCAATGTTATTTCATCAAAGAGAGAGAAACTATTTTGGAGGGCAGTGTCCGTCGTATATACAGTCGTATCTGTGTTAATAGAACCCAGTTGTAGCTGAGATGCATTGTCTTTAATCTCCTTTCTAATGAGTTTAATTTTATTATTAAAGAAATTCATAAAGTCATCTGCTGAGTGGGTGGAGCTACTGGGAGGAGTCCCTTGTTGGGTTAGCGATGCTACTGTACTAAACAGAAATTTAGGATCATTTTTGTTGAGGTGGATGAGATTTGAGTAATATTTAGCTTTAGCTGAGGTAAGCATGCGTTTATAAGTTATTAAACTATCACACCATGCTTGACGGAAAACCTCAAGTTTAGTCGCACGCCATTTGCGTTCCAGCTTTCTACATGATCATTTCTGGGCTTTAATTGCCTGTGACCGGGCTTGCTCTAGTGTAGTCAGTCAAGTGAGACTTAAATAGTAGTCTATGTTCCTAGCCAGCGGAAGAAGAAGTAATTAGACAGGAAGTTACTTCACTTTTATTGCGAAAGAAGAAGTAATTAAACAGGAAGTTACTGTACTTCACGTTTATTGCGAAAGAAGAAGTAATTAGACAGGAAGTTACTTCACGTTTATTGCGAAAGAAGAAGTAATTAGACAGGAAGTTACTTCATGCTTATTGCGAAAGAAGAAGTAATTAGACAGGAAGTTACTTCATGCCTATTGGGAAAGAAGAAGTAATTAGACAGGAAGTTACTTCACGCCTATTGCGGAAGAAGAAGTAATTAGACAGGAAGTTACTTCACGCCTACTGCGGAAGAAGAAGTAATTAGAAAGGAAGTTACTTCACGCCTATTGCAAAAGAAGAAGTAATTAGACAGGAAGTTACGTGAAGTACAAGGACCGACTTGCGCTTACTCACCTGTTAGGAAAATGTTATACTTTTAACATGGCTTCATTTGTTTTTACACTTCAATGACTCTTTAAATGTGACTTCAAAATAAAATGTATATTGTATTCACATTATTTTCACACTTATAGCCACATAAAAACGTTAAAAGGTGGCATTTCCTTTACAATTAATAAATATTTCACGGTGGCCATAGTTTGACCCTGTTACTGATTATTTATACAAGTATTTTCCTTACCAACCTCTCAACCTTTCAGGGTAACCATGCGGTCAAAGTCAGTAAATCTTCATGGAAAATGTAATTAAATATAAAATTACTTCTTAATGTATAAATATTTACATTATAATTATTTTTGATTTGATAACGATTTGTTGGGTGGAAAATAAATAAACAAATACTTGACCAATATAACTTTATAAATTTAAAAAAATATTATATAATACAGCACCGCCTTGTGGCTGAAGTCCATAAATCGAGATCATCGATGTTCCACTGCTTGTCCTTTTCAGGCGTGCTGGAGCCTATCCCAGCTGCCTGTAATTGTTGTGAACAGATAAAAATATTAATAGTAATTGAAATATTGCATTATTAATACTAATATTGAAAATAACATTTAATTGTTGTTATGTATTTGTTCTTGAATTGCATTAAAAGACATTACAATAGTTGTGACTTGCTCAAGGGTGTTCTGTGTTCTGTTTTTATGCATTCTAAATTGTAAATAAACGTTAGCAAATGTCAGCTAACAATGTAAGTATTAAGACTATCTCTATTGCACTCTAAAAATCCTCCATCAAGGTTTTATATACATGCTGCAAATATATATGTAATGTAGTAACATTCATAATAACATGTAATATTTACATATTTTGCTCATTTTAAGCACGTTCATTTCACAGATGCATCACATCGTTCACTTTCCCCTTCAACAACAACAACACTACTAAACATGGCAGACTTCATTAAGACACAGCAAAAACTACTTTGGGACAAATGATCCAGAACTTATGTTTTTGAGGCTGAACATAAGGAGGATGATCTACAAGTTTTAGAAATATTGTACTAAACAGATACAACTTTAGTGAAACACTAAGCATCATGTAGCCGTATTGCCAAGGGCTAAATATAATAAAACAATCACTTACTGTACAATGTCTGCTCCTACTGGGATGCCGACTGATGGGATGTTTATATCTTCCCGTTTAGACGAAGATTTAATCGTAGTCCACAGGAAGAGTTTAAAAAAGTTGCCGCAAACGAGCTTCTTTTCCTGTCTTTTCTCGCCATCTCCAGGTCTAAATTGGATGTCAAAGTTGACCAACTTTTCGGTTTATGTCCTCAACCTTCTACTATTCATGTGAGAAGCATGATTTATAAACTACAATTAACTTTCACCAACTCCGAGGCGATGCAGCAGCTCAATATGTCAATATAGCACCGTAAACTAGTTAGCTCTCCGTGATCAAGGAAAAAGTAGTTCCTCAGCGTTAGCGCATATAATAACAACATCAATAATACTTGGATGATATTCCAGTCATGAGATGTAAATTAATTATTATTAGTGGCTTTTTGATGTTTTATTAGAGGGATAAATGGTGTAGTCCCATTAGCTGCATTGTTGGCCACCTCGTACTTGCCATATTTTACGATTTAGAATGCATAAAAAAAAAACCATAGGTGTTCTTGTCTTACATAGGGATTGTGAATGATCTGCACCATTTTTTAAAAGTGCAGTTCCCCTTCAACTACTGCCGCTTCAATAGCTAGCATGACATTCAGTCACGTTGTTCGCCGCGTGTTCCAAAATATTGAGCATTTTCAACGACTTGATGAATAAAATAAAAGGTAAAAAACTCACATTATGCTTTTTACGTCCTGCGTCTACTCTGAAAGCTTCTTCCAAAACACGAGACCGGGCTTCTTTAAAAAACAACGCCCGCCTCGTCGGTCGCGTTGCATCATCTTCAACATGGCCGCCTTTTTCCGCACGGCTGCATCGCCGTCGCCAGGTCGGCCGTGCGATGCCTCCGATGGCGAGCGGCAGACGGTACCAAAACGCACGCACGCACTTTTATTTGTCTCCGCCGCCACAGAAAACATACTTCCTTTTCCTCCGTTTGGCCTTGCCGTGCTCCACTCGGCTTGCAGTCGACACGCCAAACACGAAAAAACGCAAAAAATTTAAACGTAGTCATTTGATAGAATAGAATAGAATAAAAAGTACTTTATTGATCCCTGGGGGAAATTCAGCACCACAGTTCGCTCACAATAAACACTTAGGTATTTTTTACATGTGAATAATATAAATACAGTCTATTTTACAGCATTATTCACATGTGAATAATATACATATAGTCTATTATACGGCATTACTCACATATAAATAATATAAATACAGTCTATTATACAGCATTATTCACATGTGAATAATATGAATACAGTCTATTATATGGCATTATTCACATGTGAATAATATAAATACAGTCTCTTATACGGCATTATTCACATGTGAATAATATAAATACAGTCTATTATACAGCATTATTCACATGTGAATAATATGAATACAGTCTATTATATGGCATTATTCACATGTGAATAATATAAATACAGTCTATTATATGGCATTATTCACATGTGAATAATATAAATACAGTCTATTATACGGCATTAGTCACATGTGAATAATATAAATACAGTCTATTATACGGCATTATTCACATGTGAATAATATAAATACAGTCTATTATAGGCATTATTAACATGTGAATAATATAAATACAGTCTCTTATACGGCATTATTCACATGTGAATAATATAAATACAGTCTATTATACGGAATTATTCACATGTGAATAATATAAATACAGTCTATTATACAGCATTATTCACATGTGAATAATATAAATACAGTCTATTATACAGCATTATTCACATGTAAATAATATGAATACAGTCTATTATATGGCATTATTCACATGTGAATAATATAAATACAGTCTATTATATGGCATTACTCACATGTGAATAATATAAATACAGTCTATTATACAGCATTATTCACATGTAAATAATATGAATACAGTCTATTATATGGCATTATTCACATGTGAATAATATAAATACAGTCTATTATACGGCATTACTCACATGTGAATAATATAAATACAGTCTATTATACAGCATTAGTCACATGTGAATAATATAAATACAGTCTATTATACGGCATTATTCACATGTGAATAATATAAATACAGTCTCTTATATGGCATTATTCACATGTGAATCATATAAATACAGTATTATACGGAATTATTCACATGTGAATAATATAAATACAGTCTATTATACAGCATTATTCACATGTGAATAATATAAATACAGTCTATTATATGGCATTATTCACATGTGAATAATATAAATACAGTCTATTATATGGCATTAGTCACATGTGAATAATATAAATACAGTCTATTATACGGCATTATTCACATGTGAATAATATAAATACAGTCTATTATACGGCATTATTCACATGTGAATAATATAAATACAGTCTCTTATACGGCATTATTCACATGTGAATAATATAAATACAGTCTATTATACGGAATTATTCACATGTGAATCATATAAATACAGTCTATTATACAGCATTATTCACACGTGAATAATATAAATACAGTCTATTATACAGCATTATTCACATGTGAATAATATAAATACAGTCTATTACACAGCATTATTCACATGTGAATAATATAAATACAGTCTATTATACATGGACAGTACACGACCTTGTACTTGTTGTGTACTTTTACTTCAAATACTGGAAAATAGACTTCCTGTAAATCAGCTAATCAGAGCCCAGCTGAGTGATCTGTTTCGCTAACTGTGACTTTGTGGAGATTTGTGCTCAGGAGGGACTGTATTTCATGCAAGTTTGTGCGTGTGTGTGTGTGTGTGTGTGTGTGTGTTGAACTGGGAGTGAGGAAGAGGAGCAACATGATGCTGTAAATCCTCATCTTCTTCTCTGCCTTAACATCTCAGCCTGCCCCCCTCTTCCTGAGATTACACTGTGTGTGTGTGTGCATGTACGTGTGTGTGTGTGCCTTTTAAAGAAAAATCTTTAAAAATCCTGCCCACGAGTGTGACAGTGTGTGATAATAATAATCCCGTAAGAGTGTGTGTGTGTGTGTGTGTGTGTGTTGCATCTTCCTAGAATGCTAACCCAGCAGGCACAAGACATTGATACAACGTTGATTATACGTACGTGTCGTTTAAAACTGACTTTGAAACAACGTTGCAAAATAGTTGTATTTGTAAACTGAGACGATGTTGATGTCCAACGTTGGATCCACGTTGTTGGTTGGGGAAATGACCACATTTCAATGGTCAAATTTAACGTCGCAACCTGACATTGAATTAACGTCGTCAAAAAGCATGTTGTTTCAACGTTGTATTTGTGTTGCAGAATTTTGGTTGGGAAATGACCAAATTTCCATGGTCAAATCAATGTCAGAACCCAACTTTGATTAAACGACGTCAAAAAGCATGTTGTTTCAACGTTGTATTTGTGTTGTAGAATATTGGTTGGGAAGTGACCAAATTTCAAAGTTCAAATCAACGTCACAACCATCCATCCATCCATCCATCCATCTTCTGAGGTCGGGTCGCGGGGGCAGCAGCCTAAGCAGGGAAACCCAGACTTCCCTCTCCCCAGCCACTTCGTCCAGCTCTTCCCGGGGGATCCCGAGGCGTTCCCAGGCCAGCCGGGAGACATAGTCTTCCCAACGTGTCCTGGGTCTTCCTCGTGGCCTCCTACTGGTCGGACGTGCCCTAAACACCTCCCTAGGGAGGCGTTCGGGTGGCATCCTGACCAGATGCCCGAACCACCTCAACTGGCTCCTCTCGATGTGGAGGAGCAGCGGCTTTACTTTGAGCTCCCCCCGGATGACAGAGCTTCTCACCCTATCTCTAAGGGAGAGACCCGCCACCCGGCGGAAGAAACTCATTTCGGCCGCTTGTACCCGTGATCTTGTCCTTTCGGTCATAACCCAAAGCTCATGACCATAAGTGAGGATGGGAACGTAGATCGACCGGTAAATTGAGAGCTTTGCCTTCCGGCTCAGCTCCTTCTTCACCACAACGGATCGATACAGCGTCCGCATTACTGAAGACGCCGCACCGATCCGTCTGTCGATCTCACAATCCACTCTTGCCTCATTCGTGAACAAGACTCCAAGGTACTTGAACTCCTCCACTTGGGGCAGGGTCTCCTCCGCAACCCGGAGATGGCACTCCACCCTTTTCCGGGCGAGAACCATAGACTCGGACTTGGAGGTGCTGATTCTCATCCCAGTCGCTTCACACTCAGCTGCGAACCGATCCAGCGAGAGCTGAAGATCCTGGCCAGATGAAGCCATCAGGACCACATCATCTGCAAAAAGCAGAGACCTAATCCTGCAGCCACCAAACCAGATCCCCTCAACGCCTTGACTGCGCCTAGAAATTCTGTCCATAAAAGTTATGAACAGAATCGGTGACAAAGGGCAGCTTTGGCGGAGTCCAACCCTCACTGGAAACGTGTCCGACTTACTGCCGGCAATGCGGACCAAACTCTGGCACTGATCATACAGGGAGCGGACCGTCACAATCAGACAGTCCGATACCCCATACTCTCTGAGCACTCCCCACAGGACTTCCCGAGGGACACGGTCGAATGGTGTCTCTTGTTTGCGTGTTGGCGTTTGGGCTTGCTGGCGCTGGCTGGTTGGTCTCCGTGATCCTGTTGGCGTGTGGTTGCCGGTCGCCGTTTTTTTTTATCGCTTTGATTTGATCGGGTGGTGCTGGCTGTCTGGGGGTGTTGTGGCTGCTGTTTCTGCTGCCGTTTGTTTGTGGTGTGGGCGCCCGTGGCTGCTGGGTCTGGTGCAGGGGGGTGGCTGATGTTGTGACTGGTGGCAGCGCGTGCGCGTGGTGGTTGTCGGGGCTGACAAACTGTGTGTGTATGTATATGTGTGTGTATGTATATATATGTGTGTGTGTATGTGTACATGTGTATGTGTATGTGTATGTATATAGATATGTATGTATATTTCTGGGGGTACGTTGTGGGCCTGCCTGTCGGGTGGGGGTTGGGGGGGGGGGGGGGGGGGGCTCGTGGGGGCCCGGTTGCCGGTGGGGCGGGGGCGGTCTTCCCGTCCGGTTGCGGGGGGTCTCCGGGCCCCTCGGGCGGGGCGTCCCGCCTTTCTGTCCGTGTGGGGTGTGGTCTCTCGCTGGCTTGGGGTCTGGCTGCCCCCTGCTTTTCTCGTGCCTTGTCCTCTGCCGGGTGCATCTGTCTGCGGCCTGCTGCTGGCCCTTGTGGGCGGCGCGGTGGGCCAGGCTCTGGGGTTCCTGTCGCTGTCCGGCTTGGCTGCGTGGGGGCGGTGGCCCCTGGTTCCCTGGGCACCACACCTACTGTTTGTGGGATGGGTTCTCGGGGAGGCTGGGGCCGTACTCTGGCTCCCGCACACACTGGGAGTCAAATGTATTGTACATGCAAATTCACATAATACTCACATACATACATACACACATACATAGGTACCTACGCTCCCACATACATATACAAATACAGTACATATTTACACACTCAAAGTTCATACATCCACACGCACGCTCATTATACAAACATACACATACACATACTGTACATATACATTCACTGTAAAAACATACATATACACATACTGTACATATACACTCACTGTACAAACACACACATACACATACTGTACATATACATTCACTGTACAAACACACACATACACATACTGTACATATACACTCACTGTACAAACACACACATACACATACTGTACATATACATTCACTGTACAAACACACATACTGTATACACATACTGTACATATACATTCACTGTACAAACACACATACTGTATACACATACTGTACATATACATTCACTGTACAAACACACATATACACATACTGCACATATACAAGTACATATGCACGCATACACTCATGCACATAATCACGTTTCATCAAACGTATATTAACGTTGTTGCCCTAGGGTAAACTGGGTATGACACATGGCACACTGACGAAGCTTAACCTATTGTTGCTATAACAATCTAGAAGGTTAATGTAGGTTGCTTTTCTTTCTTCCCCTCCATTTTTCTGCATTCTTTCGTATCTCAAGTTATCATTACGTATATGTATTGTTGCATTTAAACAATTGTATTGTTGATAATAAAGGTAAAGTATTGGTATTGTTTATTATCAATAGCACTATTTCTATTGGTATTCATATTGCTCCATTTTTAGTGTAATAATGCTCATTGTCATTTCTGTATTATTATTTATTTTCGCGAACTGCTTATTTGCTATTACTTTTACCATCATATTTGTACGTGTCGTATTTGCTGATGTTGCTCTGTTGTTGTTGTTGTTGTTGTTGTGTTTGCTGTTGTTGTTTTTGTCTCTCTGTCTAATCCCCCTCTTGTCCCCACAATTCCCCCCTCTGTCTTCCTTTTTTTCTCTTTCTATCCCCTCCTGCTCCGGCCCGGCTGCACCAAATGATAATATAAATACATTTAATAAAGTCAAAATACAAATAAGGCAACAAGAGAAGTATCCTACACTTCTCTTTTGTAAAGTAAATCTGAACAGCCGATATGGGCATCTACATCTACTATATGATTTGCCTGAGAAGCTGGGCAGGACAATATAAAAAAAAAAAGAAAAAGAAAAAAAAAGAACCCAACATTGATTAAATGTCGTCAAAAAGCATGTTGTTTCAACGTTGTATTTATGTTGTAGAATATTGGTTGGGAAATTACCAAATTTGAATGTCCAAATCAACGTTAGAACCCAACTTTGATTAAACAACGCCAAAAAGCATGTTGTTTAAATTTTATGTTTGTGTTGTAGAATTTCGGTTGAAAAATGACCAAAATTCAATGGTCAAATCAACGTAAGAACCCGAAATTGATTAAACATCGTCAAAAAGCATGTTGTTTCAACGTTGTATTTGTGTTGTAGAATTTTGGTTGGGGAAATTACCAATTTTTAATGTTTAAATCAACGTTAGAACCCAACTTTGATTAAACAACATCAAAAAGCATGTTGCTTCAATGTTGTGTTTGTGTTGTGGAATTTTGGTTGAGAAATTACTAAATTTCAATGGTCAAATCAACACCACAACCTGACATTGAATTGATGTCGTCAAAAAGCATGTTGTTTCAACGTTTTAGACTTAGACTTAGACAAACTTTAATCATCCACAAGGGAAATTGTTCCACACAGTAGTTCAGTTACAAAGGCTAGAAAGGATAATGCACACATGGGCACAAAAAGAGGGTGAAAACAAAAGGCAAAAAGTAGACTAAAAATTTACATTATAAACAAAGAAAGATTTCTAACTTTGTTTTTATTGATGTTGTAGAATATTGGTTGGGAAATTACGTAATTGTAATGTTCAAGTTAACATCAGAACCTGACATTGATTACACGTCGTCAAAAAGCATGTTGTTTCAACGTTGTACTTGTGTTGTAAAATATTGGTTGGGAAATTACCAAATTTCAACGGTCGAATCAACGTCAGAACCTTACATTGATTAAAAGTCGTCAAAAAGCCTGTTGTTTCAACGTTATGTTTGAGTTGCTCAACGTCAGGACCTAATTCAACAAGTTCTCAACGTTGTTTCAATGTCTTGTGCCTGCTGGGATACTACGATTTTAAATCACATTAAAATATAATAATGTATGTATGTACTATTACTATATATGCTATAAAACAGTGTGTATGTATTTCATATAAAAACAAACAATAATTTCATTGGTGAGGTCAGAGGTCACTGACGTTGGGCCAAACTCCTCCAAGCGTGCCCTTAAAGGGGAACTGCACATTTTTGGGGAATTTTGCCTATGATTCACAATCCTTATGTTAGACAAGAACACATATTTTTTCTCTTTTTTTAATGCATTTTAAGTCGTAAAAAAAATGCTAGCAAAGGTCAGCTAACAAAAGTAAAAAGAAGCTGTAAAAACATTAAAAACCTACGTGAAGGTTTAATATACACGCTGTAAGTATATATGTGATGTAGTAACATTCATAATAATATGTAATATTTACATGTTTTGTTCATTTTAAGCATACGGTGGCGCATTAATTTCACAGACGCATCACAACGCTCGCTTTTCCCTTCAACAACAACACTACTAATCATGGCAGACTTCATGAGAGACAACAAACTAAAATAATAAGATAATCACTTACTGTACAATGTCTGCTCTCACTGGGATGCCGACTGATGGGATGTTTGTATCTTCCCGTTTAAATGAAGAATGAATCCTTATCCTCCCCAAGGGTGAACATTTCCGTGTCTTTCTCGCCATCTCCGGGTCTAAATTGGAAGTCAACTTCTCGATTTATGTCCACAATCTTCTACTATCCAGGTGAGAGGCATGATTTATAATCTAGAATTAACTTTCACCAACTCAGAGGAGATGCAGCAGCTCAATATGTCAATATAGCAGCACAAGACAGTTCGCCCAGTGAGATCAATTAGCCCCTAAAAGTAGTTCCTCTGCGTTAGCAATTATAATAACAATATTGCTAGTATTTGGTTAATAATCAGGTCAAATGGAGTATTGGTGGTGCTTTTTGGATGTTTTTTAGAGGGCTTTATGAGCAGAATTAACTACAATTAGCTACATTGTGGCGTTTATTTACGAGTTTGAATGCATTAAAAAAAGACAGGAGTTCTCGCCTTACCTCCAAGGATTGTGAATGAGAAGCAAAATTACCCCCCAAAAAGTGCAGGTTCTCTTCATGCACCTTACTTTGTGTCGTCACAGAATGTCTTTTGTTTAGTCTCGTGCAATTCCACGCTTGTGTACGCACACACTGTACTGCATACTGTAGGCGGTGCGAGGGGGCGGAGCTTGTGCAGTAAAAAAAAAAAGGTCTCTTCTTCCTGATCTGACAGCTGCTGCAGGTTCACGTCAAAAGCTCAGTTCTGCCGAGTCGGCACACCTCAGCGTCACGTCAAGTCAGCTTTTTAGACCCACATCCCAAAAGTTACCCACTTCTCTGTGTGTGTGTGCGTGTGTGTGTGTGTGTGTGTGTGTGTGTGTGTGTGTGTGTGTGTGTGTGTGTGTGTGTGTGTGTGTGTGTGTGTGTGTGTGTGTGTGTGTGTGTGTGCACCAGAGAGTTCAAGACAGATTGAGAGCTTGTGTGTCGTCTGAGGTTTTACTTTTTGCAGACTTTTAAGTGTATGTTTATGCATCTTCAAGAGATTGAGAAATGGGGTGACTAAGTGTGTGTGTGTGTGCATGTGTGTGTGTGTGTGTGTGTTCTTGTATTCTTACCCTTCTTGAGACATCAACAAGGAAAAGTACCTTCCATATGAGGACCGGTGAACAAATTCATAGTCCCAATAGGGAAAAGCATTGCATCTAATAGAGAGCCAAATACTAGAGTCTGTGAACATTGCTCCAAAGTCAGGATTTTTGTTGTTGAATTAATGTGCATACAAAAGCAAACATTGACAGGTGCAAAGGCAGCAATATATGATAAAACAAGACGGCAGCTAAAGAAGGGCTTTCCTATTTTCCCCCGAAAAAACCCGCCGGGTGAACAGCTGATTTCATGACTTCCGGTGCCGACGTAAGACAACCCGCGTCCCATATGTGACCATAGGATGAACAAATACACTACGCTACTAAGACTATAGTGGCCATTAACAGTTAGCTTCTACAGCTGTGTGTCCCAAAGTGCGGCACAGGGGTCATCTGTGGTCCGTGACCATTACAAAAAACAAAGAAATTGAGATCTAATTTGCACCCCTGGTGGTGAAATCTATCAAAATTAGGGTGGTCCCAAAAAGGAAGGATTTTTCAAATTGACTGTGTGTCGGTTTTAAAAGTGCTCCCCCTCTGGCCGACATATGTAATAACAAGTGTGAGTAAGAAATTGAAATGCGCCCCCTTTGGCCAAAATGTATAAAAACAGTAAAATAAATATATATATATAGAGACATACTGTAATAACTTGAAGTAAATAATGAAGATTAAAAAACAATTACAAACAAAAAATTAAAATAAAATTTAAAAAATAAATAAAAGCTCACCTTTTTTATATTCGCATAGTATGTATGTATTATTAATCTTGTAAATACAAATCTTTATATATCTAGAAAGGGTGGTCCTAAAGAGGGAGGCATTTTTCGGAGGTCTCAAAAAGGTAAGAAATACCAGCGTGTGTGTGTGTGTGTGTGTGTGTGTGTGTGTGTGTGTGTGTGTGTGTGTGTGTGTGTGTGTGTGTGTGTGTGTGTGTGTGTGTGTGTGTGTGTGTGTGTTATGAGCTGTCGTCCAGGATTTAGCCTCGCTGAGAGTTAATCTGAGTGTCGGCAGGATTCTCTAAAGGTTAGAGAGACGGAAAGGAGTGTGTTCGAAGCGTCGCAGCTGACCTAATTTGCAGCACACACACACACACACACCTACCTGGGTCGGCAGCGTAAACAAAACGCGCGTGAAATTGGCCAAATCGCACGTTCAGTCTCCACTGGCAGCATTGTGCACAAGCTGTGCAAAAAAGCACAGAAAATTATTATTTTAGACTATTTAGAATTAATATTGTTTAAAGGTTTTTGTTTACTATTCAAGAAACATAGTACATTTAGATTTTTTTTTAAATTGAACACAAAAACGAAAGCATTTTACACTTGAAACAATACATTTAGATCCATCTTCTTCCACTTATCTGAGGTCGGGTCACGGGGGCAGCAGCCTAAGCAGAGAAGCCCAGAGTTCTCTCTCCAAATATTAACATTGCTGTATGTATGCTTTTGACCCAGCAGATTTGGTCATATTTTCAGTAGACCCATAATACATTCATAAAATAACCAAACTTCATGAATGTTTTTTGTGACCAACAAGTATGTGCTCTAATCACTCTATCACAAAAAAATAAGAGTTGTAGAAATGATTATAAACTAACGACAGCCACGACATTATGTTCTTTACAAGTGTATGTCAACTTTTGACCTCGACTGTATATGTGCATGTACAAATGGGAAAGCACGTCTTTCGCTTTTCCTTTTAAAACATTTTTTTTTCTTCTTCCCCGCTGCAGTGACCCTTTAGAGGAGTGGGTGTCGGCCGAGCGAGCCTCAGGCACGCTCTACGCTCTGCGACCCAATTTATGAGCGCAAACACCAACACACACCTAACTAACGCCAGGCTTGCCAGCACAGCAGTCAGGTGACTTTCAAGCTAAAGCCTTCCTACATCTCATGAGGGTGTCACACTTTAGTTAAAGACGCAGTTGTAGGAAAGCAAAATGGGCGGGGTCAAACACAGTGCAAAGTGTGTTGATTGGTGGACAGGTCACCAGTGTCTTCCATCTTTAACTGTCATAATTATTCTTCCTTTGTGGAAGACGTTATCTAATAGGAACGTGTGTGTGTGTGTGTGTGTGTGTGTGTGTGTGTGTGTGTGTGTGTGTGTGTGTGTGTGTGTGTGTGTGTGTGTGTGTGTGTGTGAGTGTGTGTGTGTTTGTGTGTGTGTGTGTGTGTGTGTGTGCGCGTGTGAGACAGGCCTCACGGTGTCAGGAGATTTCATGAGTTCGGTGCTGAAGTGTGGAGGACGGCTGTTGGTGCGTTCAGGGACCTCTGGTTGTCGTCGTCACTGCCGTCTGTCAGCTGCTTTCAAGTTTGCTGAGGAGATGAAAGAATGTAGGTCCATGAACACACACACACACACACACACACACACACACACACACACACACACACACACACACACACACACACACACACACACACACACACGCACACTGAACTTTCTTTGGCGATTAAAATAAAATAATGGTAGGTATTAGGAAGACCAATTCATTTGAAATAACTTTCCCAATCAATGGCAACTATTTACATACATACAGATACATACACACACATACATATATATATATACTGTATACACTATATATATATATATATATATATATATATATATATATATATATATATATATATATATATATATATATATATATATATATATATATATATATATATATATATATATATATATATATATATATGTATATATATATATGTATGTATGTATATATATGTATATGTATATACAGTATATATGTATATATATATGTATAAATATATATATATATATATATATATATATATATATATATATATATGTATGTATATATATATATATATATGTATATACAGTATATATACATATATATGTATATACAGTATATATATATATATATATATATATATATATATATATATATATATATATATATATATATATATATATATATTAGAGATGTCCGATAATATCGGCCGATAAATGCGTTAAAATGTAATATCGGAAATTATCGGTATCGGTTTTTTTGTTTTTTTTAAATTAAATCAACATAAAAAACACAAGATACACTTACAATTAGTGCACCAACCCAAAAAACCTCCCTCCCCCATTTACACTCATTCACACAAAAGGGTCGTTTCTTTCTGTTATTAATATTCTGGTTCCTACATTATATATCAATATATATCAATACAGTCTGCAAGGGATACAGTCCGTAAGCACACATGATTGTGCTGGTCCACTAATAGTACTAACCTTTAACAGTTAATTTTACTCATTTTCATTAATTACTAGTTTCTATGTAACTGTTTTTATATTGTTTTACTTTCTTTTTTATTCAAGAAAATGTTTTTAATTTATTTTATTTTATTTTATTAATTTTTTTTAAAAGTACCTTATTTTCACCATACCTGGTTGTCCAAATTAGGCATAATAATGTGTTAATTCCACGACTGTATATATTGGTTGATATCGGTATCGGTTGATATCGGTATCGGTAATTAAAGAGTTGGACAATATCGGAATATTGGATATCGGCAAAAAGCCATTATCGGACATCCCTAATATATATATATATATATATATATATATATATATATATATATATATATATATATATATATATATATATATACATATATATATATATATATATATATATGTATATGTATATACAGTATATACACATGTATTGTGTAGGAAGCGAACAGCTCCTATATACATATACATATACATAAATATATATGTATATATACACTATATTGCCAAAAGTATTTGGCCACCCATCCAAATAATCAGAATCAGGTGTCCTAATCACTTGGCCCAATGATATGTTTTTATACACCACAGGTGTATAAAATGCAGCACTCTGGCATGGAGACTGTTTCTTCAAACATTAGCGAAAGAATGGGCCGCTCTCAGTGATTTCCAGCGTGGAGCTGTCATAGGATGCCAACTGTGCAACAAATCCAGTCGTGAAATTTCCTCGCCCCTAAATATTCCAAAGTCAACTGTCGGATTTATTATAAGAAAATGGAAGAGTTTGGGAACAACAGCAACTCAGCCACCAAGTGGTAGGCCACGTAAACTGACAGAGAGGGTCAGCGGATGTTGAAGCGCATAGTGCAAAGAGGTCGCCGAATTTCTGCACAGTCAGTTGCTACAGAGCTCCAAACTTCATGTGACCTTCCAATTAGCCCACGTACAGTAAGCAGAGAGCTTCATGGAATGGGTTTCCATGGCCGAGCAGCTGTGTCTAAGCCATACATCACCGAGTCCAATGCAAAGCTTCGGATGCTTTGGTGTAAAGCACATCACCACTGGACTCTAGAGCAGTGGTCCCCAACCTTTTTGTAGCTGCGGACCGGTCAACGCTTGAAAATTTGGCCCACGGACCGGGGGGGGGGGGATTTTTTTTTAATTTTTAAATTTTTTTTCATAAAGAAATACAATCATGTGTGCTTACGGACTGTATCCCTGCAGACTGTATTGCTCTATATTGATATATAATGTATATATTGTGTTTTTTATGTTGATTTAATTAATTTTTTATTTTTTTATTTTTTTAATTTTTTTATTTTTTTTTAATTTCTTGTGCGGCCCGGTACCAATCGGACCACTGCTCTAGAGCAGTGGAGACTCGTTCTCTGGAGTGAGGGATCACGCTTTTCCATCTGGCAATCTGATAGACGAGTATGATGGAGAACGGTACATTTCGGACTGCTTTGTGCCAAGTGTGGAATTTGGTGGAGGAGGAATTATGGTGTGGGGTTGGTTTTCAGGAGTTGGGCTTGGCACCTTAGTTCCAGCGAAAGGAACTTTGAATGCTCCAGGGTACCAAAACATTTTGGACAATTCCATGCTCCCAACCTTGTGGGAACAGTTTAGAGCAGGCTCCTTCCTCTTCCAACAAGCAAGGTCCATAAAGACATGGATGACAGAGTCTGGTGTGGATGAACTTGACTGGCCTGCACAGAGTCCTGACCTGAACCCGATAGAGCACATTTGGAATGAATAAGAACAGAGACTGAGAGCCAGGCCTTCTCGACCAACATCAGTGTGTGACCTCACCAATGCGCTTTTGGAAGAATGGTGGAAAATTCCTATAAACACACTCCGCAACCTTGTGGACAGCCTTCCCAGAAGAGTAGAAGCTGCAATAGCTGCAAAAGGTGGACCGGCATCATACTGAACCCTATGGGTTAGGAATGGGATGGCACCTCAAGTTCATATGTGAGTCAAGGCAGGTGGCCAAATACTTTTGGCAATATAGTGTAGATTTGTGTGTGTATGTATGTATACATATATATATATATATGTGTATATACCAGGGGTCGGCAACCCAAAATGTTGAAAGAGCCATATTTGAGCAAAAATACAAAAACAAATCTGTCTGGAGCCGCAACAAATTAAAAGCCATATTACATACAGATAGTGTGTCATGAGATGTACATTGAATTGAGATGACTTAAAGGGAACTAAATGAGCTCAAATATAGCTACAAATGAGGCATAATGATGCAATATGTACATACAGCTAGCCTAAATAGCATGTTAGCATCGATTAGCTTGCAGTCATGCAGTGACCAAATATGTCTGATTAGCACTCCACACAAGTCAATAACATCAACAAAACTCACCTTTGTGCATTCACGCACGTTAAAAGGGTGGTGGACAAAATGAGACAGAAAAAGAAGTGGCATAAAACACGTCCTAGAAAGTCAGAGAAAGTTATACATGGACACAAACTAAGGTGAGTTCAAGGACCGCCAAAATTAGTAGGACAAAACGGCGCTCGCCAAATACTCGAATCAGTGAAGCATGTTTAATATAAACAGTGTGCTTTATAACAATTAGGGAGGTTTATGTCATGTTTGTCCTCCTACAGAAACCATATTAAAACAAAAAATGTATTTTTTTCCCCTCATCTTTTTCCATTTTTCATACATTTTTGAAAAACCTTCAGAGAGCCACTAGGGCGGCGCTAAAGAGCCGCATGCGGCTCTAGAGCCGCGGGTTGCCGACCCCTGGTATATACTGTATATATGTATGTATATATTTTTAAATTTTTGTTGTTGGTGTTGTTGTTGTTAAAGAGTAGCTCATTCCTAACATGTCCTAATTTTTCATTTCAGCAAGAAGAAAAAATAAATAAATATATATATATGTACACATATATGAGGAACAATATCAGAGAAACATATTTTCTTGCTAAAAATGTAAACTAAGTCAGAAGCTAGTTGCCAGCGGTCATGTGACATTAACTCCCATGAATATTCACAGCCAGCTCATGATTCAGCGTGGGCCTGCGGACGCGTTAAAATTCGCCGATGTCGTTCACCCGGCGCCGGAGGGGCAGCCTTTCCACTTCACTGACTCCATGCACTTTCCTGCAGTGCCCCCTTTGGCCCTTGAGTTGCCATCTTAAAACAATGCCGGCGCCGTAATGATCGCCACCGCCTACGGGGCGTGACGGCGAGGTTGTGTCCCGCAAGAAGTAAACAGGTCGGCGCGCACGCAGCTACTATGCTGATGTGGAGCGCGGCATGTTGATGCGCGCCGGTGGCGGCGAGCTCGTAACGAGGGCGCCGGCGGTGGCGCGTGGGCGGCATTCAGGAGCCGTGGCCCGCGTAAACTCCCGCATTCAAGCGGAAGGGCCGTGACGACAGGTATTAAGCTGTAATTTAAGCATGCGGCTAAATGGAGCTGGAGTAACGAGGCCTTGAGCGGGTGTCCCGCCTGTCTCTCCCATCACTTCACCATGCGACCCTTGGAAACGCCTCCGCACTTCCGCTCCGCTGCCTCGCAACAATAGGCCCTGTTTTTCATTTGCAGCGCCGCCAAGGTGCTTTTATTTTTCATGTGAGTCCATGAAGATTTGACTGGAACCGTGTCAAAGCTTCCATCGTGACGACGGGTGAAGACCCTGACGCAACAATAACGTAACCTGAAAAAAGGGCAGACATCACAGGTCAGCTGACCTCAGTTTGACGTCCTTCACCCAGCGCTCAGTTTCCTGTTGCATCATCACCAGAAGGCCACAAAGATGGCTCCGCCGCTCCCAGTCTGTGGAACGCTTTCCCTGACCACCTGAGGACACCCCAGACTGTGGATGCTTTTAAAAAAGGCTTAAAAACCCTTTTTTAAAAAGCCTTTTTTTTAGATATATGCATACTAGTTTTAGCTATTTGGCTGTTCTAGTATTTTTATTTGTATTTATTTTGTATTATCTTTTTATTTAAACATTTTTTAATACACTGTAGCACTTTGAGGTTGTTTACTCAATGCAAAGTGCTTTTTAACAAATAAAATCTATTATTATTATTTTTATTATTATAAAGACCCCAAAACTTAACTTCCTTCCATGTCTTCATGGAACCAATTGGAAGATAATCAGACTACCAGGAAGTTAACCAACAGGAAATTAGCCACGCAACCAGGAAGTTAGCTGGACTACCAGGAAGTTAACTAACAGGAAATGAGCCAGGCTACCAGGAAGTTAGCTGGACTAACAGGAAATATAATGCCTTACCAGGAAGTGAGATAGACTACCAGGAACTTTACCAGGAAGTAAGCTAGGCTACAAGAAAATTATAACCAGACCACCAGGAAATTAGCCAGGCAGCCAGAAAGTTAGCCAGGCTAACAAAAGGTTAACCAGGAAGTAAACTAAGCGACTTTTTGAAAGTTTGCCAGGCTACCAGGACATTGTCCAAGCTACTAGGAAGTTAGCCAGCTAACATTCCAGGAATGTTAGCTGGCCTGCCAGAAAATATAATGTCCTTTCAGGAAGTTAGCCAGGCTACCAGGAATTTTACCAGGAAGTAAGCTATGCTACCAGGAAATTATAGCCAGGCTACCAGGAAGTTAGCTGGACTAACAGGAAATATAATGCCTTACCAGGAAGTGAGATAGACTACCAGGAACTTTACCAGGAAGTAAGCTAGGCTACAAGAAAATTATAACCAGACCACCAGGAAATTAGCCAGGCAGCCAGAAAGTTAGCCAGGCTAACAAAAGGTTAACCAGGAAGTAAACTAAGCGACTTTTTGAAAGTTTGCCAGGCTACCAGGAAATTGTCCAAGCTACTAGGAAGTTAGCCAGCTAACATTCCAGGAATGTTAGCTGGCCTGCCAGAAAATATAATGTCCTTTCAGGAAGTTAGCCAGGCTACCAGGAATTTTACCAGGAAGTAAGCTATGCTACCAGGAAATTATAGCCAGACTACCAGGAAATTAGCCAAAGTAACAGTAAGTTGGCCAGGCTACCAGGAATGTTAGCTAGACTACCAGGAAATATAATGTACTTCCAGGAAGTTTGCCAGGCTACCAGGAAGTAGGTTAAGTTAACAGGAAGTAAGCTACCAGGAAATTATAGCCAGACTACCTGGAAATTAGCCAAACTAACAGAAAGTTAGCCAGGTTGACAAAAGGTTAACCAGGAAGTAAACTAAGCGACTTTTTGAAAGTTTGCCAGGCTACCAGGAAATTGTCCAAGCTACTAGGAAGTTAGCCAGCTAACATTCCAGGAATGTTAGCTGGCCTGCCAGAAAATATAATGTCCTTTCAGGAAGTTAGCCAGGCTACCAGGAATTTTACCAGGAAGTAAGCTATGCTACCAGGAAATTATAGCCAGACTACCAGGAAATTAGCCAAAGTAACAGTAAGTTGGCCAGGCTACCAGGAATGTTAGCTAGACTACCAGGAAATATAATGTACTTCCAGGAAGTTTGCCAGGCTACCAGGAAGTAGGTTAAGTTAACAGGAAGTAAGCTACCAGGAAATTATAGCCAGACTACCTGGAAATTAGCCAAACTAACAGAAAGTTAGCCAGGTTGACAAAAGGTTAACCAGGAAGTAAACTAAGGTACTTTTTGGAAGTTTGCCAGGCTACCAGGAAATTGTCCAAGCTACTAGGAAGTTAGCCAGGTAACAAGTAGGATAGCCAGACTACCAGGAAGTTGGCCAGCCTACCAGGAATGTTAGCTGGACTACCAGGACATATAATGTCCTTCCAGGAAGTTAGCCAGGCTGCCAAAAAGTTACCAGGGAGTAAATAAACTACTATTTGCAAGTTATCCAGGCTACCAGGAAGTTAGCCAGGTGACCAGAAAGTTAGCCAGACTACCAGGAAGTTGGCCGGGCTTCCAGGAATGTAAGCTGGACTACCAGGAAATATAATGTCCTTTCAGGAAGTTAGCCAGGCTACCAGGAAGTTGGCCGGGCTTCCAGGAATGTAAGCTGGACTACCAGGAAATATAATGTCCTTTCAGGAAGTTAGCCAGGCTACCAGGAAGTTGGCCGGGCTTCCAGGAATGTAAGCTGGACTACCAGGAAATATAATGTCCTTTCAGGAAGTTAGCCAGGCTACCAGGAAGTTGGCCGGGCTTCCAGGAATGTAAGCTGGACTACCAGGAAATATAATGTCCTTTCAGGAAGTTAGCCAGGCTACCAGGAAGTTTACCAGGAAGTAAGATAGGCCACCAGTAAATTATAGCCAGACTACCTGGAAATTAGCCAAACTAACAGAAAGTTAGCGAGGCTGACAAAGGCTTAACCAGGAAGTAAACCAAGCAACTTTTTGGAAGTTTGCCAGGCTATCAGGAAATTTTCCTAGCTACCAAGAAGTTAGCCAGGTGACCAGGAAGGTAGCCAGACTACCAGGAAGTTGGCCAGCCTACCAGGAATGTTAGCTGGACTACCAGGGTATATAATGTCATTCCAGGAAGTTAGCCAGGCTGCCAAAAGGTTAACCAGGGAGTAAACTAAACTACTTCTTGAAAGTTTGCCAGGCTACCAGAAAATTGTCCAGGCTACCAGGAAGTTAGCCAGGTGACCAGGAAGTTAGCCAGACTACCAGGAATTTACCAGGAAGTAAGCTAGGCCACCAGTACATTATAGCCAGACTACCTGGAAATTAGCCAAACTAACAGAATATTAGCCAAGTTGACAAAAGGTTAACCAGGAAGTAAACAAAGCTACTTCTCCCAAGTTAGCCAGGCTACCAGGAAGTTAGCCAGGTGACCAGAAAGTTAGCCAGGTGTTGAGGAAGCTAGCCGGACTATCCATAATTTAGCCAGACTATCAGAAAGTTTATGTCTGTCTATGACTCGTAACTAAAATCTCAGTCCACAGAACCTAATATTATATGTTCATATTTGTTTATTTTGAAAATGTCTTTATGGTGAATCACGGAATTGTGCTTAGTGTCAACATGCTATTAACATATATGCTACGTGGCAATATTTCATTTGTTTTTGTTTATAATTCTATGTTAAAAACTCCCTCCTGTTACTTTTAGTCCTGTTACACTGTTAGAAAAAGACAAAGTGTTGGGGGCGTGGTTGGGAGTGAGGGGGTATGTGGTTGCGGAGGCGTGGTTGGGGTGCAGGCAGCATACCCCTTCCCCTTCGAGCTTTTCTGGATGAAATGAAATTCTTTTTTCCAATAATTTTGGAACTTGCAAGCGTATTTGTTCTTCTTACTCGTCGTCGCCATGTCTCTTCTTCGTTCTTCTGCTTCGTCTCCTTCTTGCTGTGTGTGCAGTTGTGCACTGAGCTCCAAAAGCCGTAGGTGTTATTGTAGCGACCCGGAAGAGTTAGTGCTGCAAGGGATTCTGGGTATTTGTTCTGTTGTGTTTATGTTGTGTTACGGTGCGGATGTCCTCCCGAAATATGTTTGTCATTCTTGTTTGGTGTGGGTTCAGAGTGTGGCACATATTTGTAACAGTGTTAAAGTTGTTTATACGGCTACCCTCAGTGTGACCTGTATGGCTGTTGACCAAGTATGCCTTGCGTTATCATTAAACCAGTTAAAAGATCATACAACGTGTCAGCATTTCTTGACATCTTCAACTAAAGACCATTGTTAAACCTGTCCAACGCTACATTAGTATGTGACTGGGCCGGTATGCTGTTTATATGGAGGAAAAGCGGTCGCCTGGACATCATGCGGCTGTTAAGGGGTGAATGTTTCAGGTGAGAGAGGACGCTAAAGGCAGTGTCTTTATGGCACGCCCCCAATATTGTTGTCGGGAAAAATTCGGGAGAATGGTTGCCCCGGGAGATTTTCGTCTCCCGGGAAAATCGTGAGGGTTGGCAAGTATGACATGGACTTGTTTCTTCAGCATTGTCCACACGTGTTTAAGTCAGGACTGTGGGAAGGCCATTCTAAAACCTTAATTGTAGCCTGATTTAGCCATTCCTTTACCACTTTTGACGTGTGTTTGGGGTCATTGTCCTGTTGGAACACCCAACCGCGCCCAAGACCCAACCTCTTGGCTGATGATTTGAAGAATTGAAGTTAAAGTTAAAGTTTAAGTACCAATGATTGTCACACACACTAGGTGTGGTGAAATATGTCCTCTGCATTTGACCCATCGCCTTGTTCACCCCCTGGGAGGTGAGGGGAGCAGTGAGCAGCAGCGGTGCCGCGCCCGGGAATCATTTTTGATGATTTAAGCCCCAATTCCAACCCTTAATGCTGAGTGCCAAGCAGGGAGGTAATGGATCCCATTTTTATAGTCTTTGGTATGACTCGGCCGGGGTTTGAACTCACAACCTACCGATCTCAGGGCGGACACTCTAACCACTAGGCCACTTGTTTCTTCAGCATTGTCCACACGTTTAAGTCAGGACTTTGGGAAGGCCATTCTAAAACCTTCATTCTAGCCTGATTTAGCCATTCCTTTACCACTTTTGACGTGTGTTTGGGGTCATTGTCCTGTTGGAACACCCAAAGACCCAACCTCCGGGCTGATGATTTTAGGTTGTCCTGAAGAATTTGGAGGTAATCCTCCTTCTTCATTGTCCCATTTAAAGCACCAGTTCCACTGGCAGCAAAACATGCCCAGAGCATAAAACTACCACCACCATGCTTGACGGGAGGTGTGGTGTTCCTGGGATTAAAGGCCTCACCTTTTCTCCTCCAAACATATTGCTGGGTATTGTGGCCAAACAGCTGAATTTTTGTTTCATCTGACCACAGAACTTTCCTCCAGAAGGTCTTATCTTCGTCCATGTGACGTCATGGACAAATAGCCTTGAAGAAAATGTCTTCCAACTCTTCCACTGCAGAGTTTTGAGTCGCAAACGTTGTGAAACTCGCTGGCTTCTTCCCATCATGGCGTTTTGACTTCCTGCTCGTATCGCTGAAGTCGGTCGCTGGGGAAGCGTCTCAGCTGCCCGTCGCCTTGCATCATCTTCAAAAGGCAGGCGGCGGACGTATTACAGCGTATTAGCGCGCGTGCCGTGATGGCGGATCAGGCGGTGGGATTCTGTCCGCTTGTGGATGATTCTACTTCCTCATCGGTGACAAGAGCGGCGATCCCGCCTTCTCCTCGTCCTGTTGGATGCTCTTCCTTCGCCCGCAGTTCAACGTGGTGGCGGAGAAGAAGGAAGAAAGTGAAATAAATCCCGGTCTTGTTTTCCTTCGCCAGCTCTCAGAAGTCACATCATCTTCTTATGGGTCTGCTGGGACTTGCTGCCACATCCCGTCTGGCCCCCAGCTTCTCTTGCGCCGTCCCCCCTCCGACAAAGTGCTTTTTCCTTCAGCGTCCCGTCATCCATCTTACGGTTTCATCCCTCGCTACGCATCCCCCGGGCCCCACTTGCCATCTTTTAAGTACCATGCAGTCTGGAGGCAGCGCGCTCGGGAGGACACGCCCCTTACCTCAATCTGCATAGAAGATCCCCCGGAGAACCAGCGTCCACTGTAGTGGACATTTGTTTTTTCATCTGTTTATTTTGTTGAAGTTATGCACAACACAACCTGTTTTCCTAAATGTGTAACTTTGACCAAAAAATGACCCAAAATGTCATTCAGAAATATAACAAAAAATAGACCAGACATAACTTCAACAAAAGGAATACACCAAAATCTAATGTCCACTACAGTGGATATTTGTTTTTTGCAAATGTCCACTGTAGTGGACATTTGTTTTTTTATAAATTATTTGGTTGAAATTCTGCATGACACAACTTGTTTCCCTAAATGTGTAACTTTGACAAAATAAATTATTAAAAATGTTATGAATAAATATGAAAACATTTACCAAATACTAATGTCCACTACGGTGGACATTTGCAAAAAACAACTGTCCACTGTAGTGGACATTAGTTTTTGGTCTATTTCTTCTGTTGAACTTGTTTTCTTGAATGTGAGACTGTGACGAAAGAAATGACCAAAAATGTTATGGAGAAATATGACAAAAAATACACCAGAAACAAATGTCCACTGTAGTGGATGTTTGTTTTTTATCTATTTTTTTGTTGAAAGTATGCAAAACACAAATTGTTTTCCTAAATGTGTAACTTTGACAAAAAATGACCCAAAATGTTATACAGAAATATAACAAAAAATAGACAAAACATAACTTCAACAAAAGGAATAGACCAAAAACTAATGTCCACTACAGTGGATATTCGTTTTTTGCAAATGTCCACTGTAGTGGACATTTTGTTTTTAATACATTTTTTGGTTGAAATTCTGCATGACACAACTTGTTTCCCTAAATGTGTAACTTTAACACAATAAATCATCAAAAATGTTATGAATAAATATGAAAACAATTTACCAAATACTAATGTCCACTACGGTGGACATTTGCAAAAAACAACTGTCCACTGTAGTGGACATTAGTTTTTGGTCTATTTCTTTTGTTGAACTTGTTTTCTTGAATGTGAGACTGTGACGAAAGAAATGACCAAAAATGTTACGCAGAGATATGAAAAAAATACACCAAAAAACAAATGTCCACTGTAGTGGATTTGTTTTTAATCTATTTTTGTTGAAAGTATGCATAACACAAATTGTTTTCCTAAATGTGTAACTTTGACAAAAAATGGCCCAAAATGTTATGCAGAAATATGACAAAAAATACACCAGAAACAAATGTCCACTGTAGTGGATGTTTGTTTTTTATTTATTTTTTTGTTGAAAGTATGCATAACACAAATTGTTTTCCTAAATGTGTAACTTTGACAAAAAATGACCCAAAATGTTATACAGAAATATAACAAAAAATAGACAAAACATAACTTCAACAAAAGGAATAGACCAAAAACTAAAGTCCACTACAGTGGATATTCGTTTTTTGCAAATGTCCACTGTAGTGGACATTTTGTTTTTAATACATTTTTTGGTTGAAATTCTGCATGACACTACTTGTTTCCCTAAATGTGTAACTTTGACACAATAAATCATCAAAAATGTTATGAATAAATATGAAAACAATTTACCAAATACTAATGTCTTGAACTTGTTTTCTTGAATGTGAGACTGTGACGAAAGAAATGACCAAAAATGTTACGCAGAAATATGAAAAAAATACACCAAAAAACAAATGTCCACTGTAGTGGATTTGTTTTTAATCTATTTTTGTTGAAAGTATGCATAACACAAATTGTTTTCCTAAATGTGTAACATTGACAAAAAATGGCCCAAAATGTTATGCAGAAATATGACAAAAAATACACCAAAAACAAATGTCCACTGTAGTGGATGTTTGTTTTTAATCTATTTTTTGTTGAAATTATGCATAACACATTGTTTTCCTAAATGTGTAACTTTGGCAAAATAAATGACCCAATATGTTATGCAGAAATGTGACAAAAAATAGACCAAACATAACTTAAACAAAAGGAATAGACCAAAAACTAATGTCCACTACAGTGGACATTTGTTTTGAAGCTAGATTGTTGTTGAAGTTATGCACAACACAACTTATTTTCCTAAATGTGTAACTTTGACCAAAAAAATGTATCCAAAACATAACTTCAACAAAAGGAATAGACCAAAAACTAATGTCCACTGTAGTGAACATTTGTTTTGAATCTATTTTTGTTGAAATTCTGCATAACACAAATTGTTTCCCTAAATGTGTAACTTTAACAAAATAAATGATCAAAAATGTTATGAATAAATATGAAAACTATTGCCCAAATACTAATGTCCACTACAGTGGACATTTGTAAAAAAACAACAACTGTCCACTGTAGTGGACATTGGTTTTTGGTCTATTTCTTTTGTTGAACAAAAGCAATGACCAAAAATGTTGTGCAAAAATATGACAAAAAATACACCAAAAACAAATGTCCACTGTAGTGGACATTTTTTCTTAATATATTTTTTTGTTGACATTATGCATAACACAAGTTGTTTCCCTAAATGTGTAACTTTGACAAAATAAATTATCAAAAATATTATGAATAAATATGAAAACAATTTACCAAATACTAATGTCCACTACAGTGGACATTTTCAAAAAAACAACAACAACTGTCCACTGTAGTGGACATTAGTTTTTGGTCTATTTCTTTTGTTGAACAAAAGAAATTACCAAAAATGTTGTGCAGAAATATGACAAGAAATACACCAAAAACAAATGTCCACTGTAGTGGACATTTGTTTTTAATCTATTTTTTTGTTAAAATTATGCATAACACAAATTGTTTCCCTAAATGTGTAACTTTGACAAAATAAATGATCAAAAATGGTATGAATAAATATGACAACAATTTACCAAATACTAATGTCCACTACAGTGAACATCTGCAAAAAACAACTGTCCACTGTAGTGGACATTAGTTTTTGGTCTATTTCTTTTGTTGAACTTGTTTTCTTAAATGTGAGACTGTGACAAAAGAAATGACCAAAAATGTTATGCAGAAATATGACAAAAAATACACCAAAAACAAATGTCCACTGCAGTGGACGTTTGTTTTTAATCTATTTTTTTGTTGAAATTATGCACAACACAAATTGTTTTCCTAAATGTGTAACTTTGACAAATTAAATGATCCAAAATGTTATGAATAAATATAACTTCAACAAAAACATAACTTCAAAAAAAGAAATTGACCAAAAACTAATGTCCACTACAGTGGACTTTTTTAAAAAATCTTTGTGTTGTTGTTGTTGTTGTTGACGTTATGCACAACACAACTTGTTTTCCTAAATGTGTAACTTTGACAAAAAAATGACCCAAAATGTTATGCAGAAATATGACAAAAAAATATACCAAACATAACTTCAACAAAAGGAATAGACAACAAACCAATGTCCACTACAGTGGACATTTGTTTGTTGCAGTGGACATTTGTTTTGAATCTAGTTTTTTGTTGAAGTTATGCACAACACAACTTATTTTCCTAAATGTGTAACTTTGACAAAAAAATTACCCAAAATGTTATGCAGAAATATGACAAAAAATACACCAAACATAACTTCAACAAAAGGAATAGACCAAAAACTAATGTCCACTACAGTGGACATTTGTTTTTTTGCAAATGTCCACCGTAGTGAACATTTGTTTTGAATCAATTTTTGTTGAAATTCTGCATAACACAAATTGTTTTCCTAAATGTGTAACTTTGACAAAAAATGGCCCAAAATGTTATGCAGAAATATGACAAAAAATACACCAGAAACAAATGTCCACTGTAGTGGATGTTTGTTTTTTATTTATTTTTTTGTTGAAAGTATGCATAACACAAATTGTTTTCCTAAATGTGTAACTTTGACAAAAAATGACCCAAAATGTTATACAGAAATATAACAAAAAATAGACAAAACATAACTTCAACAAAAGGAATAGACCAAAAACTAAAGTCCACTACAGTGGATATTCGTTTTTTGCAAATGTCCACTGTAGTGGACATTTTGTTTTTAATACATTTTTTGGTTGAAATTCTGCATGACACAACTTGTTTCCCTAAATGTGTAACTTTGACACAATAAATCATCAAAAATGTTATGAATAAATATGAAAACAATTTACCAAATACTAATGTCTTGAACTTGTTTTCTTGAATGTGAGACTGTGACGAAAGAAATGACCAAAAATGTTACGCAGAAATATGAAAAAAATACACCAAAAAACAAATGTCCACTGTAGTGGATTTGTTTTTAATCTATTTTTGTTGAAAGTATGCATAACACAAATTGTTTTCCTAAATGTGTAACATTGACAAAAAATGGCCCAAAATGTTATGCAGAAATATGACAAAAAATACACCAAAAACAAATGTCCACTGTAGTGGATGTTTGTTTTTAATCTATTTTTTGTTGAAATTATGCATAACACATTGTTTTCCTAAATGTGTAACTTTGGCAAAATAAATGACCCAATATGTTATGCAGAAATGTGACAAAAAATAGACCAAACATAACTTAAACAAAAGGAATAGACCAAAAACTAATGTCCACTACAGTGGACATTTGTTTTGAAGCTAGATTGTTGTTGAAGTTATGCACAACACAACTTATTTTCCTAAATGTGTAACTTTGACCAAAAAAATGTATCCAAAACATAACTTCAACAAAAGGAATAGACCAAAAACTAATGTCCACTGTAGTGGACATTTGTTTTGAATCTATTTTTGTTGAAATTCTGCATAACACAAATTGTTTCCCTAAATGTGTAACTTTAACAAAATAAATGATCAAAAATGTTATGAATAAATATGAAAACTATTGCCCAAATACTAATGTCCACTACAGTGGACATTTGTAAAAAAACAACAACTGTCCACTGTAGTGGACATTGGTTTTTGGTCTATTTCTTTTGTTGAACAAAAGCAATGACCAAAAATGTTGTGCAAAAATATGACAAAAAATACACCAAAAACAAATGTCCACTGTAGTGGACATTTTTTCTTAATATATTTTTTTGTTGACATTATGCATAACACAAGTTGTTTCCCTAAATGTGTAACTTTGACAAAATAAATTATCAAAAATATTATGAATAAATATGAAAACAATTTACCAAATACTAATGTCCACTACAGTGGACATTTTCAAAAAAACAACAACAACTGTCCACTGTAGTGGACATTAGTTTTTGGTCTATTTCTTTTGTTGAACAAAAGAAATTACCAAAAATGTTGTGCAGAAATATGACAAGAAATACACCAAAAACAAATGTCCACTGTAGTGGACATTTGTTTTTAATCTATTTTTTTGTTAAAATTATGCATAACACAAATTGTTTCCCTAAATGTGTAACTTTGACAAAATAAATGATCAAAAATGGTATGAATAAATATGACAACAATTTACCAAATACTAATGTCCACTACAGTGAACATCTGCAAAAAACAACTGTCCACTGTAGTGGACATTAGTTTTTGGTCTATTTCTTTTGTTGAACTTGTTTTCTTAAATGTGAGACTGTGACAAAAGAAATGACCAAAAATGTTATGCAGAAATATGACAAAAAATACACCAAAAACAAATGTCCACTGCAGTGGACGTTTGTTTTTAATCTATTTTTTTGTTGAAATTATGCACAACACAAATTGTTTTCCTAAATGTGTAACTTTGACAAATTAAATGATCCAAAATGTTATGAATAAATATAACTTCAACAAAAACATAACTTCAAAAAAAGAAATTGACCAAAAACTAATGTCCACTACAGTGGACTTTTTTTTTAAATCTTTGTGTAGTTGTTGTTGTTGACGTTATGCACAACACAACTTGTTTTCCTAAATGTGTAACTTTGACAAAAAAATGACCCAAAATGTTATGCAGAAATATGACAAAAAAATATACCAAACATAACTTCAACAAAAGGAATAGACAACAAACCAATGTCCACTACAGTGGACATTTGTTTGTTGCAGTGGACATTTGTTTTGAATCTAGTTTTTTGTTGAAGTTATGCACAACACAACTTATTTTCCTAAATGTGTAACTTTGACAAAAAAATTACCCAAAATGTTATGCAGAAATATGACAAAAAATACACCAAACATAACTTCAACAAAAGGAATAGACCAAAAACTAATGTCCACTACAGTGGACATTTGTTTTTTTGCAAATGTCCACTGTAGTGAACATTTGTTTTGAATCAATTTTTGTTGAAATTCTGCATAACACAAATTGTTTTCCTAAATGTGTAACTTTGACAAAAAAATGGCCCAAAATGTTATGCAGAAATATGACAAAAAATACACCAGAAACAAATGTCCACTGTAGTGGATGTTTGTTTTTTATTTATTTTTTTGTTGAAAGTATGCATAACACAAATTGTTTTCCTAAATGTGTAACTTTGACAAAAAATGACCCAAAATGTTATACAGAAATATAACAAAAAATAGACAAAACATAACTTCAACAAAAGGAATAGACCAAAAACTAAAGTCCACTACAGTGGATATTCGTTTTTTGCAAATGTCCACTGTAGTGGACATTTTGTTTTTAATACATTTTTTGGTTGAAATTCTGCATGACACAACTTGTTTCCCTAAATGTGTAACTTTGACACAATAAATCATCAAAAATGTTATGAATAAATATGAAAACAATTTACCAAATACTAATGTCTTGAACTTGTTTTCTTGAATGTGAGACTGTGACGAAAGAAATGACCAAAAATGTTACGCAGAAATATGAAAAAAATACACCAAAAAACAAATGTCCACTGTAGTGGATTTGTTTTTAATCTATTTTTGTTGAAAGTATGCATAACACAAATTGTTTTCCTAAATGTGTAACTTTGACAAAAAATGGCCCAAAATGTTATGCAGAAATATGACAAAAAATACACCAGAAACAAATGTCCACTGTAGTGGATGTTTGTTTTTTATCTATTTTTTTGTTGAAAGTATGCATAACACAAATTGCTTTCCTAAATGTGTAACTTTGACAAAAAATGACCCAAAATGTTATACAGAAATATAACAAAAAATAGACAAAACATAACTTCAACAAAAGGAATAGACCAAAAACTATTGTCCACTACAGTGGATATTCGTTTTTTGCAAATGTCCACTGTAGTGGACATTTAGTTTTTAATAAATTTTTTGGTTGAAATTCTGCATGACACAACTTGTTTCCCTAAATGTGTAACTTTAACACAATAAATCATCAAAAATGTTATGAATAAATATGAAAACAATTTACCAAATACTAATGTCCACTACAGTGGACATTTGCAAAAAACAACTGTCCACTGTAGTGGACATTAGTTTTTGGTCTATTTCTTCTGTTGAACTTGTTTTCTTGAATGTGAGACTGTGACGAAAGAAATGACCAAAAATGTTATGGAGAAATATGACAAAAAATACACCAGAAACAAATGTCCACTGTAGTGGATGTTTGTTTTTTATCTATTTTTTTGTTGAAAGTATGCATAACACAAATTGTTTTCCTAAATGTGTAACTTTGACAAAAAATGACCCAAAATGTTATACAGAAATATAACAAAAAATAGACAAAACATAACTTCAACAAAAGGAATAGACCAAAAACTAATGTCCACTACAGTGGATATTCGTTTTTTTGCAAATGTCCACTGTAGTGGACATTTTGTTTTTAATACATTTTTTGGTTGAAATTCTGCATGACACAACTTGTTTCCCTAAATGTGTAACTTTGACACAATAAATCATCAAAAATGTTATGAATAAATATGAAAACAATTTACCAAATACTAATGTCCACTACAGTGGACATTTGCAAAAAACAACTGTCCACTGTAGTGGACATTAGTTTTTGGTCTATTTCTTTTGTTGAACTTGT
Organism: Entelurus aequoreus; assembly: GCF_033978785.1. Lineage (NCBI taxonomy): Eukaryota > Metazoa > Chordata > Actinopteri > Syngnathiformes > Syngnathidae > Entelurus > Entelurus aequoreus. The sequence continues at coordinate 18,338,443 of NC_084741.1, read as the reverse complement.
TTTCTTGAATGTGAGACTGTGACGAAAGAAATGACCAAAAATGTTACGCAGAAATATGAAAAAAATACACCAAAAAACAAATGTCCACTGTAGTGGATTTGTTTTTAATCTATTTTTGTTGAAAGTATGCATAACACAAATTGTTTTCCTAAATGTGTAACTTTGACAAAAAATGGCCCAAAATGTTATGCAGAAATATGACAAAAAATACACCAGAAACAAATGTCCACTGTAGTGGATGTTTGTTTTTTATTTATTTTTTTGTTGAAAGTATGCATAACACAAATTGTTTTCCTAAATGTGTAACTTTGACAAAAAATGACCCAAAATGTTATACAGAAATATAACAAAAAATAGACAAAACATAACTTCAACAAAAGGAATAGACCAAAAACTAATGTCCACTACATTGGATATTCGTTTTTTGCAAATGTCCACTGTAGTGGACATTTTGTTTTTAATACATTTTTTGGTTGAAATTCTGCATGACACAACTTGTTTCCCTAAATGTGTAACTTTGACACAATAAATCATCAAAAATGTTATGAATAAATATGAAAACAATTTACCAAATACTAATGTCTTGAACTTGTTTTCTTGAATGTGAGACTGTGATGAAAGAAATGACCAAAAATGTTACGCAGAAATATGAAAAAAATACACCAAAAAACAAATGTCCACTGTAGTGGATTTGTTTTTAATCTATTTTTGTTGAAAGTATGCATAACACAAATTGTTTTCCTAAATGTGTAACTTTGACAAAAAATGGCCCAAAATGTTATGCAGAAATATGACAAAAAATACACCAAAAACAAATGTCCACTTTAGTGGATGTTTGTTTTTAATCTATTTTTTGTTGAAATTATGCATAACACATTGTTTTCCTAAATGTGTAACTTTGGCAAAATAAATGACCCAATATGTTATGCAGAAATATGACAAAAAATAGACCAAACATGACTTAAACAAAAGGAATAGACCAAAAACTAATGTCCACTACAGTGGACATTTGTTTTGAAGCTAGATTGTTGTTGAAGTTATGCACAACACAACTTATTTTCCTAAATGTGTAACTTTGACAAAAAAAATTATCCAAAACACAACTTCAACAAAAGGAATAGACCAAAAACTAATGTCCACTGTAGTGGACATTTGTTTTGAATCTATTTTTGTTGAAATTCTGCATAACACAAATTGTTTCCCTAAATGTGTAACTTTAACAAAATAAATTATCAAAAATGTTATGAATAAATATGAAAACTATTGCCCAAATACTAATGTCCACTACAGTGGACATTTGTAAAAAAAACAACAACAACTGTCCACTGTAGTGGACATTGGTTTTTGGTCTATTTCTTTTGTTGAACAAAAGCAATGACCAAAAATGTTATGCAAAAATATGACAAAAAATACACCAAAAACAAATGTCCACTGTAGTGGACATTTTTTTTAATATATTTTTTTGTTGACATTATGCATAACACAAGTTGTTTCCCTAAATGTGTAACTTTGACAAAATAAATTATCAAAAATATTATGAATAAATATGAAAACAATTTACCAAATACTAATGTCCACTACAGTGGACATTTTCAAAAAAACAACAACAACTGTCCACTGTAGTGAACATTAGTTTTTGGTCTATTTCTTTTGTTGAACAAAAGAAATTACCAAAAATGTTGTGCAGAAATATGACAAGAAATACACCAAAAACAAATGTCCACTGTAGTGGACATTTGTTTTTAATCTATTTTTTTGTTAAAATTATGCATAACACAAATTGTTTCCCTAAATGTGTAACTTTGACAAAATAAATGATCAAAAATGGTATGAATAAATATGACAACAATTTACCAAATACTAATGTCCACTACAGTGGACATCTGCAAAAAACAACTGTCCACTGTAGTGGACATTAGTTTTTGGTCTATTTCTTTTGTTGAACTTGTTTTCTTAAATGTGAGACTGTGACAAAAGAAATGACCAAAAATGTTATGCAGAAATATGACAAAAAATACACCAAAAACAAATGTCCACTGCAGTGGACGTTTGTTTTTAATCTATTTTTTTGTTGAAATTATGCACAACACAAATTGTTTTCCTAAATGTGTAACTTTGACAAATTAAATGATCCAAAATGTTATGAATAAATATAACTTCAACAAAAACATAACTTCAAAAAAAGAAATTGACCAAAAACTAATGTCCACTACAGTGGACTTTTTTTAAAAATCTTTGTGTTGTTGTTGTTGTTGACGTTATGCACAACACAACTTGTTTTCCTAAATGTGTAACTTTGACAAAAAAATTACCCCAAATGTTATGCTGAAATATGACAAAAAAATATACCAAACATAACTTCAACAAAAGGAATAGACAACAAACCAATGTCCACTACAGTGGACATTTGTTTGTTGCAGTGGACATTTGTTTTGAATCTAGTTTTTTGTTGAAGTTATGCACAACACAACTTATTTTCCTAAATGTGTAACTTTGACAAAAAAATTACCCAAAATGTTATGCAGAAATATGACAAAAAATACACCAAACATAACTTCAACAAAAGGAATAGACCAAAAACTAATGTCCACTACAGTGGACATTTGTTTTTTTGCAAATGTCCACTGTAGTGAACATTTGTTTTGAATCTATTTTTGTTGAAATTCTGCATAACACAAATTGTTTCCCTAAATGTGTAACTTTGACAAAAGAAATTATCAAAAATGTTATGAATAAATATGAAAACAATTGACCAAATACTAATGTCCACTACAGTGGACATTTGCAAAAAAAAACAAAAAAAAAGTGTCCACTGTAGTGGACATTAGTTTTTGGTCTATTTCTTTTGTTGAACAAAAGAAATTACCAAAAATGTTATGCAGAAATATGACAAAAAATACACCAAAAACAAATGTCCACTGTAGTGGACATTTGTTTTTTAATCTATTTTTTTGTTGAAATTATGCATAACACAAATTGTTTCCCTAAATGTGTAACTTTGACAAAAGAAATGATCAAAAATGTTATGAATAAATATGACAACAATTTACCAAATACTAATGTCCACTACAGTGAACATCTGCAAAAAACAACTGTCCACTCTAGTGGACATTAGTTTTTGGTCTATTTCTTTTGTTGAACTTGTTTTCTTAAATGTGAGACTGTGACAAAAGAAATGACCAAAAATGTTATGCAGAAATATGACAAAAAATACACCAAAAACAAATGTCCACTGTAGTGGACGTTTGTTTTTAATCTATTTTTTTTGTTGAAATTATGCATAACACAAATTATTTTCCTAAATGTGTAACTTTGACGAAATAAATGATCCAAAATGTTATGAATAAATATAACTTCAAAAAAAGAAATTGACCAAAAACTAATGTCCACTACAGTGGACATTTGTTTTGAATCTTTGTGTTGTTGTTGTTGACGTTATGCACAACACAACTTGTTTTCCTAAATGTGTAACTTTGACAAAAAAATGACCCAAAATGTTATGCAGAAATATGACAAAAAATACACCAAACATAACTTCAACAAAAGGAATAGACAACAAACTAATGTCCACTACGGTGGACATTTGTTTGTTGCAGATGACATTTGTTTTGAATCTAGTTTTTTGTAGAAGTTATGCACAATACAACTTATTTTCCTAAATGTGTAACTTTGACAACAAAAATTACCCAAAATGTTATGCAGAAATATGACAAAAAATAGACCAAACATAACTTCAATAAAAGGAATAGACCAAAATCTAATGTCCACTACAGTGGATATTTGTTTTTTGCAAATGTCCACTGTAGTGGACATTTGTTTTTAATCAATTTTTTGGTTGAAATTCTGCATGACAGAAATTGTTTCCCTAAATGTGTAACTTTGACAAAAGAAATGATCAAAAATGTTATGAATAAATATGAAAACAATTTACCAAATACTAATGTCCACTACAGTGGACATTTGCAAAAAACAACTGTCCACTGTAGTGGACATTAGTTTTTGGTCAATTTCTTTTGTTGAAATTATGTTTGTTTCCTTAAATGTGTAACTTGACAAAATAAATGATCAAAAATGTTAAGGATAGATATGAAAAAAGTTATGCACAACACAATTTGTTTTCTTAAATGGGTGACTGTAACAAAAAAAATGACCAAAAATGTTATGCAGAAATATTACAAAAAATAGACCAACAGGCCCGGCCACCAGGCGCTCGCCATCGTGCCCCACCTCCGGGCCTGGCTCCAGAGGGGGGCCCCGGTGACCCGCGTCCGGGCGAGGGAAATCTGGGTCCATAGTTTTTATTTTTCATTGAGGTCTTCGAGCTGCTCTTTGTCTGATCCCTCACCTAGGACCAGTTTGTCTTGGGAGACCCTACCAGGGGGCATAAAGCCCCCGGACAACATAGCTCCTAGGATCATTGGGACACGCAAACTCCTCTACCACGGTAAGGTGGCAGCTCAGAGAGGAGATGACATTATGCATAACACAAATTGTTTCCTAAATGTGTAACTTTGACAAAATAAATGATCAGAAATGTTATGAAAAGATATGAAAAAAAATGACCAAAAACAAATGTCCACTATAGTGGACATTAGTTGTTGGTCTATTTATTTTGTTGAAGTTATGCACAACACAACTTGTTTTCTTAAATGTGAGACTGTGACAAAAGAAATTACCAAAAATATTATGCAGAAAATATGACAAAAAATACACCAAAAACAAATGTCCACTGTATTGGACATTTGTTTTTAATACATTTTTTGTTGAAATTATGCATAACACAAATTGTTGTCCTAAATGTGTAACTTTGACAAAATAAATGATCCAAAATGTTATGAATAAATATAACGTCAACAAAAACATAACTTCAACGAAAGAAATAGACCAAAAACTAATGTCCACCACAGTGGACATTTGCAAAAAACAAATGTTTGTTTTTAATCTTTTTTTGTTGTTGTTGAAATTATACATAACACAAATTGTTTCCCTAAATGTGTTACTTTGACAAAATAAATGATCAAAAATTTTATGAATAAATATGAATTTTTTTTAACCAAAAACTAATGTCCAGTACAGTGGACATTTGAAAAAAATGAATGTCCACTGTAGTGGTTTTGGTCTATTTCTTTTGTTTAAGTTATGCACAACACAACTTGTTTTCTCAAATGTGTTACTTTGACAAAATAAATGATCAAAAATGTTATGAATAAATATGAAAAAAAATTACCAAAAACTAATGTCCACTGTAGTGGACATTAGTTTTTGGTCTATTTCTTTTGTTTAAGTTATGCACAACACAACTTGTTTTCTCAAATGTGTTACTTTGACAAAAGAAATGATCAAAAATGTTATGAATAAATATGAAAAAAAATTACCAAAAACTAATGTCCACTGTAGTGGACATTAGTTTTTGGTCTATTTCTTTTGTTTAAGTTATGCACAACACAACTTGTTTTCTCAAATGTGTTACTTTGACAAAATAAATGATCAAAAATGTTATGAATAAATATGAAATTTTTTTACCAAAAACTAATGTCCAGTACAGTGGACATTTGAAAAAAATGAATGTTCACTGTAGTGGACATTAGTTTTTGGTCTATTTCTTTTGTTTAAGTTATGCACAACACAACTTGTTTTCTTAAATGTGTTACTTTGACAAAATAAATGATCAAAAATGTTATGAATAAATATGAAAAAAAAATTACCAAAAACTAATGTCCAGTACAGTGGACATTTGAAAAAAATGAATGTCCACTGTAGTGGACATTAGGTTTTGGTCTATTTCTTTTGTTTAAGTTATGCACAACACAACTTGTTTTCTCAAATGTGTTACTTTGACAAAAGAAATTATCAAAAATGTTATGAATAAATATGAAAAAAAATTACCAAAAACTAATGTCCACTGTAGTGGACATTAGTTTTTGGTCTATTTCTTTTGTTTAAGTTACGCACAACACAACTTGTTTTCTTAAATGTGTTACTTTGACAAAATAAATGATCAAAAATGTTATGAATAAATATGAAAAATTTTTACCAAAAACTAATGTCCAGTACAGTGGACATTTGAAAAAAACGAATGTTCACTGTAGTGGACATTAGTTTTTGGTCTGTTTCTTTTGTTGAAGTTATGCACAACACAACTTGTTTTCTTAAATGTGTTACTTTGACAAAATAAATGATCAAAAATGTTATGAATAAATATGAAAAAAAATTACCAAAAACTAATGTCCACTGTAGTGGACATTAGTTTTTGGTCTATTTCTTTTGTTTAAGTTATGCACAACACAACTTGTTTTCTCAAATGTGTTACTTTGACAAAATAAATGATCAAAAATGTTATGAATAAATATGAAAAAAAATTACCAAAAACTAATGTCCACTGTAGTGGACATTAGTTTTTGGTCTATTTCTTTTGTTTAAGTTATGCACAACACAACTTGTTTTCTTAAATGTGTTACTTTGACAAAATAAATGATCAAAAATGTTATGAATAAATATGAAAAAAAATTACCAAAAACTAATGTCCAGTACAGTGGACATTTGAAAAAAACGAATGTTCACTGTAGTGGACATTAGTTTTTGGTCTGTTTCTTTTGTTGAAGTTATGCACAACACAACTTGTTTTCTTAAATGTGTTACTTTGACAAAATAAATGATCAAAAATGTTATGAATAAATAAATAAAATAAACAAATGTTATGCAGAAATATGACCCAAAAAAAGACCAAAAACAAATGTCCACTGTAGTGGACATTTGAAAGTTATGTAGACCACAAGGAAGTGTTTTACATTTAGACAAAAAAAATAAAATATATGACTCATATAACACGCCTTTTGTATGAAAATAGACTGGAATAGACCCACTCATCGGCAGTGCGCCTTATAATCCGGTGCGCCCTATGGTCCGGAAAAAAGGGTACTGTATATTTACCTATTTATGACATTTCTACATTAGCAGCTAAGAATGAGGTGAATATTCTTTTTTTTTTAGATTTCTACACAAACGTCATATTTGCTCTCAGCTTCAGCTAATCTTTCACTCGCCGCCTGTCATGTACCCAATTTAGCGGCGCACATTAGCGACTTCCACCCACCCCCCCCCCCCACCCCCAACCACACGTCATGTGATGAAAACACCCAGCATGAAATATAAGGTTTAATCCCTTTAGTCTGCACGTGTAATCCTTTTACTACATGTAATTAATGTTGTCGCTGCGGCAGCTGCAGATTGAGGACATTACTTGTATTTTTACATCAAATCACGCGGACGGCCTTTTTGCATTCAAAATCATAATTACTTTTGTCCACACACACACACACACACACACACACACACACACACACACACACACACACACACACACACACACACACACACACACACACACACACACACACACACACACACACACACACACACACACACACACACACACACACACACACACACACAGTGCTTTTAAAAGCTCTAATTCAATGTTTGATACAGCCTAAAAGCAGCAGCACTGATGTGTTTTTGTTGTTCAATAACTGATGCCTAAAAGGTGTGTGGACTAATTCCTGTTTTATTTATTTATTTATTTTTTTAACTTTTATTTATTTATTTATTTTTAAATTACTTCCAATGAGCAGTCTTTTACTCTCACCTGAAATACATAATGTATTATTATTATTATTATTATTATTTATTGTTATTACAATTATAAACGTTATTTTATTACTATTCTTTTTATTATTCACATATGGTTTTTTTAACCTTCAACTTCATCTTCTTCTTCTCCAGATTTTGGCGCGCTCTACCTTCCACATTTTTCATCTGATTCAAAGCGTTCCAACTTCAAACTGTTCAGACTATTCAGGGAACGCGGGCTTTCCCTTGACAAATTCCAAAAATTCCCAGATATCCCAGAATTCCTGGTTTTCCGAGACATGTTTCCCATTTATAATGAATTGGCCATTTTTCAAACTCTCACCATTTCCACATTTTCCAACCGATTCAAACCATTCCACCTTCAACACATTCCACTTATCCTGGACATTCAAACTATACATTTTCAAAAGTTCAAAAAAATTCCAGGAATTCCCAGAATTCCCGTTTTTTCAAACCCTTTTTTCTGGCGTTTACTCCCAAATTTCCCAGTTTTCCGGGACATGTTTCCCATTTAAAATGAATTGGCCATTTTTCAAACTCTCACCATTTCCACATTTTCCAACCGATTCAAACCATTCCACCTTCAACACATTCTACTTATCCTGGACATTCAAACTATTAATTTTCAAAAGTTCAAAAAAATTCCAGGAATTCCCAGAATTCCCGTTTTTTCAAACCCTTTTTTCTGGCGTTTACTCCTTCCACATTTTTTCAACCCACTTCAACTGTTCCACCGTCAAAACATTCCTCTTAATCAGGACAAAAAAACAAAGTTGTTTTTTTAACTGCAAAAATTCCTGGTTTTCCAGGAATTCCGTAATACCATTTCTCGATTCAACATGTTACTACTTCAACATTTCTCGACCGATTTGAAAAATTCCAACACCAACCATTTCAACTCATTCAGACCATTCAAGTTTTTTACCATTTTCCAAAAAAACTCCAGCTTTTCCCGAAATTCCCAAATGTTTGGGAAATTCCCATTGAAATCAATGGGACATTCTTCAAAGTTCCAAAACTCCCACATTTTTCATCTGATTCAAACTTGTCCAACCTCAAACTGTTCAGCCTATTCAGGGAATGCTGGTTTTCCCTTAACAAATTCCAAAAATTCCCAGATTTCACAGAATTCCCGGTTTTCCGGGACATTTTTCCCATTCAAAATGAATTGGCCATTTTTCAAACTCTCACCATTTCTACATTTTTCAACCGATTCAAACCATTCCACCTTCAACACATTGCACTTATCCTGGACATTCAAACTATTAATTTTCAAAAGTTCTAAAAAATTCCAGGAATTCACAGAATTCCTGTTTTTTTCAAACCCTTTTTTGACCCTTTTTTCTGGCGTTTACTCCTTCCACATTTTTCAACCCACTTCCACTGTTCCACCGTCAAAACATTCCTCTTAATCAGGACAAAAAAACAAAGGAACTGGAAAAATTCCTCTTTTTTTCCGAAATTCCAGGAATTCTGTGACACCATTTCTAAATTCAACATGTTACTACTTCAACATTTCTCAAATTTGAAAAATTCCAACACCAACCATTTCAACTCGTTCAGACCATTCAAGTTTTTATACCATTTTCAAAAAAATTCCTGTTTTTCCCGAAATTCCCAATTTTTGTGCAAATTACCATTGAAATCAATGAGACATTCTTCAAAGTTCCACCACTCCCACATTTTTCATCTGATTCAAACTGTTCCAACTTCAAACTGTTCAGCCTATTTAGGGAACGCGGGCTTTTCCTTGACAAATTCCAAAAATTCCCAGATTTCACAGAATTCCCGGTTTTCCGCGACATTTTTCCCATTTAGAATGAATTGGCCCTTTTTTAAACTCTCACCATTTCCACATTTTTCAACCGATTCAAACCATTCCACCTTCAACACATCCCACTTATCCTGGACATTCAAACCATTAATTTTCAAAAGTTCAAAAAAATTCCAGGAACTCCCAGAATTCCCGTTTTTTTCAAACCCTTTTTTCTGGCGTTTACTCCTTCCACATTTTTTCAACCCACTTCAACCGTTCCACCGTCAAAACATTCCTCTTAATCAGGACAAAAAAACAAAGTTGTTTTTTGAATTGGAAAAATTCAATTTTTTTCCGAAATTCCGTAACACCATTTCTCAATTCAACATGTTACTACTTCAACATTTCTCGACCAATTTGATAAATTCCAACACCAACCATTTCAACTCATTCAGACCATCCAAGTTTTTTACCATTTTCAAAAAAACTCCAGCTTTTCCCGAAATTCCAGAATTTTGGGGGAAATTCCCATTGAAATCAATGGGACATTCTTCAAAGTTCCACCACTCCCACATTTTTCATCTGATTCAAACCGTTCCAACTTCAAACTGTTCAGACTATTTGGGGAACGCGGGCTTTCCCTCGACAAATTCCAAAAATTCCCAGATTTCCCAGAATTCCGGGAAATTTTTCCCATTCAAAATGAATTGGCCATTTTTCAAACTCTCACCATTTCCACATTTTTCAACCGATTCAAACCATTCCACTTTCAACACATTCTACTTATCCTGGACATTCAAACTATTAATTTTCAAAAGTTCTAAAAAATAGCAGGAATTCCCAGAATTCCTGTTTTTTCAAAACCTTTTTTCTGGCGTGTACTCCTTCCACATTTTTCAACCCACTTCAACTGTTCCACTGTCAAAACATTCCTCTTAATTAGGACAAAAAAAACAAAGGAACTGGAAAAATTCCTCTTTTCCCCAAAATTCCAGGAATTCCATAACACCATTTTTCAATTCAACATGTTACTACTTCAACATTTCTCCAATTTGAAAAATTCCAACACCAACCATTTAAACTCGTTCAGACCATTCAAGTTTTTTTTACCATTTTCAAAAAAATTCCCGTTTTTCCCGAAATTCCCAATTTTGGGGGAAATTCCCATTGAAATCAATGGGACATTCTTCAAAGTTCCACCACTCCCACATTTTTCATCTGATTCAAACTGTTCCAACGTCAAACTGTTCAGCCTATTTAGGGAACGCAGGCTTTCCCTTGACAAATTCCAAAAATTCCCAGATTTCCCAGAAATACAGGTTTTCCGGGAAACTGTTCCCATTTAGAATGAATTGGCCATTTTTCAAACTCTCACCATTTCCAAATTTTTCAACCGATTCCAAAAAATTCCAGGAATTCACAGAATTCCAGTTTTTTCAAAGCCTTTTTTGACCCTTTTTTCTGGCGTTTACTCCTTCCACATTTTTTCAACCCACTTCAACTGTTCCACCGTCAAAACATTCCTCTTAATCAGGACACAAAAAAAAAGTTGTTTTTTGAACTGAAAAAATTCCTGTTTTTTCCGAAAATCCAGGAATTCCGTAATACCATTTCCCAATTCAACATGTTACTACTTCAACATTTCTCGACCGATTTGAAAAATTCCAACACCAACCATTTCAACTGATTCAAGTTTTTTTTTTTTTTTTAACCATTTTCTAAAAAATTCCCGTTTTTCCCGAAATTCCCAATTTTTTGGGAAATTCCCATTGAAATCAATCGGACATTTTTCAAAATTCCACAACTCCCACATTTTTCATCTGAATCAAACTGTTCCAACTTCAAAATAATCAGCCTGTTTAGGAATTGTGTGCTCTACTTCAACAATTCTAAAAAAAATTCAAGTATTTCAGTTCAACTTCAGCATTGGAGCATTCACACGCAATTCCCTCAGGCATTGTCTCATCTAGTTATTTTTTTTGTTATTATTACAATTATGAATGTTTTTTTATTCCTATTCTTTTTATTGTGTGAATGCTCCGAAGCAATCACACATATGGTTTTCTACACCAAAATATCTATTTATTTAACTTCAACTTCAACTTCGTCGTCTTCTTCTTCTTTTTGGCGCTCTCTACCTTTCACATTTGTCACCCGATTCAACCCGTTCCAACTTCAAACTGTTCAGCCTATTTGGGAATCGCAACCTTTCTCTTGACAACTTCCGAAAATTTCCCAGATTTCCCGGTTCTCCGGGACATTTTTCCCCATTTAAAATGAATTGGCCATTTTTTAAACTCTCACCATTTCCACATTTTCCAACCAATTCATACCATTCCACCTTCAACACATTCCATCATCTTGGAAAGTCCAAATACTCTTTTTTCCAAGTCCAACAAAATTCCAGGATTTTCCAGAATTCCTGGTTTTCCGAAGCCCTATTTCCACCCTTTTTTCTGGCGACTACTCCTTCCACATTTTTCAACCCACTTCAACCGTTCCACCGTCAAATCCTTCCTCCTAATCAGGACAAAAAACGAAGTTGTTATTTGAACTGGTAAAATTCCCAGTTTTCCCAAAATTCTAGGAATTCCTTAATACCATTTCTCAATTACAAATGTTACTACTTCAACATTTCTCGACCGATTTGAAAAATTCCAACACCAACCATTTCTACTCATTCAGACCATTCAAGTTTGTTTGTTTTTTACCATTTTTAAACAAATTCCCCCTTTTCCTGAAATTCCCAATTTTGGGGGAAATTCCCATTGAAATCAATGTGACATTCTTCAAAGTTCCACAACTCCCACATTTTTCATCTGAATCAAACTGTTCCAACTTCAAACTATTCAGCCTGTTCAGGAATTGTGTGCTCTGCTTCAACAATTCTAAAAAAAATTCCAGGATTTCAGTTCAACTTCAGCATTGGAGCATTCACACGCAAGTCCTTCAGGAATTGCCTCATCTAGTTGTTATTAGTATTATTACTATTATTTTTATAAATGTTTTTTATTATTATTTTTATAAATGTTTTTTTTATTTTTATTGTTCTTATTTTTATTGTAAATGTTTTTATAATTTTTTTTATTGTTATTTTTTTACATTATTGCTATTATTATTACTGTGTTTCATGTGCGTTTACTTTAATTAAGTCGCCCTTGTTGCCACCCTGCCTCAGCCTTGTGGCCCTCAGCTGAGGCGGCATGGTGGTCTCTCAGACGAGGACCGGCCCCCTTCCCTCCCCATGTTGAGCCTGAGGAAGGAGGCCATGAAGCTTCCTGTTGAGCCCAGCAGCGGCCGCTACAAAGTCAACGCGTGCTTAAAAAAATCATGACTGAAACGCGAAGCTGCCGTGTTTGCCTCGCACTCCAAGAAAAATGATGACATTGACGTTTTTTTAAGGCTCCCTCGGCAACATGAAGATGGCTCGCGGGATGACATCTTCTTTCGGAATCTACTGACTGTAGCTTTTTTTTTTTTTTTTTTTTTTCACGCAGCAACGTCCAAACGCCCCGAAGAAATGATACAAAAATCAAAACCACACAAACGGCATAAAACACACGAACCGAAAAAATTTAAACTAAAAAGGCAGCGATCACATAAAGGCTGCACAATCAATATTAAAAGCCAAATAAAAAACACACAAACCACAAAAACCAAAAAAGGCTGAAAGTTTACAGAACAAAACAAAAATTAGCCAGACTATCAGGAAGTTACCAATGCTACAAAGGCGTTGGCGGGCTACCAGGAAGTTAGCCCGGCCATTAGGATGTTATCCAGGCTCCCAAGAAATTAGCCAGACTTTCAGGAAGTTAGCCAGGATACCAGGAAGTTAGCAATCCTACTAGAGCGTTAGCCAGGCTACCAGGAAGCTATCCGGACTACAAAATGTTAGCCAGGCTACTAGGAAGTTAGCCAGGCTGCCGAGAAGTTAACCAAACCTCCAGGATGTTATCCAGACTGCCAGGAAGTCAGCCAGGTTCCCAAGAAATTAGCCAGACTTCCAGGAAGGTAGCCAGAATACCAGAAAGTTAGCAATGCTACTAAAGCGTTAACCAGGCTACCAGGAAGCTATCCGGACTACAAGAATGTTAGCCAGGCTACTAGGAAGTTAGCCAAACTTCCAGGATGTTATCCAGACTGCCAGGAAGTCAGCCAGGCTCCTAATAAATTAGCCAGACTTTCAGGAAGTTAGCCAGGATACCAGAAAGTTAGCAATCCTACTAGAGCGTTAGCCAGGCTACCCGGAAAATATCCGGACTACAAGAATGTTTGCCAGGCTACTAGGAAGTTAGCCAGGCTGCCGAGAAGTTAGCCAAACTTCCAGGATGTTATCCAGACTGCCAGGAAGTCAGCCAGGCTCCCAAGAAATTAGCCAGACTTTCAGGAAGTTAGCCAGGATACCAGAAAGTTAGCAATCCTACTAGAGCGTTAGCCAGGCTACCAGGAAGCTATCCGGACTACAAGAACGTTAGCCAGGTTACTAAGAAGTTATCCAGGCTGCCGAGAAGTTAGCCAAACTTCCAGGATGTTATCCAGACTGCCAGGAAGTCAGCCAGGCTCCCAAGAAATTAGCCAGACATTCAGGAAGTTAGCCAGGATACCAGAAAGTTAGCAATCCTACTAGAGCGTTAGCCAGGCTACCAGGAAGCTATCCGGACTGCAAGAATGTTTGCCAGGCTACTAGGAAGTTTGCCAAGCTGCCGAGAAGTTAGTCAAACTTCCAGGAAGACAACCAGGATGTTAGCCAGACTATCAGCTAACAATGCTATTAGGGCGTTAGCCATGCTACCAGGAAGTTAGCCAGGATACCAGGATAGTAACAATGCTGCAAGGTAGTTAACCAGGCTACCAGGAAGCTATCCGGACTACAAGAATGTTAGCCAGGTTACTAAGAAGTTAGCCAGGCTGCCGAGAAGTTAGCCAAACTTCTAGGATGTTAGCCGGACTACCAGGAAGGTAACAATGCTACTAGGGCGTTAGCCAGGCTACCAGGAAGCTATCCGGACTACAAGAATGTTAGCCAGGCTACTAGGAAGTTAGCCAGGCTGCCGAGAAGTTAGCCAAACTTCCAGGATGTTATCCAGACTGCCAGGAAGTCAGCCAGGCTCCCAATAAATTAGCCAGACTTTCAGGAAGTTAGCCAGGATACCAAAAAGTTAGCATTCCTCCTAGAGCGTTAGCCAGGCTACCAGGAAGCTATCCGGACTACAAGAATGTGAGCCAGGCTACTAGGAAGTTAGCCAGGCTGCCGAGAAGTTACCCAAACTTCTAGGAAGATAGTCTGGCTAATTCATGGCTATCAGCTAACAATGCTATTAGGGCATTAGCCAGGCTATCAGGAAGTTAGCCAGGATACCAGGATAGTAACAATGCTGCAAGGTAGTTAGCCAGGCTACCAGGAAGTTAGCCAGGATACCAGGATAGTAACAATGCTGCAAGGTAGTTAGTCAGGCTACCAGGAAGTTAGCCAGGATACCCGGATAGTAACAATGCTGCAAGGTAGTTAGCCAGGCTACCAGGAAGTTAGCCAGGATACCAGGATAGTAACAATGCTGCAAGGTAGTTAGCCAGGCTACCAGGAAGTTAGCCAGGATACCAGGATAGTAACAATGCTGCAAGGTAGTTAGCCAGGCTACCAGGAAGTTAGCCAGGATACCCGGATAGTAACAATGCTGCAAGGTAGTTAGCCAGGCTACCAGGAAGTTAGCCAGGATACCCGGATAGTAACAATGGGTGAAATTGGGCATATTTTTTTGCAAATAATCGCAATTTAGCATGAAGACAAGGACCGCACTGTTAAGGACACTTACTTTACCTTTAAATGAAGTAAAGATTGTTATGATCTGGCGTGATGGTGGTGGCCGTGATCCCAAAATGCGGAACTAGGTAAGATGAGTTTTTAATCATTAAATTAGGTGAAAACACAAAGGAGTTGTGCCACTCGGAAGCGCACGTGAAGTCTAGCATGATCATAACAGGAACCATCAAACATTAGCAGTAGCACAGCGCTAACAACGGTCCCGCGACGACTGGACGGCGAGACTAAAGGCGCTTGAGTGGGACAGGTGCGGGACAGGTGTGCCGAAATCAGCGCTCCTAGCAACAAAGTTAGCTGCGGTTACCAGGAAGTTAGCCGGGGATAACAGGAAGTTAGCTGGTGCTAACAAGAAGTTAGCCAGTGCTACCAGGAAGTTAGCCGGGCGCTGCTACCAGGAAGTTAGCCGGGGATAACAGGATGTTAGCCAGTGCTACCACGAAGTTAGCTGGGGTTATCAGGAAGTTAGCTGGGGATAACAGGAAGTTAGCTGGGCGCGGCTACCTGGAAGTTAGCCGGGCCCGCCTAACAGGATGTTAGCCAGTGCTACCACAAAGTTAGCTGGGGTTACCAGGAAGTTAACTGGGGATAACAGGAAGTTAGCTGGGTGCGGCTACCAGGAAGTTAGATAGTGCTACCACGA
Source organism: Entelurus aequoreus (assembly GCF_033978785.1). NCBI lineage: Eukaryota > Metazoa > Chordata > Actinopteri > Syngnathiformes > Syngnathidae > Entelurus > Entelurus aequoreus. The sequence continues at coordinate 18,322,576 of NC_084741.1, read as the reverse complement.
AGTTAGCTGGGGTTACCAGGAAGTTAGCTGGGGATAACAGGTTGTTAGCCAGTGCTATCACGAAGTTAGCTGGGGTTACCAGGAAGTTAGCTGGGGATAACAGGAAGTTAGCTGGGCGCGGCTACCTGGAAGTTAGCTGGGCCCGCCTAACAGGATGTTAGCCAGTGCAACCACAAAGTTAGCTGGGGTTACCAGGAAGTTAACTGGGGATAACAGGAAGTTAGCTGGGTGCGGCTACCAGGAAGTTAGATAGTGCTACCACGAAGTTAGCTGGGGTTACCAGGAAGTTAGCTGGGGATAACAGGTTGTTAGCCAGTGCTATCACGAAGTTAGCTGGGGTTACCAGGAAGTTAGCTGGGGATAACAGGAAGTTAGCTGGGTGCGGCTACGAGGAAGTTAGCCAGTGCTACCACAAAGTTAGCTGGGGTTACCAGGTATTTAGCTGGGGATAACAGGAAGTTAGCTGGGCGCGGCTAACAGGATGTTAGCCGGTGCTACTACGAAGTTAGCTGGGGATAACACGAAGTTAGCAGTGCGCGGCTACCTTCAAGTTAGTGCTACTACGAAGTTAGCCGGGGCTAACAGGAAGTTAGCTGGTGCTAACAAGAAGTTAGCCAGTGCTACCAGGAAGTTAGCCGGGGTTAGCAGGAAGTTAGCTGGGGATAACAGGAAGTTAGCCGGGCGCAGCTACCAGGAAGTTAGCCGGGGATAACAGGATGTTAACCAGTGCTACCACAAAGTTAGCTGGGGTTATCAGGAAGGTAGCTGAGGATGACAGGAAGTTAGCTGGGTGCGGCTACCAGGAAGTAAGCCGGGGCTAACAGGATGTTAGCCAGTGCTACCACGAAGTTAGCCGGGGTTATCAGGAAGTTAGCTGGGGATAACAGGAAGTTAGCTGGGCGCGGCTACCTGGAAGTTAGCCGGGCCCGCCTAACAGGACGTTAGCCAGTGCTACCAGGAAGTTAGCTGTGGTTACCAGGAAGTTAGCTGGGGATAACAGGAAGTTAGCTGGGTGCGGCTACCAGGAAGTTAGCCAGTGCTACCATGAAGTTAGCTGGGGTTACCAGGAAGTTAGCTGGGGATAACAGGAAGTTAGCTGGGTGCGGCTAACAGGATGTTAGCCAGTAGTACTATGAAGTTAGCTGGGGATAACAGGAAGTTAGCAGGGTGCGGCTACCTTCAAGTTAGTGCTACTACGAAGTTAGCCGGGGCTAACAGGAAGTTAGCTGGTGCTAACAAGAAGTTAGCCAGTGCTACCAGAAAGTTAGCCGGGGTTACCAGGAAGTTAGCTGGGGATAACAGGAAGTTAGCCGGGCGCAGCTACCAGGAAGTTAGCCGGGGATAACAGGATGTTAACCAGTGCTACCACAAAGTTAGCTGGGGTTACCAGGAAGTTAGCTGGGGATGACAGGAAGTTAGCTGGGTGCGGCTACCAGGAAGTTAGCCGGGGCTAACAGGATGTTAGCCAGTGCTACCACAAAGTTAGCTGGGGTTATCAGGAAGTTAGCTGGGGATAACAGGAAGTTAGCTGGGCGCGGCTACCAGGAAGGTAGCCAGGCCCGCCTAATAGGACGTCAGCCAGTGCTACCACGAAGTTAGCTGGGGTTACCAGGAAGTTAGCTGGGGATAACAGGAAGTTAGCTGGGCGCGGCTACCTGGATGTTAGCCAGTGCTACCACGAAGTTAGCTGGGGTTACCAGGAAGTTAGCTGGGGATAACAGGAAGTTAGCTGGGGATAACAGGAAGTTAGCTGGGTGCCGCTACCAGGAAGTTAGCCAGTGCTACCACGAAATTAGCTGGGGTTACCAGGAAGTTAGCTGGGGATAACAGGAAGTTAGCTGGTGCTAACAAGAAGTTAGCCAGTGCTACCAGGGAGTTAGCCGGGGTTACCAGGAAGTTAGCTGGGGATAACAGGTAGTTAGCCGGGCGCGGCTACCAGGAAGTTAGCTGGGGATACCAGGAAGTTAGCTGGGGATAACAGGATGTTAGCCAGTGCCAGTGACGTGCAGTCAGTGGAGGCAGGTGAGGCGGGGCCTCACGTGCCATCATGGAAAGAAAAAAAATTTAAAAAGAAAAAAAATAAATTAAATTGTTATATGTATCCAGTGATTATACTATAAAGTTATTTTCCATTTAACTTCACCAGTTTTAGATTATTATTATACAAAATCGCTGAATTTTCACATTTGCCGTTCAAATACTGAGAAGAGACGGTGCGGTGATCAGCAGCCAGTTGAGGCACGTCACTCAGTTGTGCCTCAACATGGATTGCGGACTCGGCTAACTGCTGGCCTGCTGTGCAGTGAGACCGTATTGCTATATGAATTATATTATACATTTCCATAGTTTAGTTAGCTGAGGTATATAATGTACAGTGTATTTTGTCAACAACTGTATGTGTGTAACGTATTTCTTGTGCTGAGCAATCATAAAACGGCTGCAAAAGACGCACTGGCTGAGGCTCGCAGTAATCCCGCCTCCTGGTGGTAGAGAATGCACCCCCGCCGTAGAATGCACCCCCTGACGGGAGTGTTATATCAACTAAAGCCCACACTTAAACTTTACACATGCAAGATTGAATCTATTTAAAAAAGTTATTTAATAAGAAGCCAAAAAGTGCAAAAACAATAATGTTCGTGTTGGAGGAGTTGTGAATGACTGCAGGGCCACAACATTAGGTACACCTGCAGACTGCAGCACGGATTTCATATTTCATTCATTCACAACTCCTCCAACACGAACATTATTGTTTTTGCACTTTTTGGCTTCTTATTAAATAACTTTTTTAAATAGATTCAATCTTGCACGTGGAAAGTTTAAGGGTGGGCTTTAGTTGATATAACACTCCCGTCAGGGGGTGCATTCTACGGTGGGGGTGCATTAATCCAGCACAACAGCGGCGCATGGACTTCATTTATAAGTAAAGGTAAGACCATAATAACGTTTTTTTTTATCAAATGTGCTTTTTTGTGTGCTACAGTTTGTATGTGTAAAGTTAAAGTTAAGTTAAAGTACCAATGATTGTCACACACACACTAGGTGTGGTGAAATTTGTCCTCTGCATTTGACCCATCCCCTTGCTCACCCCCTGGGATGTGAGGGGAGCAGTGGGCAGCAGCGGCGCCGCGCCCGGGAATCATTTTTGGTGATTTAACCCCCAATTCCAACCCTTGATGGTGAGTGCCAAGCAGGGAAGAATGCTGGTATGAGCTTTTAAACATAACCCGTTAACTGCTGCCAATCAAATGGTGAATAAGATACTCTTTAGGGTTTATATGTTTGTAAATCTGACTGTGATGAAGTCAGTGCCTCACCAGCCATGAACTTTACCGCACGTCACTGGCCAGTGCTATCATGAAGTTAGCTGGGGATAACAGGAAGTTAGCTGGGGATAACAGGAAGTTAGCTGGGGATAACCGGAAGTTAGCCGGGTGCGGCTACCAGGAAGTTAACTGGGGATAACAGAATGTTAACTGGTGGTACCAGGAAGATAGCCGGGCCCGGCGACCAGGAAGTTAGCCGGGACTAACAGGAAGTTAGCCGGGGCTGATTAGGAGGAAGTTAGCCGGGCCTGGCTACCAGGAGGTTAGCCAAGCCCAAGTTAGCCGAGGCTATCAGGAAGTTGGCTACAACAGAAGATATGCGGTGTTTCCTCCTTTTTTGGATGGAATGACAACTGATCAAAGTACTAAACGTGTTCTCATGAAGATGTGACCACAGGGCAGCAGCTTTTACCTTCGTTCCAGAGGGAACACTCTGTTGATCCTTTATCGTACATCTTCATCTTCGCACACTTGTTCCGCCGTGGAAACTAACACGGAGACGTTGCATCCCATAATGCTGGCATCTGAGTGCAGGCGCCACTTGATTGACAGCTCTTTGAAAACACCATTATTAGAGGCAGAGTGGAAGGAAAAAGCTTCAAACACCCAGTTGGTGTGTGCGCAAGTACGTGTGTGTGTGTGTGTGTTCGAACGTGTGTGTGTTTGTGTGTGTGTGTGTGTGCGTACCGCTCTCCTCAAGTATTTTATTCTCTGCTACATTTTTTGATTAGTTTGTCAGCCCTAATTATAATTGCAGTTACCGGTCATTAAGTGTGTGTTTGTGTAGCAGTGTGTGTGTGTGTGTGTGGGAGAGGGGGGGTGCGTGTGTGTGTGTGTACTAGAAGATAATCAGACACTTTGCCTGTCAGTCACCTGTGATTCTGAGGGAAATGCTGCACAGTTTAAAGTGTCATTTGGCGGCTGTTATCCATCTGCTGCGCACACACACACACACACACACTGCACAATTGTGCATCAGTCAGGTTGATGGTTCTCAGATTGCTGTGCAAGATTCTGGACAGATTGAGGGGTAAAAAAAAAGAAGAAGAAGGAACTCGGACTCAAACCATCTGTCTGAGTGACTGTGCGCGGTCACGTGGCAGGTTGTGATCACACGTAATGGCTTGGTGATTGTGTGTTTACGCACGTGTCACTCTTGGTCACGGCACGAATCGCTCAGTGGCCTAGTGGTTAGAGTGTCCGCCCTGAGATCGGTAGGTTGTGAGTTCAAACCCCGGCCGAGTCATACCAAAGACTATAAAAATGGGAGCCATTACCTCCCTGCTTGGCACTCAGCATCAAGGGTTGGAATTGGGGGTTAAATCACCAAAAATGGTTCCCGGGCGCGGCACTGCTGCTGCTCACTGCTCCCCTCACCTCCCAGGGGGTGAACAAGGGGATTGGTCAAATGCAGAGGACACATTTCACCACACCTAGTGTGTGTGTGTGTGACAATCATTGGTACTTTAACTTTAATGAATCGCCGCGACTCAAAACGTTTGGACACCAAACTTTGTAACACGGAACTTCACGACACGAAACGTGACGGAAAAAAGTTGCGACATCCAAAGGTTAACGAAAAAAGACGAAAGTGATGCGCAATTGTGTATTCTTCCACTACACAACTAAATTATCCTCTTCTGTTCGTACAGCAGTACGAAACGTGACGTACACGACGTGACACAAAACGCCGTAACATGGACTTAGTTCACATTTTCTTTTCGTACAGTACTCAATTATGAGCGTGCGTCATAACCTCAAGACATCATAGCACAAAACACTGTAACACAAATTGCTGTAACACAAAATGCCGTACACAAAACGCCCTAACTCAAAAGGCCGTAACATGAAAGTCTGTAACACAAAATGCCGTAACACGGAATGTAACCCAGAACGCTGTAACGTGAAACGCTCTCAATCAAAACGCCGTGGCATGAAACACTGTAACGTGAAATGTCGTAACACGGAATCTAACCCAGAATGCCGTAACACGAAACGCTCTAAATCAAAATGCTATGACACAAAACGCCCAAACTCAAAATGCCATATTATGAAATGCTCTAAATCAAAATGCCGTAACCCAGAACGCCGTAACACCAGATGCCCTAACTCACAACGCTGTAACATGAAACGTCTTAACACAAAATGCCTTAACACGAAAAGCCGTAGCACGGAATGTCACCCAGAATGCCGTTGCACAAAATGCCATAACATGGAAAGTAACCCAAAATGCCATAACACGAAAGGCTCTCAATCAAAACGCCGTAACATGAACCACTGTAACATGAAATGCCGTAACACGGAACGCCCTAAATCAAAATGCTATGACACAAAACGCCATAACTCAAAATGCCATTTCATGAAATGCTCTAAATCAAAATGCCGTAACCCAGAACACCGTAACACCAGATGCCCTAACTCAAAACGGCGTAACACGAAACGTCGTAACACAAAATGCCGTAACACAAAAAGCCGTAGCACGGAATGTCACCCAGAATGATGTTGCACAAAATGCCGTAACATGGAATGTAACCCAAAATGCCATAACACGGAACGCTCTAAATCAATTGGCGTAAACCAAAATGCCATAACACAAAACGCCCTGACTCAAAATGTTGTATCACGAAACGCTGTAACACGTAATGTCAATGCCGTAACACGAAATGCTGTTACACGGAATGCCGTTACACGGAATGCGGTAACACGGAATGCAGTAACACGGAATGTAACCCAGAACGCCGTAATAGGAAACGTTCCAAATCAAAATGCCGTAACGCAGAACGCTGTAACACCAGACGCCCTAACTCAAAAGGCCGTAACATGAAATTCTGTAATACAAAATGGCGTAACACAAAATTCTGTAGCACGGAGTGTAACCCAGAATGCCGTTGCACAAAATGCCGTAACCCAAAATGCCGTTGCACGAAATGCCGTAACATGGAATGTAAACCAGAATCCCATAACAGGAAATGCTCTCAATCAAATTGTCGTAACGCAAAATGCCATAACACAAAATCCCCTAACTCATTATGCCTTATCATGAAACTTCGTAACACGAAATGCATTAGCAGGGAATACCGTAACATAGAGTGCCATAACGCTAAAGGCCGTAACACGGAATGCCGTAACATAGAATGTAACCCAAAACGCCATCTGACAAAACACTCTAAATCAAAATCCCGTAACCCAGAATGCTGTAACACAAAATGCTGTAACACAGATGTAACCCAGAACGCCGTAACATGAAATATTCTAAATCAAAATCCCTTAACCCAGAACGCTGTAACGCGGAACACCCTAACTCAAAACGTTGTTACACAAAATGCCGTGAACGAAAATGTAACCGGGAATGCCGTAACACAAAATGTAACCCAGAATGCCGTAATACGGAATGTAACCCAAAATGCCATAAATCAAAACCCCCTAAGTCGAAATCCCATAACTCGGAACACTGTACCACAAAACGCCGTAACACAAAATGCTGTAACACAGATGTAACCCGGAAGGCCGTAACATGAAACATTGTAAATCAAAATCCCTTAACCGAGAACGCTGTAACGCGGAACACCCTAACTCAAAACGCTGTAACGCGAAATGCCGTAAACCAAAATGTAACCAAGAATGCCGTAACACGAAATGCCGTAATACGGAATGTAACCCAGAATTCCGTAACATGTAATGTCGTAACCCAGAATGCCATAATACAAAACGCTCTAAATCAAACTGCTGTATCATGAAACGTCGTAGCACAGAATTCCGTAACACGAAATGCGGTAACACGGAACGCCGTAACACCAAACGTCATGACATGACATGAAACATTACAAGACGAGGACCACCAGTACGTAAAAATGCCAGGTTTGATTGAGAGGGTCAGAAAGATATTATTTGGCGATAGACGTAAAGTTACGTAATGATAATAATAATAATAGATTCTATTTGTAAAAAGCTCTTTACATTGAGTAAACAACCTCAAATTGCTACATTGTATAAAAAAATAAAAATACAATAAAATAAAAAAATAAAAAGATGATAAAAAATAAACAAAAATAAAAACTAGAACAGCCAAATAGCTAAAACTAGTATGCATATATCTAAAAAAAATGCTTTTTTAAAAAGAAGGGTTTTAAGCCTTTTTTAAAAGCATCCACAGTCTGTGGTGCCCTCAGGTGGTCAGGGAGAGCGTTCCACAGACTGGGAGCGGCGGAGCAGAAAGCCCGGTCTCCCGTTGTTCGTAGCTTTGTCCTCAGAGGTTGGAGGAGGTTAGCCTTTCCGGAGCGGAGGTGTCGTGTGGAGGATTTGGGGGTGAGTAGTTCTTTGAGGTAGAGGGGGGCATTACCATGGAGGCACTGGTGGGTTAGTAGGGAGACTTTGAATTCAAGCCTGAGTGGAACAGGAAGCCAGTGAAGGGATTTGAGAATTGGTGTGATATGGTCATATTTCCGCACTCTCATCAGGATCCTAGCAGCACTATTCTGGATGTATTGCAGCTTCTGGATGTTTTTGCTGGGGATCCCGACAAGAAGTGCGTTGCAGTAGTTTTGCCTGGAGGAGACAAAGGCGTGGATGAGCCTCTCGGCATCAGAGAGCGTGAGTGAGGGGCGGAGTTTAGCAACGTTCCTGAGGTGGTAGAAGGAGGTCTTGCACAGTTGTTTTATTTGAGCCTCAAAGGTCAAGTGAGGGTCCTTTCTAACACCCAGATTAGTGACTGAGGATGAGAGGTGAATGTCGTGGCCGGAGAAGGTGATGCTGGTGATGGTGTATGACTGAGTCTGATGTGGGGTGGCTTCGGTTTTGGAGCTCTTTAGTTAAAGAAAATTGTGTTTCATCCACGCCTTTATCTCCTCCAGGCAGTTGGTAAGTGTGGATGATGGCAGGGCTGCGGAGGGGGTTGGGTTGGTTTTAGGTAGAGTTGAGAGTCATCGGCATAGCAGTGGAATGATATTCCGTGCTGGCTGATGACACGGCCAAGGGGGAGCAGCCCCAATAGGCGACATAAGGGGGTCAAAATATTAGAGACAGTACGAGCACCATCATGAACATTTAAGTTAAATTTCTGTGCGTTCCACCTGTGGCACAGCAGATTTCATCCTCCCCCTCCTTCGCCGCATGAGTGTAAATTGTAGCTGTCAACGGTGTTGAGTTTCCTGTCAGCGGCAGTCAGGCCGCGCCTTCATCAGCGCTCGCTCGCTTTGTCTTTTAACTTCACACGGCAGGACGGGGGCGACGTGACGAGCTCCTCTACTCTGCCGAACGTTCTACTTCCATCCATCCTCCATCTTTTACAGCAAACTTTCTTCCCACCTCAGACACATCCACAAAAATGATATGGGGGGCCCATTAAAAGTCAAGCTCGGGGGCCGCGAATGGCCCCTATAGCTGTTAGGGCTGTGAATCTTTGGGCACCATACGGTTCAATTCCATTCTCGGGGTTAAAGGCCTACTGAAAGCCACTACTACCGACCAAGCAGTCTGATAGTTTATATATCAATGATGAAATCTTAACATTGCAAAACATGCCAATACGGCCGGGTTAACTTATAAAGTGCAATTTTAAATTTCCCGTGAAACTTCCGGTTGAAAACGTCTCGGTATGACGACGTTTGCGCGTGACGTCACGTAGTGAACGGAAGTATTCGGACCCCATTGGATACAATACAAAAAGCTCTGTTTTCACCACGTAATTCCCCAGTATTCTGGACATCTGTGTTGGTGAATCTTTTGCAATTTGTTTAATAAACAATGAAGACTGCAAAGAAGAAAGCTGTAGGTGGGATCGGTGTATTAGCGGCTGGCTGCAGCAACACAACCAGGAGGACTTTGAGATGGATAGCAGATGCGCTAGCCGCCGACCTCACCTTGACTTCCTCCGTCTCCGGGCCGCCGACCGCATCGATGATCGGGTGAAGTCCTTCGTCGCTCCGTCGATCGCTGGAACGCAGGTGAGCACAGGTGTTGATGAGCAGGTGAGGGCTGGCTGGCGTAGGTGGATAGCTAATGTTTTTAGCATAGCTCTGTCGAGGTCCCGTAGCTAAGTTAGCTTCAATGGCGTCGTTAGCAGCAGCATTAAGCTTCGACAGGCTGGAGAGCATTAACCGTGTATTTACATGTCCATGGTTTAATAGTATTGTTGTTTTTCTGTCTATCCTTCCCACTTCTCTAAAGTGGGCTGGCTCAAGGTGGAGGACAGAGTTAAACAACTTGCACTGAGCCTAGTCTATAAAATCCGCTACACCTCCCTGATACCGAAGTACATGTCAAACTACTTCCTTAACGTAAATGACCGCCATAACCACAACACCAGGGGGTGCTCCACTAACCACGTTAAACCCAGATTCCGAACTAACAAAGGTCTTAACTCATTCTCTTTCTATGCCACATCAATGTGGAATGCGCTCCCAACAGGTATAAAAGAAAGGGCATCTCTATCCTCCTTCAAAACCGCAATAAAAGTTCACCTCCAGGCAGCTACAACCCTAAACTAACACCCTCCCCGGATTGCTAATAATCAAATGTAAACAATCAAATGCAGATACTTTTTCTTTTTCTTATGCCTTCTGATCTCTCTCTCTCTCTCTCTCTCTCTCTCTCTCTCTCTCTCTCTCTCTCTCTCTCTCTATGTCCACTACTTGATGTCCATATCCCCCCCCCCCTCCACACCCCTGATTGTAAATAATGTAAATAATTCAATGTGATTATCTTGTGTGATGACTGTATTATGATGATAGTATATATGATAGTATATATCTGTATCATGAATCAATTTAAGTGGACCCCGACTTAAACAAGTTGAAAAACTTATTCGGGTGTTACCATTTAGTGGTCAATTGTACGGAATATGTGCTTCACTGTGCAACCTACTAATAAAAATCTCAATCAATCAAAAAAGTCAGGGGTTTATTTCTTTTGTTTCTATCTGCATTTAAGCACGATGCTATCACGTTAGCTCCGTAGCTAAAGAGCTTCGCCAATGTATTGTCGTGGAGATAAAAGTCACTGTGAATGTCCATTTCGCGTTCTCGACTCTCATTTTCAAGAGGATATAGTATCCGAGGTGGTTTAAAATACAAATCCGTGATCCACAATAGAAAAAGGAGAGAGTGTGGAATCCAATGAGCCAGCTTGTACCTAAGTTACGGTCAGAGCGAAAAAAGATACGTCCTGCACTGCACTCTAGTCCTTTACTCTCACGTTCCTCATCCACAAATCTTTCATCCTCGCTCAAATTAATGGGGTAATCGTCGCTTTCTCGGTCCGAATCGCTCTCGCTGCTGGTGTAAACAACGGGGAAATGTGAGGAGTCCTTCAGCCTGTGACGTCACGCTACTTCCGGTACAGGCAAGGCTTTTTTTATCAGCGAGCAAAAGTTGCGAACTTTATCGTCGATGTTCTCTACTAAATCCTTTCAGCAAAAATATGGCAATATCGCGAAATGATCAAGTATGACACATAGAATAGATCTGCTATCCCCATTTAAATAAATAAAAATAATTTCAGTAGGCCTTTAACGTTTGGATTCACAATCGATTCTCAATTCAAAATCAACACTTTTTTAAATAACATTGGGTGCCAGGACATATTTAGAATGTTTCTTCCGAGAGCCACTCAAATCTTGTAAAAACAGCTTTCAGATATGCTGCTCCATGTTCATGGAATAACTTACGGAAGGATCTGAGGTTACCTGAACTCATCACTTTGGGGGAATTTCAAGATATTTTAAAGGATTGAGAAACTGTTTCGTTTGGGCATTGTACTTGTTTTTAAGTTGTTTTTACTGTAACATTTTATACATTGTTTTGATCTAGCACAGTGGTTCTTAACCTTGTTGGAGGTACCGAACCCCACCAGTTTCATATGCGCATTCACCGAACCCTTCTTTAGTGAAAAATAACATGTTTTTCTTTTCAAAATTGTGACAGTTTGACCCCACACTGTCACTGTTTGACCTTTGGACTTCCTCACAAACCGTGCACATTTGTTGGGAAGCTCAACATGGACAAACTACAAACATTCAATCTTGTTAGCTAGTGAAAAGCATGTGCTCAACAAACAAATTGTTACCTGTCACCCACCATGGCTCTGAACAGTTGACTAAAAGAGTCAAGGTGGGGTTGAGGGCTTTATATAGGTGAACACACCTGCATTCACTAATTAGGCCAAATTTGGGTCGAACCATTATCTTCAAAGGCTGGGTGTTACAGAAGGACACTGGACATTTGAAAGTTGTGTTGTCTAAAGCCTGAATTTACTGTGTACAAAAATGACTGCACTACACATGCAAAAGTACTATGTGAATACTTTTTAGACATGTGATGGTTATGTACGGTGTAATTTACAAAATAACGGTTTTCTTAATTCCCCGAATTGGTCCCAGCTAGTGGGCGGAGCTATGGGCTATTTAAGTTGGAAAATGCTGTTTTTCTGACAGTCTGCTGTCGGTCACTGCCAGAGGAGGTTCTCTGTCCTGAGCAGGAGTTTCGGTCTCCATGCATCATCTACTGAGATTGTAGGTGCTTTGTTTTCCTGTCATTGTTCACCTTTTGACACTTTTTGGGATTTCAATAAATGTTTGTAAACTGTTACCAACTGCGTGCCTTGCCATCCTTGATTTGAAAGTCTGGTTTGCAACGGTTACATTACCTTCACCCGAGGCGGGGTGTGACATATGGTGGCAGTGGTGGGATGGCAAGCCGCAGAGTTTACAACAAATCTGGCAGAGGGCAGGCCAGAACTGGTTTGAGATCCCAAGTGTCGAAGGTGGCAATGACAGAGGAGACTGATGAGATGGCTGGTCGAGGGGCCACGGCGATGAGGCTGGACCGGACGACTATGGCTGAGGAGCGTGAAGTTGGATGGAACACAGAGGAGTCTGAAGAAGACGTCAAAGGTTTTGAGAACTCTGGGGCTAGGCGTAAGCAGCATAGGAAGGGTTCTGGGAAGGCTAGGTGGTCTGCTGAGCCACCAAAGACTGAAAGAGTGCTAAGTGAACCTACCCTGGTTAACATGTTCCAAGACTTTTTGATTGGACAGCAACGTAGGGAAGCTATCATAGTCCGTGAACTCCAGGAGTTAAAAAATGTCTGTACAAGGCCTAGCCTAGATCACTCACTCACTAACCAAAATGCTAACCGTACTACTGATGATAGTCGTTATGAGCAGTCGCCCAAACCCAAACCCAGAACTCGCCCACAGCCAACTCCTAGTCCTCAAGCGTCGCCGTCCAGAGATTCCTTGCCACCTGACCATCATCTCCGACAAGGCCCAAAGATGCTCCCGTTCCAGAAGGGTGAGGACATCGAAAACTTTCTTGTCCGCTTCGAGCGCATCGCTCGCACCTGGGGCTGGCCTCAGTCTGACTGGGCCTGCCGACTTGTTCCACTCTTGACCGGCAAAGCTCTGGATGCCTATTCTGCGATGGAGGAAGATGCTTCCAACGTCTATACTGACCTTAAAGAAGCCCTCCTTGCTAAGTTTGATATCTCTCCTGAGACTTATAGACTCCAGTTCCGGTCAACCTACATTCCCCCTGGTGAATCTCCCAAGGAGACTTACAACAGACTCAAAGGTCTCTACAGAAGATGGATCAAGCCAGAGCAGCATTCCAAAGAAGACATTGCAGAGCTCTTCATTCTGGAGCAAATGCTTCGCATGCTGCCCAACGAAATGAAGACTTGGGTGAAGGAACATGAGCCAGAAGACGGACTTACTGTTGCTAAACTTGCAGGCCAGTACTTGAATGCTCGTAAAGGACTCCGAATGCCAAGGCAGCAGAACAACCGTGTAGCAGCCCAAGGTGCAGCCGACCTGTCACACCAAAGAGGTGTGCAGAAAGCAGGTGGTTATAGCACCTCAGGGGACAACAGACTGCTCCCGAGACAGAGTCCAGTGAAGGATCTCATCTGCTACCACTGCCAACAGCCAGGGCATCGAGCCCCAGTCTGCCCCTTGAAAGGTCCCAAGCTGTCCAGCTTCTGTCATGTTCCCCATCCATCTGTCCCAGCTTCAGTCATGGCACCTGCTCTTGCACCCAATTCTGAACCTGAGGCCAAACCTATCATGGTGCCAGCTTGTGTTAATGGCCGTCCAGTGCAAGCATTGTTGGACACAGGTAGCTCCATGACACTGTTGAACCATTCTTTTGTGTCACTTGGTAATCTTGACTATCAGCATGCCACAGCCATTCAATGTGTCCATGGTGATCAAAGAATATATCCCGTGGCTGATGTGACCATCGTCATCGATGACCAGGCTTTCTTGCTCCGTGTGGGGGTTCTTGATCACATGCCCCATGACATGATCTTGGGCAGAGACTTGCCTATTCTGCATGATCTTGTTCATCAGACACACACGCAGAAAGTGAAGTCCAGTTTTATTCCAGCCATTCAAGAGGCTTATCCAGTACTCACCCGTGCCCAGACAGCCAAGATAGGGCTGGAGCCTCTTCCTGACTTGGACCCTTCTCTATGCCAGGGTGGTCAGAAGGGCCCGCCCAAAAGTAAGAGCCAGCGCCGCCTGGAGAAAATCCAAGGTACTCCACTGTTGGGTAATGTGTCAAGCTTGAAACCTGATGAAGAGTGGCAAGTACCTGAAGACATCCGAGAGCTACAGAGAGCTGACGTCTCACTGGCTCCCCTGCTGGCTAAGATGAAAGATGCAAACATCCCCTTGCAGCCAAACCAGGGTGAAAAGTATGTCTTGGAGGATGGAGTTCTGTATGTAGCAGATCAGTCAGAGAATCGCTTGGTGGTCCCTACCTGCTGTAGGCCCCTTGTACTGCATCTTGCTCATTCCATACCTTGGGCTGGTCATCTTGGGCAAGACAAGACTCTTGCTCGAGTCAAAGCTCGCTTCTTTTGGCCTTTAATGGTCAAAGATGTTATTGAGTACTGTCAAACCTGTCTACAGTGCCAGAAGACCTCTCCGAGACGACCTGAGAAAGCCCCACTACTCCCTCTTCCTCTCATTGATGTTCCTTTCCGGAGGATTGCAATGGATATCGTTGGACCCCTGGAGAAAAGCAGTGGAGGCCATGAATACATCCTTGTCCTCTGTGACTATGCCACCAGATTTCCCGAGGCCTTCCCACTAAGGAGTATCAAGACTCCGAAGGTCATCTCTGCACTTGTACAATTCTTCTCACGAGTAGGAATTCCAGATGAAATAATCACGGATCAAGGAACCAACTTCACCTCAAAGCTCATGAAGCAGCTTCACAAACAACTTGGAATTACTGGCATTCGCACCACCCCCTATCATCCACAAACTGACGGGTTGGTGGAACGCTTCAACCAAACCCTGAAGTCCATGCTGAGGAAGTTTGTAGACGACACCGGTCGAGACTGGGAGAAATGGCTTCCCTTCTTGCTCTTTGCCTATCGAGAGGTACCCCAAGCCTCTACCGGGTTTTCGCCTTTTGAGCTTCTTTATGGGTTCCCTGTTCAAGGCCCCTTGGACCTCTTGAAGAAATCCTGGGAATCCAAACCACCTGCACCACAAGGGGTACTTTCTTATGTGCTGCAGATGCGAGACCGGCTGGAGCAATACAGAGCCAAGGCAAGAGAAAATCTTGGAAAGGCCCAGATGAAACAGAAGACCTGGTATGACCAAAAAGCACGTCACAGGGTGCTATACCCAGGTCAAAAGGTCATGCTCTTGCTTCCAACCTCAAGCCATAAACTGCTGGCCCAATGGCAAGGTCCTTACTCCGTGGTCAGACAAGCTGGTCCAGTCACCTATGAGATCTCACATCCGGATAAAGGAAATGCATCCCAAGTGTACCACATCAACCTTCTGAAGGAATGGAAGGAGAGGAAATCCTCTGTGGAAGGAAAGGATGTCCAGGCCAGTCAAGTACCTACTCAAAGCAAGAAGTTGCAAGAGAAAAAGGTGATGCTGGCACGGGAAGTGGAAATGGAGGATGATGTGGAGGAGACAGATCTGTCCATGCTCACTACACCACAGAAACCTGATGTAAGCCACTTGTCTGCACAATCTGCCCTTAAACTATTGCAAGTGTGTGAAGAATTCCCAGTATTGTTCAGTGGGAAGCCCGGAAGGACTCCACTAATTGAACATGTCATTCACTTAAAAAACCCAACACCTATCCGTCAGCGCCCATACAGAGTGCCTGAGCGGATGGTGGAGCCCCTCAACCATGAAATCCAAACCATGCTGGATCTAGGAGTGATTGAACCCTCAAACAGTGAGTGGTGTAACCCCATTGTCCTCGTTCCTAAAAAAGACAACACGATACGAGTTTGTAATGACCTACGCAAAGTGAATGCCGTTTCTAAATTTGATGCTTATCCTATGCCACGTATTGATGAACTTCTTGAGAAGCTCGGCAAAGCTGTGTTCATCACCACCCTTGACCTGTGTAAGGGATACTGGCAAGTCCCTTTAAAGAAGGAGTCTAGGGAGTACACTGCCTTCCGTGGACCAAAGGGTCTCTATCATTACACAGTGATGCCGTTCGGACTCCACGGAGCCCCCGCAACCTTTCAGCGGCTAATGGATCGCGCTCTGCAGGGGTGTGGCCAGTTCTCTGCTGCCTATCTTGATGATGTGGTGGTTTTCAGCACTTCCTGGAAAGACCACCTCTCTCACCTGCGTCAAGTCCTGCTCCGGATCCATTCTGCTGGGCTCACTCTTAACACCCAGAAATGTGAGTGGGCCAAAACTGAGGTGTGCTACCTAGGTTACCATCTTGGCAACGGGCAGATACGCCCTCAGGTGGACAAGGTGAAGGCTATCCAAGACAGTCCTAGACCCCGGACAAAGAAGCAGGTCCGGTCATTCTTGGGGCTTTCTGGGTGGTACAGAAGATTTGTGCCCCACTTCTCTACCATCACAGCTCCTCTTGTCGAGCTGACTACCAAAGCATCCTCTAATCCAGTCAAATGGACAGAAAAATGTGAAACTGCCTTCACAAAGGTCAAAGCTATTCTATGCTCTTTCCGGTCTTACAAAGTCCTGACTTCAACCAGCGATTCCTTGTTCAAGTTGATGCCTCCGGTGTGGGCCTTGGAGCCGTCCTAGCCCAAGGAAAGGAGGGCGAGGAACAACCGCTTCTATATCTGAGCCGTAAACTGCATCCCAGAGAAACTAGGTACTCTGCCATCGAAAACGAATGTCTTGCCATCAAGTGGGCATTGGACAGCCTACGTTATTACCTTCTGGGACGGACCTTTGATCTGGAAACGGACCACAGAGCATTGAGCTGGATCAACTCCATGAGGGATAAGAACTCCCGTGTCACCAGATGGTACTTGGCGTTACAGCCCTTTTGCTTCAATATCACACATCGAGCTGGCAAAACTAACTTGCTAGCTGATTACCTGTCTCGTCTCCCTGAACTTGCTGTCGCTGGAGAGGAGGGAGGTAATGTGACAGTTTGACCCCACACTGTCACTGTTTGACCTTTGGACTTCCTCACAAACCGTGCACATTTGTTGGGAAGCTCAACATGGACAAACTACAAACATTCAATCTTGTTAGCTAGTGAAAAGCATGTGCTCAACAAACAAATTGTTACCTGTCACCCACCATGGCTCTGAACAGTTGACTAAAAGAGTCAAGGTGGGGTTGAGGGCTTTATATAGGTGAACACACCTGCATTCACTAATTAGGCCAAATTTGGGTCGAACCATTATCTTCAAAGGCTGGGTGTTACAGAAGGACACTGGACATTTGAAAGTTGTGTTGTCTAAAGCCTGAATTTACTGTGTACAAAAATGACTGCACTACACATGCAAAAGTACTATGTGAATACTTTTTAGACATGTGATGGTTATGTACGGTGTAATTTACAAAATAACGGTTTTCTTAATTCCCCGAATTGGTCCCAGCTAGTGGGCGGAGCTATGGGCTATTTAAGTTGGAAAATGCTGTTTTTCTGACAGTCTGCTGTCGGTCACTGCCAGAGGAGGTTCTCTGTCCTGAGCAGGAGTTTCGGTCTCCATGCATCATCTACTGAGATTGTAGGTGCTTTGTTTTCCTGTCATTGTTCACCTTTTGACACTTTTTGGGATTTCAATAAATGTTTGTAAACTGTTACCAACTGCGTGCCTTGCCATCCTTGATTTGAAAGTCTGGTTTGCAACGGTTACATTACCTTCACCCGAGGCGGGGTGTGACAAAAATCAAGACAAAGTTATATGTTTTTGGTAACACTTTAGTATGGGGAACATATTCTAAGTAACAAAGACTTAATTTAGAGTTTTTTGGACACTAGGGGAGCATATTCTAAGTAACAAAGACTTAATTTAGAGTTTTTTGGACACTAGGGGAACATATTCTAAGTAACAAAGACTTAATTTAGAGTTTTTTGGACACTATGGGAACATATTGTCATGATGTGGAGGTGACGAACCCCAAGATGCAGAGATGACAGGCGGTGTACAAGAAAACATGGTTTTAATGTTCAAAAAAAGGTGAAAACAAAAAGGCAGACAAGGCGAAGGCACAACTTAACGCAGGAAACAAAAGCCAACACTTAGCCTGAACTATGGACATGAAACAAAAAGTTGCTAACTGTGGCATGAATAAACAAAACTTACTTGGCAAGGCATGAGCAGCATGAACTAAGCATGAAATCATCAGCATGAACTATGGTATCTCCAGAAGAAAAGCATGAACAGAGCATTGCATGAAACAGGGAGTCCACAGCATACGACAAACAATACTTCAGCCCTGACTGGAGGGCAAGGCAGGTTTAAATAATGCCTCTGATTAGTGCTCGGGCAGCAGGTGAGCGGGCGAACACTAATCAGAGGCAGGTGGAAATAATAAATAACCATGGTAACTAAAACAAACAAGGGTGCACAAAAAACAGGAACTATGAAGTCCAAAACTAACAGAACATAAAACATGATCCGGGACATGGATCATGACACATATTCCAAGTAACAAAGACTTAATTTAGAGTTATTTGGTTAGGGTTAGGGTTAGAGGGTTAGGGCCAGGGTTAGAGGGTTAGGGTTATAATAAGGCCATGCCGAATAAGGCATTAATAAGTACTTAATAATGACTAGTTAAGAGCCAATATGTTACTAATTTGCATGTTAATAAGCAACTAATTAATGGTGAATATGTTCCCCATACTAAAGTGTTACCATGTTTTTTTTACTGGTGCACAAAATGAACTGTGCATGAACATCACCTTGTTCAAAGAACAAAACCAACACTGCATAAACTCACAACAAATGACACACCTGCAAATCAGTGTGACTTCTGCTGTTGCCGTATCCGTAATACGCCGATAGGGAGAAGTTTTTATTTACACGATGAGACGGGTGTGTTTTGACCTCCGCCGAACCCCTGAGCCCGACTCACCGAACCCCTAGGGTTCGATCGAACCCAGGTTAAGAACCACTGATCTAGCACATGTTTTTATGTTATATGTTTGGACTATGTTTGTTTGTTCTATGTTTGTTCCGAGAGCCAACAATAATCTTGTAAAAACAGCTTTCAGATATGTTGCTCCATGGTCATGGAATAACTTACAGGAGGATCTGAGGTTACTGCATTGTACTTGTTTTTAAGTTGTTTTTACTGTAACGTTTTATACATTGTTTTGACCTTGCACATGTTTTTATGTACTATGTTTGTTCCGAGAGCCAACAATAATGTTGGAAAAACAGCTTACAGAAGGATCCGATGTTACCTGAGCTGATCACTTTGGGGGAATTTCAGGCCATTTTTAAGGATCAAGAAACTGTTTGGTTTGGGCATTGTACTTGTTTTTAAGTTGTTTTTACTAAAACATTTTATACAATTTTTTGACCTAGCACATGTTTTTATTTTCTATGTTTGTTTCTAGAGCCAACACTAATCTAGGGAAAAAATCTTTCAGATATATTGCTCCATGGTCATGGAATAACTTTCAGAAATATCTAAGGTTACCTGTGCCGATCACTTTGGGGGAATTTCAGGCCATTTAAAAGGATCAAGAAACTGTTTCGTTTGGGCTTTGCACTTGTTTTTACTGTAACATTTTATTCAATGTTTTGACCCAGCACATGTTTTTATGTTCTATGTTCTATGTTTTTTCCTAAAGCCAAAACTAATCTTGGAAAAACCGCTTTCAGATATGCTTCTCCGTGATCATGGAATAACTTACAGAAGGAACTGAGGTTAACTGAGCCGATCACTTTGGGGGAATTTCAGGCCATTTTAAAAGATCGAGAAACTGCTTCTGTTGGGCATTGTACTTGTTTTTAAGTTGTTTTTCCTGTAACATTTTATACATTGTTTTGACCTAGCACATGCTTTATGTTATATGTTTGTACTATGTTTGTTTGTTCTCTGTTTGTTCCGAGAGCCAACAGTAATCTTGGAAAAACAGCTTTCAGATATGTTGCTCCATGGTCATGGAATAACTTACAGGAGGATCTGAGGTTACCGGAGCCGATCACTTTGGGGGAATTTCAGGCCATTTTAAAGAATCTAAAAAACTGTTTTGTTTGGGCATTGTACATGTTTTGAAGTTGTTTTTACTGTAACATTTTATACATTGTTTTGACCAATCACATGTTTTTATGTGCTATGTTTGTTCCGAGAGCCAACACTAATCTTGGAAAAACAGCTTTCAGATATGCTTCTCCATGGTCATGGAATAACTTAAAGAAGGATCTTAGGTTACCTGAGCCGATCACTTTGGGGGAATTTCTGGCCATTTTAAAAGATCGAGAAACTGCTTCTGTTGGGCATTGTACTTGTTTTTTTGTTGTTTTTACTGTAACATGTTATACATTGTTTTTATGTTCTATGTTTGTTCTATGTTTGTTCCAGGAGCCGACAATAATCTTGGAAAAACAGCTTTCAGATATGTTGCTCCATGGTCATGGAATAACTTATAGAAGGATCTGAAGTTACCTGAGTTGATCACTTTGGGGGAATTTCAGGCCAATTTAAAGGATCAAGAAACTGCTTCTATTGGGCTTTGTACTTGTTTTTAAGTTGTTTTTACTGTAACATTTTATGCAATGTTTTGACATAGCACTGTTTTTATGTCCTATGTGTGTTCTATGTTTGTTCAGAGAGCTAACACTAATCATTTGGAAAAACAGCTTTCAAATATGCTTCTCCATGGTCATGGAATAACTTACAGAAGGATCTGTGGTTACCTGAGCCGATCACTTTGGGGGAATTTCAGGCCATTTTAAAGGATTAAGAAGCTGCTTCTATTCGGCATTGTACTTGTTTTTAAGTTATTTTTACTGAAACATTTTATACTTTTTGTTGTTCACCTATCACATGTTTTATGTTAATATATGTAAGTAATTTACTTTTTAATTGTGTTGTGTGACTGCTGCGGTATTTGTCGTTCCTATATGTATTTCTGTAACTTTGTCTTGCTGCCCTCTTGCCCACGTCACTCTTGGAAAATACATTTTAATCTCAATTACTGGGATAGGCTCCAGCCACACCCGTGACCCCGAGAGGGACAAGCGGTATAAAATGGATGGATAGTTTTTCCCTGGTTAAATAAAGGATATTCATATATTGATATGATTAACTACATTCCCCCATAACATAGATAAACAGCTCTGATAAATGTGTATATTACTTAAAAGAAAACTGCTTTTGTTTGATAAACTTCTACCCAAACATTTACTATAATGGCTGGATAGGACAGATAGGACAGATTTAAAAAAAAAAAAAAAAAAATTGACCAAATCAGGTCGCCATGTTGACCCCAGTAGACTTCCTGTTGAAGATTAATTGTAAACAAAGATGGCGGAGGTCATTAATACAAAGCAAAGTGAAATCCAGACTTAACTCACATTAAAAAGTGTTCATTTCTTCTTCCATCCATCCATTGCTGTCGTCCAATCACGACACTCCTCCCCCTCCAGCGATCAAAGCGTGGCGATGGCTTCCAAACGTTTGGCTTTCATCATGCACGGCGCTCTCGCCGACACGTGGAGACCATTTTGGCGTTGAGACTGACGTTTTAGTGCGCCCAGGTGGGGGAGGGGTCCTTATCCTCACACACTTTGAGCTGTCACTTTTAAAAGACAGAGAAGACACATTGATCCGTGCAAATTGTCCTTTTATCGAAGACATCTTTTGCTTGATAGATGAGCGCTGCAGGCGGCTGTCATTACTGCACACACACACACACACACACACACACACACACTTTTGTATTTCTGACCTTGAGACCGCCAAAAAATGCCTCCCTCTTTAGGACCAGCCTTTCTAGATATATAAAGACTTGTATTTACAACATTAATAATATATAAATACTATGCAAATATTAAAAAGGTAAGCTTTTAGTTATTTTTTGTTTGTAATTGTTTTTTAATCTTCATTATTTACTTCCAAGTTATTACAGTATGCCTCTATATACATATTTATTAAATATTTATTTTTATTAATTTTGGCCAAAGTTATTACATATGTTGGCCAGAAGGGGAGCACTTCAAATTTTTACACACACTTGTTATTTCATAGGTTGACCACTTTTAAAACCGACACGAAGTCAATTTGAAAAATCCCTCCTTTTTGGCACCACCCTCATTTTGATAGATTTCACCACCAGGGGTGCAAATGAGATCTGTATTTTTTAGTTTTTTGTAATGTGCTCAAGGCCGATGACAAAGGAGTCACGTGCCGCACTTTGGGCAACCCAGCTGTAGAAGCTAACTGTTAATGGCCACTATAGTCTTAGTAGCGTAGTGTATTTGTTCATCCTATGGTCACATATGGGACGCGAGTTGTCTTACGTCAGCACCAAAAATCGTAAAATCAGCTGCTCACCTGGTGGGTTTTTTCGGGGATGAATAGGGAAGTCCTTCTTTAGCTGACATCTTGTCTTATAATATATTGCTGCCTTTGCACCTGTCAATGTTTACTTTTGTATGCACATTAAATCAACAAAAAATCCTGACTTTGGAGCAATGTTCACAGACTCTAGTATTTGGCTCTCTATTAAATGCAATGATTTTCCGTCTTGGGGCCATGATTTCTCACACTATTAACTAGATCCACTGGATGTCCATTGCACAGGTCGCCCAGGGTCCCCTCCAAGGTTTCTCATTGTATCCCATTGTTTTTTTTTTTTTTTTTTCTTGCCCTTATGTGGGATCTGAGCCGAGGATGTCATTGTGGCTTGTGCAGCCCTTTGAGACACTTGTGATTAAGGGCTATTTAAAATAAACTTTTATTGATTGATTGATTGATTTCGGTCCTAACTTGTTCACCGGTCCTCATATGGAAGCTACTTTTCCTTGTTGATGTCTCAAGAAGGGTAGAAATACAAGAACACACACACATGCATGCTGAGCTTTGTGAAATCACACGCAAGTTATCGACGAAATATGAGCGGTGCAGACAATAACTGCAAACATTTTTTTACAGATCAGCATCGAGCACGGCGCCTGTGGGCGGACCAATGGGGGTGAAAGGTCAACGACCTCTCCCACAGGCTGAGAGCGAGCAAGCCCATCAGTGCGTTTTGACTGATGGTCGGCGTATGGACGCGACATTGTGGTATTGTCTCTCTCGTCTCGCCTCACCGTCAGTACAAAGTGGTTATTAGGGCCACTTCATTAGGTACATCCCAGGAAATAATGTGAGAAATAATCTTAACTAGGTGCAAAGGCACATTTTAACATTCTTAAAAATAACTGCACTTTTTTGGGGAGGGGAGGGGGGTATTTTCCTTGTCATTCACATTCCTTATGTAAGACAAAACCGCATATGTTTTTTACTTGTTTACGTTAGCAAAAGTCAGCTAACAATGGAGCTAATAGGAGTCGCTCTATTCCGCTTATAAAGCGCTCTAAAAAACAAAGTTTTCTACACGTACACTACCGTTCAAAAGTTTGGGGTAACCCAAACAATTTTGTGGAATAGCCTTCATTTCTAAGAACAAGAATAGACTGTCGAGTTTCAGATGAAAGTTCTCTTTTTCTGGCCATTTTGAGCGTTCAATTGACCCCACAAATGTGATGCTCCAGAAACTCAATCTGCTCAAAGGAAGGTCAGTTTTGTAGCTTCTGTAACGAGCTAAACTCTTTTCAGATGTGTGAACATGATTGCACAAGGGTTTTCTAATAATCAATTAGCCTTCTGAGCCAATGAGCAAACACATTGTACCATTAGAACACTGGAGTGATAGTTGCTGGAAATGGGCCTCTATACACCTATGTAGATATTGCACCAAAAACCAGACATTTGCAGCTAGAATAGTCATTTACCACATTAGCAATGTATAGTGTACTTCTTTAAAGTTAAGACTAGTTTAAAGTTATCTTCATTGAAAGGTAAAGTGCTTTTCCTTCAAAAATAAGGACATTTCAATGTGACCCCAAACTTTTGAACGGTAGTGTAAGTAGTAACATTCATAATATGAAATATTAACAAGTAATATTTTGCTCATTTTAAGCATATGTGGGCGTATTAATTTTACAGACGTATCACTACAATAAGTATTAAGTAGCAGTATTGCTAAGTGCTAAACAAGACAAACTTCAAACATAATGTAACAATCACTTACTGTACAATGTCTGCTCTCACTGGGCCACCATTTAGATGAAAAGTTCCGCAAACATCTGTCTTTTCGTGTTTTTCCGACCTGAATATTAACCAAGTATTAGCGATATTGTTGTTAAAAAAGTGCTAACGTTAAGGAAATACTTTTTGCTATGCATTGATCACAGAGAGCTAACTAGCTTATGCCGCTATATTGACATGATGAGCCGGTGAGCCGCTGCATCATCAATCAATGTCAGGTTGTGACGTTGATTTGACATTGAAATTTGGTCATTTCCCAACCAACATTCGACAACACAAATACAACATTGAAACAACATGCTTTTTGACGACTGTAATCAATGTTGGGTTCTGACGTTGATTTGACCATTGAAGTTTGGTCATTTCCCAACCAATATTCTACAACACAAATACAACGTTGAAACAACATGCTTTTTGACGACGTTTATTCAACGTCAGGTTGTGACTTTCATTTGACAATGAAATTTGGTAAATTCCCAACCAATATTTTACAATATTCTACAATGGCGAAATCCCAGCAGACACAAGACGTTGAAACAACGTTGAGAACTTGTTGAAATAGGTCCTGACGTTGAGCAACTCAAACCTAACGTTGAAACAACATGCTTTTTGACAAGGTTTAATCAATGTCGGGTTGTGACGTTGATTTGACCATTGAATTTTGGTCATTTCCCAACTAATATTATGCAACACAAATTCAACATTGAAACAACATGCTTTTTGACAACGTTTAATCAATGCTGTGTTCTGACGTTGATTTGAACATTGAAATTTGGTGATTTCTCAACCAATATTCTACGACACAAATTCAACATTGAAAAAACATGTTTTTGACGTTTAATCAATGTTGGGTCCTGACGTTGATTTGACCATTGAATTTTGGTAATTTCCCTACCAATATTTTACAACACAAACTCCACATTGAAACAACATGTTTTTTGACAACGTTTAATCAGTGTCGGGTTGTGACATTGACCATTGAATTTTGGTCATTTCCCAACCAATATTCTACAACACAAATTCAACATTGAAACAACATGTTTTTGACGTTTAATCAATGTTGGGTTCTGACGTTGATTTGACCATTGAATTTTGGTCATTTCCCAACCAATATTCTACAACACAAATACAACGTTGAAACAACATGCTTTTTGACGACGTTTAATCAATGTCGGGTTGTGACGTGGATTTGACCATTGAATTTTGGTCATTTCCCAACCAATATTCTACAACACAAATACAACGTTGAAACAACATGTTTTTGACGTTTAATCAATGTTGGGTTCTGACGTTGATTTGAACATTGAATTTTGGTCATTTCCCAACAAATATTCTACAACACAAATACAACGTTGAAACAACATGCTTGTTGACGACGTTTAATCAATGTCAGATTCTGCCGTTGATTTGAACATTGCAATTTGGTCATTTCCCAACCAACAACGTGGATCCAACGTTGGACATCAATTTACAAATACAACTATTTTGCAACGTTGTTTCAAAGTCAGTTTTAAAAGACATGCACGTATAATCAACGTTGTATCAATGTCTTGTGCCCACTAGGAGTTAATTCCAGATTATAAACCATGCCTCTCACATGGATAGTAGAAGGTCGTGGACATACATCGAGAAGTTGGTCAACTTTGACATCCAACTTAGACCTGAAGATGGCGAGAAAGACACCAAAAGATGATCTGTCACTTCCCTTCAGTTTGTGTTTCCTTGTTTGGTGTTTATTTCCTGTCAGCGCTCTTATTTTTTGTTGCATTTCCTGCATGTCTCCCTGAGCGCTCGTTCCCCTCACCTGTGTCTGATTGGCAGCCAGGCACACCTGGTTGCAGTTGCCAATATTTTAGCCTGCCTCGCCTGTTCCTCGGTGCTGGAGGATTGACTATGTTTAGAACCTTTGCATGCAGGACCGATTCTCCCTATTTTGAGTATTAAAAGACTCTTACCTGCCCATCGTTCTCCTGGTTCCTGCATCTTGGGGTCACAATTACCGCAGCCAGGCGGGTTCATGACACCCACATTTTTGGTAACCCTTTGTGAGAATTATGATTAATTCTTCATCTAAACGGGAAGACACAAACATCCCATCAGTCGGCGTCCCATTGAGAGCAGACATTGTACAGTAAGTGATTGTTTTATTATTTTTTATTTTGTCTCATGTCGTTTGCATGATTAGTAGTCGTGTTGTTGTTGAAGAAAATAGCAACTGTTCTGATGCGTCTGAAATTAATGCTTAAAATGAGCAAAATAGGTAAATATTATGTTGTTATGAATATTACTACATTACATATATACCTACAGTGAGCATATAAATTGATTATCGATATTTTTAATAAATGTTTTGGAGCGCTTTATAAAAGGAATTGTTAGCTGACTTTTGCCAACATTTATTTACTATTTAGAATGCATAAAAAATAAAAACACATGTGTTCTTGTCTTACATTAGGAGTGTGAATGATTCCAAAATAAAGTGCAGTTCCCCTTTGTGAGGATTATGATTAATTCTTCATCTAAACGGGAAGATACAAACATCCCATCAGTCGGCATCCCATTGAGAGCAGACCTTGTACAGTAAGTGATTTTTAAATTATTTTTTATTTTTTTGTCTCATGTCGTCTGCATGATTAGTAGTGTTGTTGAAGGAAATGGCGACTTTTCCGATGCGTCTGTGAAATTAATGCTTAAAATGAGCAAAATACGTAAATATGACATGTTGTTATGAATGTTACTACATTACATATATACCTACAGTGTGCATATACATTGATTATCGATATTTTTAATAAATGTTTTAGAGCGCTTTATAGAAGGAATTGTTAGCTGACTTTTGCTAATGTTTATTTACTATTTAGAATGCATAAAAAATAAAAACACATGTGTTCTTGTCTTACATTAGGAGTGTGAATGATTCCAAAATAAAGTGCAGTTCCCCTTTGTGAGGATTATGATTAATTCTTCATCTAAACGGGAAGATACAAACATCCCATCAGTCGGCATCCCATTGACAGCAGACATTGTACAGTAAGTGATTGTTTTATTATTTCTATTTTGTTGTCTTTCATGTTGTCTGCATGATTAATAGTAGTGTTAGTGTTGCTGTTGTTGAAGGAAATAGCGACTGTTCCAATGCGTCTGTGAAATGAATGCTTAAAATGAGCAAAATACGTAAATATGACATTTTGTTATGAATGTTACTACATTACATATATACCTACAGTGTGCATATAAATTGATTATCGATATTTTTAATGTTTTAGAGCGCTTTAAGGAATTTTTAGCTGACTTTTGCTAATGTTTATTTACTATTTAGAATGCATAAAAAATAAAAACACACATGTTCTTGTCTTACACAAGGAATGTGAATGTTAGGCGAAATTACCCCCCAAAAAAGTGCAGTTCCCCTTTAAGTGTCTTAATGTTGTGACTGATAGTGTAAGTAGTTCATTTTTGACTTTTTTCAGCTTTGATATGTCAAAAGTAGCCATCACTACATGGAGACGCACTCTGTCAGCTTGTTAGCGTTAACGCCGCAGACACACAAAATCACTTTCAAACGCTCTAAACTTCGTCATCAAAGCTAACAAAACAGTCTTAATAAAAAAAAAAATCCGACTTTTTAATCGTTCCTATTTAGAATCGCTGCCATATCCCTTTTAAATCTAATAACTTGGTATATGAAACAGGCTGACGGTTATCATGCGATCGTTAGCACACATGCTAAAGTGTTAGCATTTTTATGTAAACATGCTACAGTTTTAGGCGAGCTCTGTGGCTCTTTTTTTGCAGTTACACCTAAAACTCACGGATTCAGACACTCGGCACCATCTAATAGGTATGGCGGCTTCCGCCAGAGGTCCGGGGCACAGGTAGCAGGCCCATCAAAATGTCCGTGGGAATTTTCTAGTTAATATTATTAGCTGTGAAAATGAACTTCTACCTCTCTCGCCTCCCTGTCAGTCAGGCGCGGTGCTGCTCGCTGATTGGTCCTCCTTAGCGGGGTGGGCGGTGCCTGAGTTGCACATGGAGCCGCTCTGGTGGTCTCCTCAGTCTCCTCCGTCCTCCACGCAGGGCGGAGCTTCTTCACGCTCTCAACTTTTAGTGCAGAAAACACACTTTTGCGATGAGTCTGCGAAATTAATACGCTGCCGAAAGCTTAAAGTGAGCAAAATACATAAATATTATATGCTGTTATGAATGTTACTAAAGTTAAAGTACCAATGATTGTCACACACACACTAGGTGTGGTGAAATTTGTCCTCTGCATTTGACCCATCCCCTTGATCACCCCCTGAGAGGTGAGGGGAGCAGTGGGCAGCAGCGTAGCAGCGCCCGGGAATCACATTACATATATACCTACAGTGTGCATATAAATTGATTATCGATGTTTTTAATAAATGTTTTAGAGCGCTTTATAAAAGGAATTGTTAACTGACTTTTGCTAACGTTGATTTACTATTTAGAATGCATAAAAAAAGAAAAACATGTGTTCTTGTCTGCCATGTAAAAATGGGACCCATTCCCTCCCTGCTTGGCACTCAGCATCAAGGGTTGGAATTGGGGGTTAAATCACCAAAAATGATTCCCGGGCGCGGCCACCGCTGCTGCTCACTGCTCCCCTCACCTCCAAGGGGGTGATCAAGGGTGATGGGTCAAATGCAGAGATTAATTTCGCAACACCTAGTGTGTGTGTGTGACAATCATTGGTACTTTGACTTTAATTTAAAGGATGTAAATGATAGGCAAGAAAAAAAGTGCAGTTCCCCTTTAAGTGTCTTAATGTTTTGACTGACGGTGAAAGTAGTTATTTTTTTTTATATGTCAGAAGTAGACCATCACTACATGGAGACACGGTCTGTCAGCTTGTTAACGTTTTAAAGCCGAAGAAACAGTATCACTTTCAAACGCTCTAAAATCCGGCATCAAAGCTAACAAAACACTCTTTAATAAAAATTTTTTTTAAAAATCTGACTTTTAATAGTTCTTATTTAGAAGTGAGAGGACAGCTTATGACGTCATTCTTATTAATATTGTTAGCTGTCAAAATGAACTTCTTTCAATACCCGACCTGATTTTTTGTGCCTTTAAAAAAGAATTAGAACTTTACTTTAAAAAGCTTTCTACATCTAACAACCAAAAAGATGTGAAGACTATGATGCTGTGTTCCAAATTTGGATTATTTACGGAACTTGTGTGAGCCTATGGCTTTACACATATATATATATATATACATCTGTATATATATTTTGCATTTTTCTTTGGTTGCTTTATTGTAGGGGTGTCCAAAGTGCGGCCCGGGGGCCATTTGCGGCCCGCAAGTCACTTTTTAACGGCCCCACAGCACGTTCTAAAAATACGATAAAAAAAACAACATAAAAAGTGGTATAAAAGAGCAACCAGGTGAACAAGAAAATGTTGCAATGTTTACTCTAATAACACAAAGCTGCCATGCAGGCTGTTTCTTTCTTTAAAAAAAAATAATGATTCAAAATCAATGTCATTATGAATTATGAAACTATTCAAGACTCCAATTACGTCACATTAAATATTCTACTTTGAGATACTTTTCGGGAAAATGTTGCATATTTTGTGTTTGCCTTTTTTTTTTTTTTAAAGAAGGGCCTAAAACGAACAAACAAAATCCATAATTAAAAATACAACTTATAATTGACGGATAGATCTGAAGTTGATCTTGAGATTATTGTTAAAAGTAACATATACAGTATACAGTTTAAAAAATATATATAATTTATTTTTTAACACTTTAATGAGTTGGACCCTTTTGGATCCCCAATAATTTTAGTGTGATTTGTTTTTAAGTGGGGCAGCACGGTGGCAAAGGGGTTAGTGCGTCTGCCTCACAATACGAAGGTCCTGAGTAGTTGTGAGTTCAATCACGGCCTTGGGATCTTTCTGTGTGGAGTTTGCATGTTCTCCCCGTGACTGCGTGGGTTCCCTCCGGGTACTCCGGCTTCCTCCCACCTCCAAAGACATGCACCTGGGGATAGGTTGATTGGCAACACTAAATTGGCCCTAGTGTGTGAATGTGAGTGTGAATGTTGTCTGTCTATCTGTGTTGGCCCTGCGATGAGGTGGCGACTTGTCCAGGGTGTACCCCGCCTTCCGCCCGATTGTAGCTGAGATAGGCTCCAGCGCCCCCCGCGACCTCGAAGGGAATAAGCGGTAGAAAATGGATGGATGGATGTTTTTAAATGTCATTGCTCAAAAATAATAATGAATTAAAATCAATGTTGTTATGAGTTATTGACCTTTTTAAGGCTCCAATTATTATATTATCTGAAATATTCCACTTACAAATTTTATTGGGTGGAAATATTACATATTTTGTGTTTTTTTGGACAATAAGAGCATACAACTTAAATCTTTAAAAACTTTATATTGACAGATAGACCTAATTTTGATCTAGAGATTTAAACCTTGAATAATAATAAAAATAATAATACTGAATAATGACACATTTTAAATATTTTTTTTACCAAAACCCTTTGGGGCCCCCGGGATCGAGCCTGAGTGGAGGCCTAAAAGTATATTTATTATACATATATTGTATTGGTTTTTAAAATAGAAAATATCAAAATGGTCCCCGCTTGCTTTGATTTTTCAGTGTGCGGCCCTCAGTGGAAAAAGTTTGGACACCCCTGCTTTATTGAGTTGACAACCACCTGGCGCTCTTTTTGTACTGTTTCTGTACTTGTTTTGATTATTAATATTTCTTTGCGTGTATGTTAATGTTGTAAATGTTGAATACTATAAAGCATGGGTGTCAAACTCTGGCCCGCGGGCCAAATTTGGCCCGCCGTGTAATTTCATTTGGCCCTTGAGGCAATATCAAATTAACATTAGAGCTGGCACGCCGGTATTATACAGTGGCGATGCCGCTGTAACGCCGCATTCACCGCTAATACTCATACTTGCCAACCCTCCCGATTTTCAGTGCCTCTCTCGAAAGTCTCCCGGGGCAACCATTCTCCCGAATTTCTCCCGATTTCCACCCGGACAACAATATTGGCGGCGTGCCTTCAAGGCACCGCCTTTAGCGTCCTCTACAACCTGTTGTCAAGTCTGCTTTTCCTCCATACAAACAGCGTGCCGGCCCCTGTCACATGATATATGCGGCTTCTACACACACATAAGTGAATGCAAGGCATACTTGATCAACAGCCATACAGGTCACACTGAGGGTGGACGCATAAACAACTTTAACACGGTTACAAATATGCGCCGCACTGTGAACCCACACCAAACAAGAATGACAAACACAATTCGGGAGAACATCCGCACCGTAACACAACATAAACACAACAGAACAAATACCCAGAACCCCTTGCAGTACTAACTCTTCCGGGACGCTACAATATACACGCCCCCCCCAACCCCGCCCACCTGAGCCCCGACATTAATGAACACATTAATGGGCACATCAGATTAGATCAGTGTGTCGCAAACTGAGCAGTAAAAAGGCCTGAATGGTTGATTTATTCATTGTTGTTTTATTTTCAAATTTATTAGCCTGCATGTGGAAAAAGTTAATGTTGATATTTACCTCAGAAGGCTGCAAATAGAAAAGAGGCATTCAATTGTTTTATTTAAATTCTATTTATTATACCATTGATGTTTTTTCGTTTGTTTTTTGAAAGTTGATTTTGCACTATTAAGTTATATAAGCGTTGCTTGTTCCATATTCAGTGTTAAAGCAAATCAGTGTAGCAAACTGAGCCATAATTAACGTTTTATTCATGCACTTTCTCTTGCTACTTCAAGGCTTGAATGTTTGATTCATTCATTATTGTTATTTTATTTTCAAATGTATTATTAGCCTGTGGAAAAAGTTTATTTTGACATTTACCTCAGAAGGCTGCAAATAGAAAAGAGGCATTCAATTTTTATTGAAATTTTATTTGATATGCCATTGATATTTTTGAATTATTATTATTATTTGAAACTCAATTTTGCATGTCACTATAAAGTTATATAAGCCTTGCTTGTTCAATATTCAATGCAAAACTTGTTTGGGTCCTATTAAAAGGTTAATTTGTTCAACTTTGGCCCGCGGCTTTGTTCAGTTTTACATTTTGGCCCACTCTGTATTTGAGTTTGACACCCCTGCTATAAAGGTATTTTAAAAAAAAAGAAAAGAAGAAAATGAACTTCTCTCTCTCCATACCATCAGCTGACTCCCTGTCAGTCAGGCGCGGTGCTGCTCGCTGATTGGTCCTCCTCAGCGGGGTGGGCGGTGCCTGCGCGGCACATGGAGCCGCTGTGGGGGTCTCCTCAGTCTCCTCCATCCTCCACGCAGGACGAACCTTCTCCGAGTCCACGCTCTCACCTTTTAGTGCAGAAAACACACTTTTCACGCTGAAAATGGACTTTGAGGATTTAGGACTTTAATGAGAGACTTAAATCGTCACTTTTGATTGTTTTTTTTTTGCTTTTTGTTGTGTTTGATGGCAAAATGTCCCCGGAAGCTTCTCTCGTCCTCCTCCTGCTCTTCCTCCTCGGTCCGGTCTCGGCTCGCCGTGGTCAAGTGTCTTTCGGACGGATTCGGGAGAACTCCCCCGCTGGGACTCCGGTGGCCGGGGTGGCGGTGCAAGTCCTAGCCGGTGTCTGCCCCGGTGAGGACCTGCTCAAAGCCGCCCTCACGGGGAACTACGCGGACGACTTCCGGCTCGTCCCGGTACACCCGGACCACCTGGTTCTGGTCTCGTCCAAATCCCTGGACCGGGAGTTCATCGCCATGTACGAGCTGAAAGTGGACCTGCACCCCCGGTGTCTCTTCCGGGGTCCGGTCCAGGTCCAGGTGGAGGTGTTGGATGCGAACGACAACACGCCTCGCTTCCACGGAGGGAACCAGACCGTGGAGGTGGACGAGCTGACCCTGCTCGGTACCGAGCTGGCCCACTTCCGCGCCAAAGACGGGGACGCGGGCGCGAACGGACGCGTGACTTTTTACACCCGGCCCGAGTCTCACCTGCTCCATGTGGACTCCGCCACCGGCCAGGTGAGGCTGGTAGGCTCCCTGAGGGGCTCCCGCGCGGTGTCGGCCCGGGTCTACGCCAGGGACGGCGGCCGCCACCCGCTGGTCGGTGGTCCGGTCTTCCTGCACGTGCTGGTCCGCCGCCGGTCCGGCCGAACCAAGCGAGCCCTGTCCGAGGAGGTGGCCTACAGCGTCGACGTCCCCGACCAGGCCAGGACCGGAGACCTGGTCTTCACGGTCCCGGACCAGAGGTTCGAGCAGCGCTGGTTCGAGGTGATATCCGAGCAGGACTCGCCGGTCCAGATCGAGAGGGACTCGGGTCGAGTCTACCTGGCGAGCAGCCTGCAGGAGCCCGCAGAGGTTCTGGTCAAAGTCCAAAGACACCGAGGTAGGAACACCTGACTTTTTCAATTTCTTTTCACTCCTTCTGCTGCAACTTTAAACATTTTTCTGCTTTGATGGAAGCCAGGAAGGTTCTGGAACGATTAATCTTGAATAGTTGACATCTTTTTTTACACAAATGGACTTTGTCTGGTTCTGTGAGGTTCTGCTTGCAGACAACATTCATCATCTTTTGAATATTTACATTATTCAACATAAGAACTTGCCACTTCATTAGGTACACCATGTTCAATTCAAACATGCTCACTTTTGTCCTAATATTTGCGGGATTTAGCTACGTGTTGTGTTTCTTTTGCTAAAATGTGATGTGATTGCATTGGTTTTCCATTCAGAGTTGCGTTGGGTTAAAAAATAACCCAATTTTAACCCAACTGCTGGTTCAGGAAAGGACGAACCCCTCATGTGCGTTATTTTAACTCAACATTATGGGTTAATTTTTTTCAACCCAACTTTTGCATTGAATTATTTACCCAAAAAGTTGAGTTATGATAACTTAATGTTGGTTGATTCATAACCCAACTATTGGATTTAATTTATTCAACACAAAAGTTGAGTTATGCTCACTAATGTTGGGTTATTCCCAACCAAACTATTGGGTTGAATTATTTAACCCAGAAGTTGAGGTATGATAACTTAATGTTGGGTTATTCCCAACCAAACTATTGGGTTGAATTATTTAACCCGGAAGTTGAGTTATGATAACTTAATGTTGGGTTATTCCCAACCAAACTGTTGGGTTGAATTATTATTTAACCCAAAAGTTGAGTTATGATAACTTACTGTTGGGTTATTCCCAACCAAACTGTTGGGTTGAATTATTTAACCCAAAAGTTGAGTTATGATAACTCAATGTTGGCTGATTCATAACCCAACTATTAGATTGAATTTATTCAACACAAAAGATGAGTTATGCTCACTGATGTTGGGTTATTCCCAACAAAACTATTGGGTTGAATTATTTAACCCAAAAGTTGAGTTGTGATAACCTAATTATTGGGTTATTCCCAACCAAACTATTGGGTTGAATTATTTAACCCAAAAGTTGAGTTATGATAACTTAATGTTGGGTTATTCCCTACCAAACTATTGGGTTGATTTATTTAACCCAAAAGTTGAATTACGGTAACTTAATGTTGGGTTATTCCCAACCAAACTGTTGGGTTGAATTATTTAACCCAAAAGTTGAGTTATGATAACTTAATGTTGGGTTATTCCCAACCAAACTGTTGGGTTGAATTATTTAACCCAAAAGTTGAGTTATGATAACTTACTGTTGGGTTATTCCCAACCAAACTGTTGGGTTGAATTATTTAACCCAAAAGTTGAGTTATGATAACTTAATGTTGGGTTATTCCCAACCAAACTGTTGGGTTGAATTATTTAACCCAAAAGTTGAGTTATGATAACTCAATGTTGGCTGATTCATAACCCAACTATTAGATTGAATTTATTCAACACAAAAGATGAGTTATGCTCACTGATGTTGGGTTATTCCCAACAAAACTATTGGGTTGAATTATTTAACCCAAAAGTTGAGTTGTGATAACCTAATTATTGGGTTATTCCCAACCAAACTATTCGGTTGATTTATTTAACCCAAAAGTTGAATTACGGTAACTTAATGTTGGGTTATTCCCAACCAAACTGTTGGGTTGAATTATTTAACCCAAAAGTTGAGTTATGATAACTTAATGTTGGGTTATTCCCAACCAAACTGTTGGGTTGAATTATTTAACCCAAAAGTTGAGTTATGATAACTTACTGTTGGGTTATTCCCAACCAAACTGTTGGGTTGAATTATTTAACCCAAAAGTTGAGTTATGATAACTTAATGTTGGGTTATTCCCAA
Source organism: Entelurus aequoreus (assembly GCF_033978785.1). Classification (NCBI taxonomy): domain Eukaryota; kingdom Metazoa; phylum Chordata; class Actinopteri; order Syngnathiformes; family Syngnathidae; genus Entelurus; species Entelurus aequoreus. The sequence continues at coordinate 18,287,478 of NC_084741.1, read as the reverse complement.
CCAAACTGTTGGGTTGAATTATTTAACCCAAAAGTTGAGTTATGATAACTCAATGTTGGCTGATTCATAACCCAACTATTAGATTGAATTTATTCAACACAAAAGATGAGTTATGCTCACTGATGTTGGGTTATTCCCAACAAAACTATTGGGTTGAATTATTTAACCCAAAAGTTGAGTTGTGATAACCTAATTATTGGGTTATTCCCAACCAAACTATTGGGTTGAATTATTTAACCCGGAAGTTGAGTTATGATAACTTAATGTTGGGTTATTCCCAACCAAACTGTTGGGTTGAATTATTATTTAACCCAAAAGTTGAGTTATGATAACTTACTGTTGGGTTATTCCCAACCAAACTGTTGGGTTGAATTATTTAACCCAAAAGTTGAGTTATGATAACTTAATGTTGGGTTATTCTCAACCAAACTGTTGGGTTGAATTATTTAACCCAAAAGTTGAGTTATGATAACTCAATGTTGGCTGATTCATAACCCAACTATTAGATTGAATTTATTCAACACAAAAGATGAGTTATACTCACTGATGTTGGGTTATTCCCAACAAAACTATTGGGTTGAATTATTTAACCCAAAAGTTGAGTTGTGATAACTTAATGTTGGGTTATTCCCTACCAAACTATTGGGTTGATTTATTTAAGCCAAAAGTTGAATTACGGTAACTTAATGTTGGGTTATTCCCAACCAAACTGTTGGGTTGAATTATTTAACCCAAAAGTTGAGTTATGATAACTTAATGTTGGGTTATTCCCAACCAAACTGTTGGGTTGAATTATTTAACCCAAAAGTTGAGTTATGATAACTTACTGTTGGGTTATTCCCAACCAAACTGTTGGGTTGAATTATTTAACCCAAAAGTTGAGTTATGATAACTTAATGTTGGGTTATTCCCAACCAAACTGTTGGGTTGAATTATTTAACCCAAAAGTTGAGTTATGATAACTCAATGTTGGCTGATTCATAACCCAACTATTAGATTGAATTTATTCAACACAAAAGATGAGTTATACTCACTGATGTTGGGTTATTCCCAACAAAACTATTGGGTTGAATTATTTAACCCAAAAGTTGAGTTGTGATAACCTAATTATTGGGTTATTCCCAACCAAACTATTGGGTTGAATTATTTAACCCAAAAGTTGAGTTATGATAACTTAATGTTGGGTTATTCCCTACCAAACTATTGGGTTGATTTATTTAACCCAAAAGTTGAATTACGGTAACTTAATGTTGGGTTATTCCCAACCAAACTGTTGGGTTGAATTATTTAACCCAAAAGTTGAGTTATGATAACTTAATGTTGGGTTATTCCCAACCAAACTGTTGGGTTGAATTATTTAACCCAAAAGTTGAGTTATGATAACTTACTGTTGGGTTATTCCCAACCAAACTGTTGGGTTGAATTATTTAACCCAAAAGTTGAGTTATGATAACTTAATGTTGGGTTATTCCCAACCAAACTGTTGGGTTGAATTATTTAACCCAAAAGTTGAGTTATGATAACTTACTGTTGGGTTATTCCCAACCAAACTGTTGGGTTGAATTATTTAACCCAAAAGTTGAGTTATGATAACTTAATGTTGGGTTATTCCCAACCAAACTGTTGGGTTGAATTATTTAACCCAAAAGTTGAGTTATGATAACTCAATGTTGGCTGATTCATAACCCAACTATTAGATTGAATTTATTCAACACAAAAGATGAGTTATGCTCACTGATGTTGGGTTATTCCCAACAAAACTATTGGGTTGAATTATTTAACCCAAAAGTTGAGTTGTGATAACCTAATTATTGGGTTATTCCCAACCAAACTATTGGGTTGAATTATTTAACCCAAAAGTTGAGTTATGATAACTTAATGTTGGGTTATTCCCTACCAAACTATTGGGTTGATTTATTTAACCCAAAAGTTGAATTACGGTAACTTAATGTTGGGTTATTCCCAACCAAACTGTTGGGTTGAATTATTTAACCCAAAAGTTGAGTTATGATAACTTAATGTTGGGTTATTCCCAACCAAACTGTTGGGTTGAATTATTTAACCCAAAAGTTGAGTTATGCTAACTTAATGTTGGGTTATTCCCAACCAAACTATTGGGTTGATTTATTTAACCCAAAAGTTGAGTTATGATAACTTATTGTTGGGTTATTCCCACCCCAAACTATTGGGTTGAATTACTCAACCCAAAAGTTGAGTAATGATAACTTATTGTTGGGTTATTCCCACCCCAAACTATTGGGTTGAATTACTCAACCCAAAAGTTGAGTAATGATAACTTAATGTTGGGTTATTCCCAACCAAACTATTGGGTTGAATTATTTAACCCAAAAGTTGAGTTATGGTAACTTAATGTTGGGTTATTCCCAACCAAACTGTTGGGTTGAATTATTTAACCCAAAAGTTGAGTTATAATAACTTAATGTTGGGTTATTCCCAACCAAACTATTGGGTTTAATTATTTAACCCAAAAAGTTGAGTTATGATAACTTAATGCTGGGTTATTCCCAACCAAACTGTTGGGTTGAATTATTTAACCCAAAAGTTGAGTTATGCTAATTTAATGTTGGGTTATTCCCATCCCAAACTGTTGGGTTGAATTATTTAACCCAAAAGTTGAGTTATGCTAACTTAATGTTGGGTTGTTACCAACCAAACTATTGGGTTTAATTATTTAACCCAAAAGTTGAGTTATGATAACTTAAAGGCCTACTGAAATGATTTTTTTTAATTTAAACGGGAATAGCAGATCCATTCTATGTGTCATACTTGATCATTTCGCGATATTGCCATATTTTTGCTGAAAGGATTTAGTAGAGAAAATCGACGATAAAGTTCGCAACTTTTGCTCGCTGATAAAAAAAAGCCTTGCCTGTACCGGAAGTAGCGTGACGTCACAGGAGCTAGTATTCCTCACAATTCCTCATTGTTTACAATGGAGCGAGAGAGATTCGGACCGAGAAAGTGATGATTACCCCATTAATTTGAGCGAGGATGAAAGATTCGTAGATGAGGAACGTTACAGTGAAGGACTTGAGAGACAGTGATGGACGTATCTTTTTTCGCTCTGACCGTAACTTAGGTACAAGCTGGCTCATTGGATTCCACACTCTCCTTTTTCTATTGTGGATCACGGATTTGTATTTTAAACCACCTCGGATACTATATCCTCTTGAAAATGAGAGTCGAGCACGCGAAATGGACATTCAGTGCCTTTTATCTCCACGACAATACATCGGCGAAATGCTTTAGCTACGAGCTAACGTGATAGCATCGTGCTTTAACTGCATATAGAAACAAAAAAATAAACCCCTGACTGGAAGGATAGATAGAAAATCAACAATATTGTTAAACCGTGGACATGTAAATACACGGTTAATGCTTTCCAGGCTGGCGAAGGTTAACAATGCTGTGCTAACGACGCCATTGAAGCTAACTTAGCAACTTAGCAACGGGACCTCACAGAGCTATGCTAAAAACATTAGCTCTCCACCTACGCCAGCCAGCCCTCATCTGCTCATCAACACCCGTGCTCACCTGCGTTCCAGCGATCGGCAGAAGGACGAAGGACTTCACCCGATGCGTTTGGCGGCCCGGAGACGTAGGAAGTCAAGGTGAGGTTGGCGGCTAGCGCGGCTAGCGCGGCTAGCGCGGCTAGCGCGGCTAGCGCTCCAACAAAGTCCTCCTGGTTGTGTTGCTGTTGTCCGCTGCTAATACACCGATCCCTTCTACAACTGTCTTCTTTGCAGCCTTCATTGTTCATTAAACAAATTGCAAAAGATGTCCAGAATACTGTGGAATTATGAAATGAAAACAGAGCTTTTTGTATAGGATTCTACGGGTACCATAACTTCCGTTACTCTGACTTCGTCACGCGCATACGTTATCATACCGCAACGTTTCAGCCGGATATTTCCCGGGAAGTTTTAAATGTCACCTTATAAGTTAACCCGGCTGTATTGGCATTTGTTGCAATGTTAAGATTTCATCATTGATATATAAACTATCAGACTGCGTGGTCGGTAGTAGTGGGTTTCAGTAGGCCTTTAATGTTGGGTTATTCCCACCCCAAACTATTGGGTTGAATTACTCAACCCAAAAGTTGAGTTATGGTAACTTAATGTTGGGTTGTTACCAACCAAACTATTGGGTTCAATTATTTAACCCAAAAGTTGTGGTATGTTAACTTAATGTTGGGTTTTTTCCAACCAAACTATTGGGTTTAATTATTTAACCCAAAAGTTGAGTGATTGTAACTCAATGTTGGTTGATTCATAACCCAACTATTGGGTTGAATTTATGTAACACACAAGCTGAGTTATGCTCACTACAATGTTGGTTTATTCCCAACCAAACTATTTACACAACTGGACTTTCTCTGGTTCTGTGAGGTTCTGCTTGCAGATAACATTCATCATCTTTTGAATATTTACATTATTCAACATAAGAACTCGCCACTTCATTAGGTACACCATGTTCATTTCAAACATGCTCACTTTTGTCCTAATATTTGCGGTTTGTTTCTTTTGCTAGTTTATAAAAAAATATGATGTGATTGCATTGGTTTTCCTTTCAGAGTTGCGTTGGGTTAAAAAATAACCCGATTTTAACCCAGCTGCTGGTTCAAAAAAGGACGAACCCCTCATGTGCGTTATTTTAACTCAACATTTTGGGTTAATTTTTTTCAACCCAACTTTTGCGTTGAATTATTTACCCAAAAAGTTGAGTTATGATAACTTAATGTTGGGTTATTCCCAACCAAACTATTGGGTTGAATTATTTAACCCATAAATTCAGTTATGCTAACTCAATGTTGGGTTATTCCCAGCCCAAACTATTGGGTTGAATTACTCAACCCAAAAGTTATGATAACTCAATGTTGGTCGATTCATAACCCAACTATTGGATTGAATGTATTCAACACAAAAGCTGAGTTATGCTCACTAATGTTGGGTTATTCCATTAAAATATACTCAAAAGCAAGATATGAGTGACATTTTCTTTACAAGAATTGCCGTGTATGGTCATAGTAGTTCTATACAGCATGTACATAAGATGTGATTGTAAATAATGTTAATGAGATTAATCCATTATAAAATTCCCTTCAAGAAAAAAGTACCTTTTTAATAATAAAAAAAGAGCCTTCGACCCAAAAATGGGTTACTCATTGGAAAACAACCCCAGATTGGTTCATAGTTTTGAAAACCCAGAAATTGAGTTAAAATAATACCCTTATAACCCCAAAAATGGATTGCTCTTCATAAAAATAACTAAAATGTAACCCAACACTCATAAATTGGGTTATCAAAATGACCCAGCATTTTTTTATTGTGTGATAAAATAGGGCCCATAGAAGAATTTTATTTTATTTCAAGGATGAAAAGATTTTCATACTATTTGAATCAAACTTGGATTGAATAACACATTTTTGGACGAAAGTTAAAGGGGAACTGCACTTTTATTTTTATTTTATTGTTATCAGTGACAGAGCATGAATTACATTTTACACATAAAATGGAGCCCCAAACGGATGGCAGAGCCCTACGCACATTGCATGATCTGTGTGTAGGGAGGGGCAGGGGTGTGTGTGTGTGTGTGTGTGTGTGTGTGTGTGTGTGTGTGTGTGTGTGTGTGTGTGTGTGTGTGTGTGTGTGTGTGTGTGTGTGTGTGTGTGTGTGTGTGTGTGTGTGTGTGTGTGTGTGTGTGTGTGTGTGTGTGTGTGTGTGTGTGTGTGTGTGTGTGTGTGTGTGTGTGTGTGTGTGTGTGTGTGTGTGTGTGTGTGTGTGTGTGTGTGTGAGCAGCAGACAAACACACCTCAGCACACTTCTCACTATGTTGCTGCTTCGAGTGTGTTTGTTTATTTGTTTTTGTGGTTCCGCGAAGACGGCGATAGTAAACTGTAATAATTGTCCTCCGGAGAGCCAGTGTCGTCTGTAGTGGATTTTTGTGTTGTGCACAAAATCTGTAACTCAAACAATAAAAAAGACAAGGTCCAAACACCAGCGATATGTTTCCCCATTGTGGGATAAATAAACGTCTATCCGCCACTATCCTATCCTTCATGTTAGTCTCCAACAAGATCTCTTTTTTTTTATCTGATAAACAACATCTAGAGGGGTCTGAATACTGGCTAAATATACAACAAAGTCGCTAAGTTGGCAACACTGCTTCGTATTCTTATTCTTTGGCAGACCGGGTGTGTATGAGCTTTGTTCAGAAGTGACTCACGCTGCGATCTACTGTGTGGAAATGTGACGGCAAGCTACGTTCACAGACAGTATTGTTTTAATGTGTTTATAAATGTGGGGTGAAACAGGACCGCCAAATTTATTTGTGGCAGTCCAGATGTGTTCAAGTCATGTATGTATGTATGTGTGTGTGTGTGTGTGTGTGTGTGTGTGTGTGTGTGTATGTATGTGTGTGTGTGTGTGTGTGTGTATATATGTGTGTGTGTATATATGTGTGTGTATGTATATATATATATATATATATATGTGTGTATGTGTATATATATATATATGTGTATATATATGTGTATATATATATATATGTGTGTATATATGCATATATGTGTGTATATATGTATATATATATGTGTATATGTATATATGTATATATATATATATATATATATGTGTATATATACACACACACACATATATATATATATATATATATATATATATATATATATATATATATATATATATATATATATATATATATATATATATATATATATATATATATATATATATATATATATATATATATATATATATATATATATATATATATATATATATATATATCTCAATATATATATATATATATATCTCAATATACATATATATTCATACCTCATACATACATATATATATATATATATATATATATATATATATATATATATATATATATATATGTATGTATGTATGCTGCTGACCCGTCTCCACTCGGGATGGTTCCTGCTGGCCCCACTATGGACTGGACTTTCGCTGATGTGTTGGACTTTCGCAATATTATGTCAGACCCACTCGACATCCATTGCTTTCGGTCTCCCCTAGAGGGGGGGTTACCCACATATGCGGTCCTCTCCAAGGTTTCTCATAGTCATTCACATTGACGTCCCACTGGGGTGAGTTTTCCTTGCCCGTATGTGGGCTCTGTACCGAGGATGTCGTTGTGGCTTGTACAGCCCTTTGAGACACTTGTGATTTAGGGCTATATAAATAAATGATTGATTGATTGATTGATATGTATGTAAATATATAGATATAGGTAAATATATATGTGTATATCTCTATCAGTATATGTATATCAGTATATATATAGGGAAAAAAACAACAGCAAAAATACATAATGTAATGAGAAAACTAGTAACTTGTAATAATACAATTTGTCACTTGTAACTCAAAGCTAACACTTTTGATTCGAGAAGGACAAGCGGTAGAAAATGGATGGATATTTATGTGGGTGTATAATTGTAGCATTTTTTTTTTTTTACAAAATAAAAAAAAAATCAAAATGTCCCTCAATTACTTTATGTATTTATTTGTAACAATATACACTACCGTTCAAAAGTTTGGGGTCACATTAAAATGTCCTTATTTTTCAAGGAAGATAACTTTAAACTAGTCTTAACTTTAAAGAAATACACTCTATACATTGCTAATGTGGTAAATGACTATTCTAGCTGCAAATGTCTGGTTTTTGGTGCAATATCTACATAGGTGTATAGAGGCCCATTTCCAGCAACTATCACTCCAGTGTTCTAATGGTACAATGTGTTTGCTCATTGGCTCAGAAGGCTAATTGATGATTAGAAAACCCTTGTGCAATCATGTTCACACATTTGAAAACAGTTTAGCTCGTTACAGAAGCTACAAAACTGACCTTCCTGTGAGCAGATTGAGTTTCTGGAGCATCACATTTGTGGGGTCAATTAATTGCTCAAAATGGCCAGAAAAAGAGAACTTTCATCTGAAACTCGACAGTCTATTCTTGTTCTTAGAAATTAAGGATATTCCACAAAATTGTTTGGGTGACCCCAAACTTTTGAACGGTAGTGTATATATATGTACAGTATGTATGTATACATACAGTACAGACCAAAAGTTTGGACACACCTTCTCATTCAATGCGTTTTCTTTATTTTCATGACTATTTACATTGTAGATTGTCACTGAAGACATCAAAACTATGAATGAACACATGTGGAGTTATGTACTTAACAAAACAAAAGGTGAAATAACTGAAAACATGTTTTGTATTCTAGTTTCTTCAAAATAGCCACCCTTTGCTCTGATTACTGCTCTGCACACTCTTGGCATTCTCTCGGTGAGCTTCAAGAGGTAGTCACCTGAAATGGTTTTCACTTCTGAGATGTGTCTTATCAGCGTTGATTAGTGGATTTTCTGGGGTTGGGACCATCAGTTGTGTTGTGAATTAGAAGGTATATGTGTGTGTGTGTGTGTGTGTGTGTGTGTGTATATATGTAACAAATATTCCATATTTTGGTGTTTTTCCATCAATGATTTTCCCCACTCCTATATACTGTACTCTCCTGCACTGCACAGTGCAACAGGAGATTCCTACACATTTTATCCCTAAAGAAATGAACGGATGAATCTCTCTATTAGTTTTCACTCGCTATAAGACGTTCCCATTCGTACTTTGTCTGAACCTCAAAAGGGGATCTTTCAAAGAAAGTGCGGGCTGGTTGAAGTTGAGCCCATAGCGTCAATGTCAGTGTTTGACAAGATGAAACCACCTCCAGATGCGGCTGTGAAAAGACCCCCCCCCCCCCTTCTCCCCACCCCCCGTGCAGCCAAAGTAAATGTTTAGGCAAAGAGTCGCCCTGCACACGTGACGGTGGCGGCTCCGCATCCAGGTCACATTTGCTCAATCAGTGCGAGCACGCCGCATCCCCGCTGTTTATTTGCACAAATTAGCCGTGTTTGCTCACCTGGACATCTCACAGCCGCTAAAACGAGAGAGCCCCCCCCACACCGCCCTTCCCTCGTCCATGGGACCCCCTCACAGGAAGCACTGTTTGGGTTAGAGTAGACGGCGACGTTCGCTGCGTCTTTCTGTGATTTGTCGACACGCTCTTGAACCTGATGTAAACCGGCGCGCTGATTGAGGCGCTCTGCTTTTTGTCGCTTGGGGATTTTAGTCCGCGGGAACCAAAACCGATGTGTCTCCACGTGTGACTGGTCGCCCTCTGGTCTTCTTGTCATCACCCAGTCCTCCTTTCATCCGTTCTACTTCATCACTGGGCGTCTTTACTCGTTAACTTTGTAGCGTTTGTCTAGGGCTGGAGGCAGAGACAGAGGCTGAGTCAGCAAATTTGCAACATTTAGAGGGCAATAGTCCGCAGGAAAAAATACCCACACAGTCGGCAAAATACGAAATGGCCAAAAAGGAGGAAGAATGGCGAGGAAAATTGGTGCACAAGGAGCAGGGCAACGAGGAAGGCAAGAAGACTTGTTCACACTGCATGTCAATTCCCATTTTTTTTGCCCATATGCGACCTGACATCATGTCCACATGCGGGTCAGATTGCATTCACATGGGAAATCGCATTTTGCCAAAAAAAATATAAAGAATTGAACCTCCGACCCTGCAGTGTGAACGTAGCCTAAGGGAGAATTAAACTTAATATAAGGCTTCGTTCACACTGGACGTCAATTCCGATTTTTTTTTTTTGCCCATATGCGACCTGACGTCATGTCCGCATGCGGGTCAGATTGCATTCACATGGGAAATCGCATTTTGCCAAAAAAAATATAAAGAATTGAACCTCCGACCCTGCAGTGTGAACGTAGCCTAAGGGAGAATTAAACTTAATATAAGGCTTCGTTCACACTGGACGTCAATTCCGATTTTTTTTTTTTGCCCATATGCGACCTGACGTCATGTCCGCATGCGGGTCAGATTGCATTCACATTGCAAATCGCATTTTGCCAAAAGAATAAGAATTGAACCTCCGACGCTGCAGTGTGAACGTAGCCTAAGGGAGAATTAAACTTAATATAAGGCTTTGTTCACACTGGACGTCAATTCCGATTTTTTTGCCCATATTTGACCTAACATCATGTCCGCATGCGGGTCAGATTGCATTCACATTGGAAACCGCATTTTGCCAAAAAAAATAAGAATTGAACCTCCGACCCTGCAGTGTGAACGTAGCCTAAGGGAGAATTAAACTTAATATAAGGCTTTGTTCACACTGGACGTCAATTCCGATTTTTTTTGCCCATATGCGACCTGACGTCATGTCCGCATGCGGGTCAGATTGCATTCACATTGGAAATCGCATTTTTTATTGTAACGTGAACAGCCACATTTGACGCAACAAATCCGAATTGGACACCTGACCCTGTAGTGTGAACGTAGCCCAAGGGAAAATGAATTCCGATTTTTTTTTTGTCGATATCCGACCTGTATCGGATTTTTTCATGTGAGTGTGGAACAGTGCAATTCGGAATTTTTCATATCCGACCCAGGCCTCTTTCGTTTGTGCAAATAAATCGGTTATACGTGCGATGCGCTCAGGTCGCAGAACTTATCAAAAAGCGTATAAGCGTCATAATTAACCGCCAAAATAGACGGTTACGAAATGAATAGTTGACAAACATTTTAAAGCCGGATTTGATCCCTTTAACGTTTTAGAAAGGTAAACAAAGACAGGCTAGGTTCAGCGAAAGTAAGCTAACTATAAACATCTTAAAGACGGATTTAATCCCTGTAACGTTTTAGAAAGGTAAACAAAGACAGGCTAGGCCAGGGGTTCTTAACCATTTTTACCATGGGGCCCAGCTTTTCCAATACAGAGGAGCCCGGGGCCCACTCAAATATTAACACTGAATTAGCAATGTTACTCTTGATTTTTGAATGTATTCAAAAATTAAATCTGGCCTACTTACAATTTAACATGATAAAACTAGTTAACTGGTATGAAAGCATGTAATAATCACAAAGACTATTAGCAAGGCTTAGGTCAGGCTGATTACAAAAATAAATACTAATCAAATGTACTGCAATAGAAGGCACTCATATTTTTTTTTTAAATACAAAAACTTACACAGTGCTAAAATGAATAAATTATTACTAAATTAAAAATACATAATAATATGCCATATTTTCCACACTATAGAGCAGGGGTCACCAACCTTTTTGAAACCAAGAGCTACTTCTTGTGTACTGATTCATGCGAAGGGCTACCAGTTTGATACACACTTAAAGGCCTACTGAAAGCCACTACTACCGACCACGCAGTCTGATAGTTTATATATCAATGATGAAATCTTAACATTGCAACACATGCCAATACGGCCGGGTTAACTTATAAAGTGACATTTTAAAATTCCCGGGAAATATCCGGCTGAAACATCGCGGTATGATGACGTATGCGCGTGACGAAGTCCGAGTAACGGAAGTTATGGTACCCCGTAGAATCCTATACAAAAAGCTCTGTTTTCATTTCATAATTCCACAGTATTCTGGACATCTTTTGCAATTTTTTTAATGAACAATGAAGGCTGCAAAGAAGACAGTTGTAGGTGGGATCAGTGTATTAGCAGCGGACTACAGCAACACAACCAGGAGGACTTTGTTGGAGCGCTAGCCGCGCTAGCCGCGCTAGCCGCGCTAGCCGCGCTAGCCGCGCTAGCCGCCGACTTCACCTTGACTTCCTACGTCTCCAGGCCGCCAAACGCATCGGGTGAAGTCCTTCGTCCTTCTGCCGATCGCTGGAACGCAGGTGAGCACGGGTGTTGATGAGCAAATGAGGGCTGGCTGGCGTGGGTGGAGAGCTAATGTTTTTATCATAGCTCTGTGCAGTCCGGTTGCTAAGTTAGCTTCAATGGCGTCGTTAGCACAGCATTGTTAACCTTCGCCAGCCTGGAAAGCATTAACCGTGTATTTACATGTCCACGGTTTAATAATATTGTTGATTTTCTATCTATACTTCCAGTCAGGGGTTTATTTCTTTTGTTTCTATATGCAGTTAAAGCAAGATGCTATCACGTTAGCTCGTAGCTAAAGCATTTCGCCGATGTATTGTCGTGGAGATAAAAGGCACTGAATGTCCATTTCGCGTTCTCGACTCTCATTTTCAAGAGGATTTTAAATGGTTTAAAATACAAATCTGTGATCCACAATAGAAAAAGGAGAGAGTGTGGAATCCAATGAGCCAGCTTGTACCTAAGTTACGGTCAGAGCGAAAAAAGATACGTCCATCACTGCCTCTCAAGTCATTCACTGTAACGTTCCTCATCTACGAATCTTTCATCCTCGCTCAAATTAATGGGGTAATCATCACTTTCTCGGTCCGAATCTCTCTTGCTCCATTGTAAACAACGGGGAATTGTGAGGAATCCTAGCTCCTGTGACGTCACGCTACTTCCGGTACAGGCAAGGCTTTTTTTTATCAGCGAGCAAAAGTTGCGAACTTTATCGTCGATTTTCTCTACTAAATCCTTTCAGCAAAAATATGGCAATATCGCGAAATGATCAAGTATGACACATAGAATGGATCTGCTATTCCCGTTTAAATAAAAAAAAATCATTTCAGTAGGCCTTTAAATAAATTGCCAGAAATAGCCAATTTGCTCAATTTACCTTTAAGTCTATGTTATTATTAATAATTAATTATATTTACACTTAATTGAACGGTTTAAAAGAGGAGAAAACACAAAAAAAATGACAATTAAATTTTGAAACATAGTTTATCTTCAATTTCGACTCTTTAAAATTCAAAATTCAACCGAAAAAAAGAGGAGGAAAACTAGCTAATTCGAATCTTTTTGAAAAAATTTAAAAAATGAATTTATGGAACATCATTAGTAATTTTTCCTGATTAAGATTAATTTTAGAATTTTGATGACATGTTTTGAATAGGTTAAAATCCAATCTACACTTTGTTAGAATATATAACAAATTGGACCAAGCTATATTTCTAACAAAGATAATTATTTCTTCTAGATTTTCCAGAACAAACATTTTAAAAGAAATTCAAAAGACTTTGAAATAAGATTCAAATTTGATTCTACAGATTTTCTAGAATAATTTTTTAGAATTTTAATCATAAGTTTGAAGAAATATTTCACAAATATTCTTCGTCAAAAAAACAGAAGCTAAAATGAAGAATTAAATTAAAATGTATTTATTATTCTTTACAATAAAAAAAATAAATTTACTTGAACATTGATTTAAATTGTCAGGAAAAAGAGGGAGGAATTTAAGGGTAAAAAAGTATGTGTGTTTAAAAATCCTAAAATCATTTTTAAGGTAGTATTTTTTCTCAAATTGTCTTTCTAAAAGTTATAAGAAGCAAAGTAAAAAAATTAATGAATTTATTTAAACAAGTGAAGACCACGTCTTTAAAATATTTTCTTGGATTTTCAAATTCTATTTCAGTTTTGTCTCTCTTAGAATAAAAAATGTCGGGCAAAGCGAGACCAGCTTGCTAGTAAATAAATACAATTTAAAAAATAGAGGCAGCTCACTGGTAAGTGTTGCTATTTGAGCTATTTTTAGAACAGGCCAGCGGGCTACTCATCTGGTTCTTACGGGCTACCTGGTGCCCGTGGGCACCACGTTGGTGACCCCTGCTATAGAGTATGTTATTTACATACCATTAATGTTTCCAAACAGTTTCTGTAACACGGCAGTAAAACGACTGATCAAACAAAACAGAAGTCATCGTCATGGACCCACTAGCTGTGGAAGCTAGCTTGCCAATCAGCTAAACGGACTCAATAACTCAGTGGTGACGTTTTGATGAATTTACTGAGGAATTTGTAAAACTGAAACAATACAAAAATAATGCCATTTGTATGTTAATAATACCAACACGGACACTCGTTAACGTGTTAGCATATTATTACCTAATGCTAACGACATTAGTGTCATTACATCATGATAGCAGGTCTGAATATGTACGAAAATGCTCCTACAGACATCACGCATTGGGACGATTTAGTAAATAAGAATTGTTGTAGTTGTAAAACTTACAAATGTTGCTTGGAGTGATGAATGAAGAATCCTTATGAGTAGAAACGTTATGGATGGCTAGAAGACTGAACGATTATTGCTTAAAAGAAAAAAAAGGCACTGCTGGTAAATGGAAGGACACTGCAGCACCTACAGTGAGTGAACTTGTCAAAAGATGGCGCCATAGCACAAACAATACCCTCTTGAGTGTTTTTGCTTGTTCTTTCTTTTTAGAAAATTAGTTTTAATATATAATCCATAAATTAGCCGCTCTGTTTTATAAGCCGCAGGATTCAAAGTGTAGGAAAAAAGTCTGGAATTTGCAGTATACGTTTCCTAGGCCGGCTCAGTGGCCTTGTGGTTAGAGTGTCCGCCATGAGACAGGAAGGTCGTGAGTTCAAACCCCGGCCGAGTCATACCAAAGACTATAAAAAATGGGACCCATTACCTCCCTGCTTGGCACTCAGCATCAAGGGTTGGAATTGGGGGTTAAATCACAGAATGATTCTCGAGCGCGGCCACTGCTGCTGCTCACTGCTCCCCTCACCTCCCAGGGAGTGAACAAGGGTGATGGGTCAAATGCAGAGGATACATTTCACCACACTTAGTGTGTGTGTGTGTGTGACAATTATTGGGACTTTAACTTTAACTAAATAAACTCACAATACAACTAGATGAGGCAATTCCTGAAGGAATTGCGTGTGAATGCTCCAATGCTGAAGTTGAACTGAAATCCTGGAATTATTTTTTGACTTGTTGAAGTAGAGCACACAATTCCCAAACAGGCTGAATATTTTGAAGTTGGAACCGTTTGAATCAGATGAAAAATGTGGGAGTTGTGGAACTTTGAAGAATGTCCCATTGATTTCAATGGGAATTTCCCAAAAATGTGGGAATTTCGGGAAAAGTGGGAATTTTTTTGAAAATGGTAAAAAACTTGAATTGTCTGAATGAGTTGAAATGGTTGGTGTTCGAATTTTTCAAATCAGTTTTCAAATCAGTTGTGAAATGTTGAAGTAGTAACATGTTGAATTGAGAAATGGTATTACGGAAGTCCTGGAGTTTCGGGAAAACCAGGATTTTTTCCAATTGAAAATGCAACTTTGTTTTTTGTCCTGATGAAGAGGAATGTTTTGACGGTGGAACGGTTGAAGTGGGTTGAAAATGTGGAAGGAGTAGTCGCCAGAAAAAAGGGCGAATATAGGGCTTTGGAAAACTAGGAATTCTGGAAAATTCTGGAATTTTTTTTAATTTGGAAAAAAATGGTAGTTTAAATTTCCAGGATGTTGGAATGTGTTGAAGGTGGAATGGTTTGAATCAGTTGAAAAATGTGGAAATGGCGGAAGTTTGAAAAATGGCCAATTAATTTTGAATTGGAAAAATGTCCGGGACAACCTGGAATTCTGGGAAATCTGGGAATTTTTTTTGTTTGGAAAAAAAGGTAGTTTAAATTTCCAGGATGTTGGAATGTGTTGAAGGTGGAATGGTTTAAATTGGTTGAAAAATGTGGAAATGCCGGAAGTTTGAAATATGGCCAATTCATTTTGAATGGGAAATATGTTTCGGAAAACCTGGAATTCTGGGAATTTCTTTGATTTGGAAAAAAAGGTAGTTTAATTTCCAGGATGTTGGAATGTGTTGGAAGTGGAATGGTTTGAATCGGTTGAAAAATTTGGAAATGGCGGAAGTTTGAAAAATGGCTAATTCATTTTGAATGGGAAAAATGTCTCGGAAAACCTGGAATTCTGGACAATCTAGGAATTTTTTTTTATTTGGAAAAAAAGGTAGTTTAAATTTCCAGGATGTTGGAATGTGTTGAAGGTGGAATGGTTTGAATCGGTTGAAAAATGTGGAAATGGCCAATTCATTTTGTATGGGAAAAATGTCCCGGAAAACATGGAATTCTGGGAAAAAAACATTTTTGGGGAAAAAAAGGTAGTTTAAATTTCTAGGATGTCGGAATGTGTTGAATCGGTTGAAAAATGTGGAAATGGCGGAAGTTTGAAAAATGGCTAATTCATTTTGAATGGGAAAAATGTCCCGGAAAACCTGGAATTCTGAACAATCTAGGAATTTTTTTTATTTGGAAAAAAAAGGTAGTTAAAATTTTCAGGATGTTGGAATGAGTTGAAGGTAGAATGATTTGAATCGGTTGAAAAATGTGGAAATGCGGGAAGTTTGAAAAATGGCCAATTCATTTTGAATGGGAAAAATGTCTCGGAAAACCTGGAATTCTGGACAATCTAGGAATTTTTTTTTTTTTTTGGGAAAAAAAAGGTAGTTTAAATTTCCAAGATGTTGGAATGTGTTGAAGGTGGAATGGTTTAAATCGGTTGAAAAATGTGGAAATGCCGGAAGTTTGAAAAATGGCCAATTCATTTTGAATGGGAAATATGTCTCGGAAAACCTGGAATTCTGGGAATTTCTTTGATTTGGAAAAAAAGGTAGTTTAATTTCCAGGATGTTGGAATGTGTTGGAAGTGGAATGGTTTGAATCGGTTGAAAAATGTGGAAATGGCGGAAGTTTGAAAAATGGCTAATTCATTTTGAATGGGAAAAATGTCCCGGAAAACCTGAAATCCTGGACAATCTAGGAATTTTTTTTTTAGTTGAAAAAAAAAGGTAGTTTAAATTTCCAGGATGTTGGAATGTGTTGAAGGTGGAATGGTTTAAATCGGTTGAAAAATGTGGAAATGCCGGAAGTTTGAAATATGGCCAATTCATTTTGAATGGGAAAAATGTCCCAGAAAAACTGGACTTCTGGGAAATCTGTGAAATAATTTTTTTTTGGAAAAAAAGGTAGTTTAAATTTCCAGGATGTTGGAATGTGTTGAAGATGGAATGGTTTGAATTGGTTTAAAAATGTGGAAACGGCGGAAGTTTGAAAAATGGCCAATTCATTTTGAATGGGAAAAATGTCCCGGAAAACATGGAATTCTGGGGAAAAAAAAATTTTTGGGGAAAAAAAATGTAGTTTCAATTTCCAGGATGTTGGAATGTGTTGAATCGGTTGAAAAATGTGGAAATGGCGGAAGTTTGAAAAATGGGTCATTCATTTTAAATGGGGAAAAATGTCCCGGAAAACCTGGAATTCTGGACAATCTAGGAATTTTATTTTATTTGGAAAAAAAAGATAATTTAAATTTCCAGGATGTTGGAATGTGTTGAAGGTGGAATGGTTTGAATCGGTTGAAAAATGTGGAAATGGCCAATTCATTTTGTATGGGAAAAATGTCCCGGAAAACATGGAATTCTGGGGAAAAAATTTTTTTGGGGAAAAAAAGGTAGTTTAAATTTCCAGGATGTTGGAATGTGTTGAATCGGTTGAAACATGTGGAAATGGCGGAAGTTTGAAAAATGGCCAATTCATTTTGAATGGTAAAAATGTCTCAGAAATCCGGGAATTTTTGGAAGAAGAATAAATAGATGGATTTTGGTGTAGAAAACCATAATTGTGTGAATGCTTTGGAGCACTCACACAATTAAAGTGCAAATGGAAACACAGCTTTAAAACTTGAGTCATCATTTTTGCGCTTAAGAAACTTCTCTATGACTTTAGCTCCAGACTCCTTCTGTTTGATATTGTTATTACTGCCACAAGTGGCGGAAAAGTGTATTACAACTGACTACATGCGGACCTCAGCTTAGAAACAGATGTTTTTTGACATCATTAGCAATACGATAATGAATATCTTGCGTGATGATGAATGACATTTCTTCCTCCTCGTCGAAGAGATCATGAGCTCGCGGAAAAAAAAGAATCCTCGCTTGTTTTTTTTCCCTCTCCCGGACATAAAAAGAAGTCAAATGTAGTCATTTATAATCCGCTATAGTTGCTCTTTCTCGCTGCTTATTCCCGCCAAATAAAGATGAGCGCCGCGCCGAGACAAAAGGCGCCTAATGAGCTGAATTGGAGGAAACATAGCTCATGTTGATGTTTAATGGAGCAGAGGCTCACTTTGATTATTATTTCACACACTATTCCCCACACCAACAAACGGGAAGTGTTTCTCGCTCGCTGCTGCTCACGATATTCCAACTTTCTCCTTCGACAATAATGCTCAGCTTTGATTGGCAGACATGTTGGCGTGTTCCAATTTAGGCGCGCTTGCCTTTGCTCGTCAGTACTCGCCTTGGCGGCGCCTCATGCTTTTATCTTGAAAGGCATCCTGTCGTACCTTAGCACAGCTTTTTTTTTTTTAGCATCGCGCAGTGATTGGTGCCTGCTGGCACGATTGTTTTGTGCACAAACACGTGCATGTGATCGCTCCCCCCGCCAGTTATTAATGATATACTCCCCACCGCCGCCTTGCACAGTCAAAGCAAAACAGGACAACTCTAAATAGAGTCGTGTCGTATGTTTAATGTCATCACTCCTCTCGCCAGATATTAATGATAGCCTACATTTTTCACCACATAATGAATAGAAAAGCCTGAAGTAATCCACTAAGTCAGAGCCCACATGAGCACGTGCACATCGGCGTTGAGGCATTTAATTAATGTGACTGCCTTCTCCCACCAGTTATTAATGATCATCGCCCCCCTGCTTCAAAGGAATACACAGGCAGACAGACCCAAAATAAACCACAGACTTGAAGCTCGCATTCAGTTAAGTCTCACACGAGCACATGCTCATGTGCATGCACAACATATTTTAGTCATAGAATTAATCTGACCGCCACCTCCGACCAGTTATTAATGATAATAGCCGCCTTGCTTTAAATAAATAGAAAAACTCAAAGTAAACCACCAAATGAAAGCTCACACTCAGTTCAGTTGCACGATCACATGCAGACATATATATATATATATATATATATATATATATATATATATATATATATATATATATATATATATATATATATATATATATATATATATATATATGAGCAACGTATTTCAATGATAGTTATTAATGATAATCACCACCTTGCTTTAAATAAATAGACAAACTCAAAATAAACCACCAAATGAAAGCTCACATTCATTTCAGTCGAACGAGCACATGCATATATATATATATATATATAAAATGAAAAACATATTTGATTCATATAATTAATGTCACTGCCTCCTCTTACCAGATATTGTTGATAATCGCCACCTTGCTTAAAGTAATAGACAAACTAAGAAAAAAGCACAAAATCAAAACTCACATTCAGTTTAGTTGCACGATCACATGCACACATGTATACGAACAACATATTTGAATTATAAAGTTATTAATGATAATCACCATCTTGCTTTAAAGTAATAGACAAACTAAGAAAAAAATACAAAATCAAAGCTCACATTCAGTTTAGTTGCACGATCACATGCACACATGTATACGAACAACATATTTGAATTATAAAGTTATTAATGATAATCACCATCTTGCTTTAAAGAAATAGGCAAACTCAAAATAAACCACAAAATAAAAGCTCACATTAATTTCAGTCGAACGAGCACACGCATATATATATATATATATATATATATATATATATATATATATATATATATATATATATATATATATATATATATATATATATATATATATATATATATATTTATACATTTATATATATATATTTATATATATAATTAATGTGACTGCCTCCTCTTACCAGATATTGTTTATAATCGCCACCTTGCTTAAAGTAATAGACAAACTAAGAAAAAAACACAAAATCAAAACTCACATTCAGTTTAGTTGCACGATCACATGCACACATGTATACGAACAACATATTTGAATTATAAAGTTATTAATGATAATCACCATCTTGCTTTAAAGAAATAGACAAACTCAAAATAAACCACAAAATGGAAGCTCACATTAATTTCAATCGAACGAGCACATGCATGCATATATATATATATATATATATATATATATATATATATATATATATATATATATATATATATATATATATATATATATATATATATATATATTTATATATATTTATAAAATTAACAACATATTTGATTCATATAATTAATGTGATTGCCTCATATAATTAATGTGACTGCCTCCTCTTACCAGTTATTGTTGATAATCGCCACCTTGCTTAAAGTGATAGACAAACTAAGAAAATAACACAAAATCAAAGCTCACATTCAGTTTAGTTGCACGATCACATGCACACATGTATACGAACAACATATTTTAATGATAAAGTTATTAATGATAATCACCATCTTGCTTTAAAGAAGTAGACAAATTCAAAATAAACCACAAAATGAAAGCTCACAGTCATTTCAGTTGCACGAGCACATGCACACATATATATATGAAAAACATATTTCAATGATAGTTATTAATGATAACCATCACCTTGCTTTAAATAATTAGACAAACTCAAAATAAACCACCAAATGAAAGCTCACATTCATTTCAGTTGAATGAGCACATGCATATATGTATATATTTATGAACAACATATTTGATTCATATGAATAATGTGACTGCCTCCTCTTACTAGTTGTTAATGATAACCGCCGCCTTGCATGAAAAAAATAGACTCAAAATCAACCCCTAGATCAAAGCCCACATTCAGTAAACTCATGCACAAGCACACGCACAAAGTAGTTGAATCATAGAATTAACGTGATTGCCTTCTTCCGCCAGTTATTAATAATCGTCACCTTGCATTTAAGAAACACAGACAGACAGACTCAAGCCCACATTCACTTGGGCCAGTTGAGAACATGCACATGTACATGCACAACATATTTGAGTCATAGAATTAATGTGACCACCAGTCATTAATGAAAATCTCCACCTTGCATTAAAGAAATAGACAGTACCGACATAATCCACACATTTAAAGGCCTACTGAAATGAATTTTTTTTATTTAAACGGGGATAGCAGATCTATTCTATGTGTCATACTTGATCATTTCGCGATATTGCCATATTTTTGCTGAAAGGATTTAGTATAGAACAACGACGATAAAGATCGCAACTTTTGGTATCTGATAAAAAAAGGCTTGCCCCTACCGGAAGTAGCGTGACGTAGTCAATTGAACATATACGCAAAGTTCCCTATTGTTTACAATGATGGCCGCATGAAGTGAGAGAGATTCGGACCGAGAAAGCGACAATTTCCCCATTAATTTGAGCGAGGATGAAAGATTTGTGGATGAGTAAAGTGCAAGTGAAGGACTAGTGGGGAGTTGAAGCTATTCAGATAGGGAAGATGCTGTGAGAGCCGGGGGTGACCTGATATTCAGCTGGGAATGACTACAACAGTAAATAAACACAAGACATATATATACTCTATTAGCCACAACACAACCAGGCTTATATTTAATATGCCACAAATTAATCCTGCATAAAAACACCTACGTGTTTGTTATGCCAGCTCCTAGCTCCTCTGCTAGCTCCTAGCTCCATAGAACGCGCCAATACAATTCAAACACCTGATCAACACACACAATCACTCAGCCCAAAAGACCGTTCACCTAACCCAAGGTTCATAAAGCTTATATATTTTTTAAAAAGTTACGTACGTGACGCGCACATACGGTCAAGCTATCAAATGTTTAGCAGCCAAGGCTGCATACTCACGGTAACTGATATTCAGCTGGGAATGACTACAACAGTAAATAAACACAAGACATATATATACTCTATTAGCCACAACACAACCAGGCTTATATTTAATATGCCAAAAATTAATCCTGCATAAAAACACCTACGTGTTTGTTATGCTAGCTCCTAGCTCCTCTGCTAGCTCCTAGCTCCATAGAAGGCGCCAATACAATTCAAACACCTGATCAACACACACAATCACTCAGCCCAAAAGACCGTTCACCTATTCCAAGGTTCATAAAGCTTATATATTTTTAAAAAGTTACGTACGTGACGCGCACATACGGTCAAGCTATCAAATGTTTAGCAGCCAAGGCTGCATACTCACGGTACCTGGTATTCAGCTGGGAATGACTAAAACAGTAAATAAACACAAGACATATATTTACTCTATTAGCCACAACACAACCAGGCTTATATTTAATATGACACAAATTAATCCTGTATAAAAACACCTACGTCTTTGTTATGCTAACTCCTAGCTCCTATGCTAGCTCCTAGCTCCATAGAACACGCCAATACAATTCAAACACCTGATCAACACACACAATCACTCAGCCCAAAAGACCGTTCACCTAACCCAAGGTTCATAAAGCTTATATATTTTTAAAAAGTTACGTACATACGCAAAAAAAAAGTTGCGCACATACGGTCAAGCGATCAAATGTTTAGAAGCCAAAGCTGCATACTCACGGTAGCACGTCTGCGTCTTTGTCATCCAAATCAAAGTAATCCTGGTAAGAGTCTGTGTTGTCCCAGTTCTCTACAGGCGTCTGTGTATCGAAGTCAAAAGTCCTCCTGGTTAGAGTCTCTGTTATCCGAGTTCTTCCATCTTGACTGTATCTTTCGGGAATGTAAACAAAGACGCGCCGGCTGTGTACTGTTGTTGCTGACTTCGTTCGAAAAATACGTCCGTTTCGCACCGACAACTTTCTTCTTTGCTTGCTCAGCTTCTTTCTCCATAATGCAATGAACATGATTGCAACAGATTCACGAACACAGATGTCCAGAATACTGTGGAATTATGAAATGAAAACAGAGCTTTTTTGTATTGTATTCAATGGGGAAGGCATACCTCTGTTCCCCGGGCTACGTCACGCGCATACGTCATCCTCAGAGGCGTTTCGAACCGGAAGTTTAGCGGCAAATTTAAAATGTCACTTTATAAGTTAACCCGGCCGTATTGGCATGTGTTATAATGTTAAGATTTCATCATTGATATATAAACTATCAGACTGCGTGGTCGGTAGTAGTGGGTTTCAGTAGGCCTTTAAAACCCACATTACGCAGGAGCACATGCCCATGTACAACATATTTGAGTCATAGAATTAATGTGACTACCTCCTCCCACCAGTTGTTAATGATAACCGGCGCCTTGCATAAAAAAATAGACTCATAATAAACCACAAGATCAAAGCCCACATTCAGTAAACTCACACACAACCACAAAGTATTTGACTCATACAATTAAGGCGATTGCCTTCTTCCGCCAGTTATTAATAATTGCCACCTTGCATTTAAGAAACACAGACAGACAGACTCAAAATAAACCACAAAATCAAAGCCCACATTCAATTCGGTCTCGCACAAGCTCATGTACAACATATTTGAGACATAGATAATGGGACTACCTCCTCCCACCAGTTGTTAATGATAACCGCCGCCTTTCATGAAAAAATAGACTCAAAATAAACCACAAGATCAATGCCCACATTCAGTAAACTCATGCACAAGCACACGCACAAAGTAGATGAGTCATAGAATTAACGTGATTGCCTTCTTCCGGCAGTTATTAATAATCGCCACCTTGCATTTAAGAAACACAGACAGATAGACTCAAAATAAACCACAAAATCAAAGCCCACATTCACTTCGGTCAGTTGAGAACATGCACATGTACATGCACAACATATTTGAGTCATAGAATGAATGTGTCCACCAGTCATTAATGATAATCTCCACCTTGCATTAAAGAAATAGACAGTCTCGACATAATCCACACATTTAAAACCCACATTACACATGAGCATATGCGCAATATATTCATGTCGTATAATCCTACCAGTTATTCATGATAACTGCCACCCAGCCGAACAGAAGGACAGGTCAGCAAAGCTGCAGTAGTGCAGCGTTGTTATGAAGTAATGGTTTTTCTTTAATGGTATTTGCGTGTGAGAGTTGTTGTGCATGTGGGCAGTGGTAGTAAAGCATGTTTATGATGCGCACATTGCAATGAGAGAAACGATGGCGTTGTCCGCACGGTTATTGCAGCGTCGCTCGTTAAGCTGTTCTCAGCTAATATTTAGAGTGGCATTACGCGTACGCATAAAAGCACATATGCAAATACAAGCCGTGTCCGGCTGTGTCGCAGCTTTTGTGTAGTGGGCGGCCCCCGAGGGGACACTGAGGTTTGTCGCCGCTGCTTATACTATATTGTCTTTATTTGTGCATTCCGCTGCAGGCGGGAAGCAACCTGCCACTGCTCTGCATGACTGTGTGTAAGTGTGTGTGTGTGTGTGTGTGTGTGTGAGTGTAAGTGTAAGTGTGTGTGTGTGTGTGTAAGTGTGTGTGTGTGTGTGTGCGTTTGTCCTGGAGGCTGCTGAGCTTCACAGAGACCGTGTTTGTGTGTCTGTCACTGTCACAAACATTGATCACACCACTCTCCATAACCATGTTTTTTTTTCCTTTTTTCTTTCTCGCTAGTGTGTGCAAAGTGCCGCAGGATAAATGATTGTAGCCACGTGCTGACGCTCCTCACCATGACCTTTGAAAGGACAACAAAGCAGAAATAGTTGTTCACGTTCGTCATTAATAGTTGTTTATAGTCGTCATAAATAGTTGTCCGGGTGTATAGATAGTTGTTGATGTTCACCACAAATAGCTTTTCATGTTCATCATAAATATTTGCACATCTTTATCATAAATAGTTGTTCATGTTCTTTATTAGTTATTCATGCATGTTCACCATAAATAGTTGTTCATATTTATGATAAATAGTTGTTCATACTCATAAATATTCATGTTCATCATAAATAGTTGTTCATGTTCATAAATGATTATGTTCATAAATAGTTATGTTCACATTCGTCATAAATAGTTGTTCATGTTCATCATAAATAGTTGCTGATGGTCATTGTAAATAGTTGTTAAATAGTTGCTCATAGTACATAGTTCTATGTTCATCATAAATATTTGCTCATGTTTACTATAAATATTTGTTCATGTTCTTTATTAGTTATTCATGTATTTCATAGAGCTGTTCATGTTGACCATAATTAGTTGTTCATATTTATGATAAATAGTTGTTCATACTCATAAATATTCATGTTCATCATAAATAGTTGTTCATGTTCATAAATGATTATGTTCATAAATAGTTATGTTCACATTCGTCATAAATAGTTGTTCATGTTCATCATAAATAGTTGCTGATGGTAATTATAAATAGTTGTTGAATAGTTGCTCATAGTACATAGTTCTATGTTCATCATAAATATTTGCTCATGTTTACTATAAATAGTTGTTCACGTTTTAGATAAATGTTCATATTAATCATAGAGATGTTCATGTTCATCATAAATAGTTGTTAAATAGTTGCTCATAGTACATAGTTCTATGTTCATCATAAATATTTGCTCATGTTTACTATAAATAGTTGTTCACGTTTTTGATAAATAGTTGTTCATATTAATCATAGAGATGTTCATGTTCATCATAAATAGTTGTTTGTTTGTCATAAATAGTTGTTCGTATTTATCACAAATAGTCGCTGATGTTTATCATAAATAGTTGTGTTCACCACAAATAATTGTTCATATTCATCATAAATAGATGTTCATATGTATCATAAATAGTGGTTCATGTTAATCATAAATAGTTGCTTATAGTAAATAGTTATGTTTATCATAAATATTTGCTCATGTTTACTATATATAGTTGTTCATGTTTGTGATAGATTTTCATATTCATCCTAAATAGTTGTTTGTTTGTCATAAATAGTTATGTTTGCAATCAATAGTTCTTGTTCGTCATTATTAGCTGTTAATATTCATCAAATAGTTGTTCATATTTATGATAAATAGTTTTTCATACTCATAAATATTCATGTTCATCATAAATCATTGTTTATGTTCATAAATGATTATGTTCTTAAATAGTTATGTTCACATTCGTCATAAATAGTTGTTCATGTTCATCATAATTAGTTGCTGATGGTTATTGTAAATAGTTGTTAAATAGTTGCTCATAGTACATAGTTCTATGTTCATCATAAATGTTTGCTCATGTTTTCTATACATAGTTATTCACGTTTTTGATATATTGTTGTTCATATTAATCATAAGGAGGTGTTCATGTTCATCATAAATAGTTGTTTGTCATAAATAGTTGTTCATATTCGTCACAAATAGTTGCTGATGTTTATCATAAATAGTTGTTGTGTTCACCACAAATAATTGTTCATATTCATCATAAATAGATGTTCATATGTATCATAAATAGTTGTTCATGTTCATCATAAATAGTTGCTTATTCTCATCGTAAATAGTTGCTTAAAGTAAATAGTTATGTTTATCATAAAGATTTGATCATGTTTACTATACATAGTTGTTCATGTTTGTGATAGTTGTTCATATGCATCCTAAATAGTTGTTTGTTTGTCATAAATAGTTATGTTTACAATCGATAGTTCTTGTTCATCATTATTAGCTGTTAACATTCATCAAGTAGTTGTTCATATTTATCCTAAATAGTTGTGTGTTGGTCATAAATAGTTTTGTTCACCATCAATAGTTGTTCATGTTCATAATTATTAGCTGTTTATTGTTTATTATTGTTTATTATCCCCATTAGCCGACGCACAAACACCAGGCTAGTCTTCCTGGGGTCCTTTTCAAAAGTTCAAAGTAAAATGATAATACACAGATCCAGTTACAAAACATACACACATCCAGTTACAAATAAAAGAAAGGAAAAAGGAAAAGAAAAAGAAAATTCTCAAAATAATAAAATACAATAACAGTACACAGATAGTTACAGAACATACGCAGGTCCAGTTACAATAAAAGAAAGGAAAAGAAAAAGAAAATTCTCCAAATAATAAAAAAATAACAGTACACAGATCCAGTTACAGAACATACGCAAATCCAGTTACAATAAAAGAAAGGAAAAAGGGAACGAGAGGGGGGAAAAAGTCATACTATTTAAATGAGTATTCCATTATGAAATGCCTCTGTATACAACCGTGCTTTTCATTGAATGAGTTCTTGGTGGTGGTAATGCAAGTAGACCTTGAGTTGAAGCTCTGGTACTGTAGTGGTGAACATCAGCACTAAAACCTATCTGCTTAAAAAGAGCTGTAGGGTACTTGTTATGAATAATGTTTCGAATAAATAACAATAAACCGCTGGATAATATATGAATAACCTTCAGCCATCCGAGACAAGAATGCATACGGTCCACACTCCATCTATAAGAACAATCAAGAGTAAGTCTGGCTGCCCTATTTTGAGCTGTTTGTCATTTTGTAAGCTCAACCTTGGGTGCAGAAGCCCAAATAACTGAACAGTGTTTGTACTACCTGTCTGCGAACTGCAGGTGTTACATACGTAGCACATTTCCTAACAGCAGCGATACTTATACCCATCTTAGCAACAATTTGATTGATATATTTGGACCACGAAAGTGTATTACTTAGTGTATCGCCAAAAATTCTTACTTTATCCTCTTGTTTGATTGATTTTCCTGTAATCTGTAAATTAAGTATAGGATTTTTTGCCAGACTATTTTGTGAACCAAAGACAATATTTTTTGTTTTTAAAATGTTTACAACCAGTCTATTACCTATAACCCACTCAGTAACCTTTGAGAGGACAAACTGAAATTTTCCTATTGAAGATGCAGAATAATATAATGTGGTGTCATCAGCATACAGTACCAAACTGGATTTTTGAGTCACAAGAGGAAGATCATTTGTAAACATTTAAAATAGAAGTGGTCCCAAACAACTGCCTTGCGGCACACCACAGCTTAAACCATAGCTGTTCGATAGCGTACCATTTAAATATACACCTTGAGTTCTGTCAGATAAAAAACTCTCAAACCAAGAGACAGCCATGGAACCAAAACCGTAGCATTTGGTACGTATTCATCTTCATATTAATCATTAAAAGGTGTTCATGTTCATCATAATTAGTTGTTAATATTCATCATAAATAGTTGTTAATATTCATCATAAATAGTTGTTAATATTCATCATAAATAGTTAATGTTCATCATAAATAGTTGTTAATGTTCATCATAAATAGTTGTTCACGTTCATCATAATTAGTTGTTCACGTTCATCATAAATAGTTGTTCACGTTCATCATAATTAGTTGTTCATGTTCGTCATAATTAGTTGTTCATGTTCGTCATAATTAGTTGTTCATGTTCGTCATAATTAGTTGTTCGTGTTCGTCATAATTAGTTGTTTGTGTTCATCATAATTAGTAGTTAATATTCATCATAAATAGTTGTTCACGTTCAACATAATTAGTTGTTAATATTCATCATAGAGTTGTTAATATTCATCATAAAGAGTTGTTAATGTTCATCATAAATAGTTGTTCATGTTCATCATAATTAGCTGTAAATATTCATCATAAATAGATATTCATGTATGTCATAGAGTTGTTCATATTCACCATAAATAATTGATCATATTTATGATAATGAATTGTTCATCCTCATCATAATTAGTTGTTTGTGTTCATCATAATTAGTAGTTAATATTCATCTTAAATAGTTGTTCACGTTCATCATAATTAGTTAATATTCATCATAGAGTTGTTAATGTTCATCATAAAGAGTTGTTCATGTTCATCATAAATAATTGTTCATATTCATCATAAATAGATATTCGTGTATGTCATAGAGTTGTTCATATTCACCATAAATAATTGTTCATATTTGTGATAATGAATTGTTCATCCTCATCATAAACATGTTCGTCATAGATAATTGTTCATATTCATAAATAGTTGTTCATGTTCATCATAATTAGCTGTAAATATTCATCATAAATAGTTGTTCATGTTCATCATAATTACCTGTAAATATTCATCATAAATAGTTGTTCATGTTCATCATAATTAGCTGTAAATATTCATCATAAATAGATGTTCATGTTCATCATAATTAGCTGTAAATATTCATCATAAATAGTTGTTCATCCATCCATCCATCCATTTTCTACCGCTTATTCCCTTCGGGGTCGCGGGGGGCGCTGGAGCCTGTTCATGTTCACCTTAATTAGCTGTACATGTTCATCATAAATAGTAGTTCATGTTCATCATAATTAGCTGTAAATGTTCATCATAAATAGTTGTTCATGTTCATCATAATTAGCTGTAAATGTTCATCATAAATAGTTGTTCATGTTCATCATAATTAGCTGTAAATGTTCATCATCAATAGTTGTTCATGTTCATCATAATTAGCTGTAAATGTTCATCATTAATAGTTGTTCATATTCATCATAATTAGCTGTAAATATTCATCATTAATAGTTGTTCATGATCATCATAATTAGCTGTAAATATTCATCATAAATGGTTGTTCATGTTCATCATAATTAGCTGTAAATATTCATCATAGTTTTCCATGTTCATCATAATTAGCTGTATATATATTCATCATAGTTGTTCATGTTCATCATAATTAGCTGTAAATTTTCATCGTAAATAGTTGTTCATGTTCATCATAATTAGCTGTAAATGTTCATCGTAAATAGTTGTTCATGTTCATCATAATTAGCTGTAAATATTAATCGTAAATAGTTGTTCATGTTCATCATAATTAGCTGTAAATATTCATCATAAATGGTTGTTCATGTTCATCACAATTCGTTGTATATATTCACCATCAATAGTTGTTAATGTTCATCATAATTAGCTGTAAATATTCATCATAAATAGTTGTTCATGTTCATCATAATTAGCTGTAAATATTCATCATAAATGGTTGTTCATGTTCATCATAATTAGCTGTAAATGTTCATCATAAATAGTTGTTCATGTTCATCATGATTAGCTGTAAATGTTCATCATCAATAGTTGTTCATGTTCATCATAATTAGCTGTAAATATTAATCATAAATAGTTGTTCATGTTCATCATAATTAGCTGTAAATATTCATCATAAATGGTTGTTCATGTTCATCACAATTCGTTGTATATATTCACCATCAATAGTTGTTAATGTTCATCATAATTGTAAATATTCATCATAAATAGTTGTTCATGTTCATCATAATTAGCTGTTCGTATTCGTCATAAATAGTTGTTCATGTTCATCATAATTAGCTGTAAATATTCACCATTTGTTCATGTTCATCATAATTGGCTGTTCGTATTTGTCATAAATAGTTGTTCATGTTCATCATAATTAATTGCTTTTACGACACCCAGTGGACACATTTAGAACAGCAGTTTTTTTCATTCAAACATTTCAGCTCATTTTTTTTAACTTGGCAAACTCATCTCGCGGGCCGGGTCAAACCTGTTGGGCCGTACATTCCACATCCCTGATGTAGAGATTTAAGCGTTGAGGGGAGCCTAAAGGTTCAAAATAAATCTATTGAATGTATTGGTTCAGAACATGAAACATATAAAAATGGCCGCGGCATGCTTTTATTTTGTAAGTGTGCGGCCCTCAGTGGGAAATGTTTGGACATCCTGCTTCTTCTCTGTAAAAGTGGAGTGAAGATAATAGATTTTTATCACTCCGGGGACACATTAAAATGTCTTTTTTGCATATACAAAGGGCCTTTATTGGTGAAACAGTAAAAAGGTAGGACAAAACCTGCTGGATCAGGTCGAAAGCATCAAGGCTGCCTTGAAACTTTTATCACTCAGGAGGTCTCACTTGAAAGCAAATCAAAGTTTGTCAGCTCGTCAACAATCATTTACAAGCTCCTCTCGCCTTGCCTGTAATGAGCGCCACCGTCCCAAGGGGGCGGGGCTCGCCGGCGTTCCTGTCCTCGGTCCACGTTTCCACCCTTGCTCACTTCCTGGAACGCTCTAATGGCTTATTGACCGGCCAATCAGCTGCAGCCCGCAGCGAGGCCGCTCACCAAGTAGGACAAGGTCATCCCATCTCCGCCGTCATGCGACCGGGGCAAACCGCACGGTAACCATGGGAATGCCCGACAGGGGGGAACAAAAAAAAAAAAGCCAGTCAATGTTGACTTGCTGCAAAATATCAGAAGAAGTTTGTTCTGTACTTCGGAATCATTTCTCGATAAAAGAAAAAGTGCTGTTAGGACAGTATTGACTGATTGTTGATTGCGTAATACAATATTACAACCACTGTGCCGCAGCACACTAGTGTGCCGTGAGATACAGTCTGGTGTGTCGTGGGAGATTCTGTCATTTCACCTATTTGGGTTAAAAATATTTTATGCAAACCAGTAATTATAATCTGCAAATGATGTGTTGTTGTTTGTCTCTGCTGTTTAGAGCTCTGCAGAGTAACCGTGTAATACTCTTCCATATCAGTAGGTGGCAGCCGGTAGCTAATTGCTTCGTAGATGTCGGAAACAGCGGGAGGCAGGGTGCAGGTAAAAAGGTGTCAAATGCTTAAACCAAAAATAAACAAAAGGTGAGTGCCCCTAAGAAAAGGCATTGACGCTTAGGGAAGGCTATGCAGAACAAAACTAAAACTGAACTGGCTACAAAGTAAACAAAAACAGAATGCTGGACGACAGCAAAGACTTACTGTGGAGCAAAGACGGCGTCCACAAAGTATATCCGAACATGACATGACAATCAACAATGTCCCCACAAAGAAGGATAAAAACTGAAATATTCTTGATTGATTTGAAATAGTGTCAAAGCGCTTTGAGATCCTTAAAAAAGGTAGAAAAGCACTATACAAGTACAAACCCCGTTTTCATATGAGTTGGGAAATTGTGTTAGGTGTAAATATAAATGGAATAAAATGATTTGCAAATCATTTTCAACCCATATTCAGTTGAATATGCTACAAAGACAACATATTTGATGTTCAAACTGATATAAAACATTTTTTTTGCAAATAATCATTAACTTTAGAATTTGATGCCAGCAACACGTGCCAAAGAAGTTGGGAAAGGTGGCAATAAATACTGATAAAGTTGAGGAATGCTCATCAAACACTTATTTGGAACATCCCACAGGTTAACAGGCTAATTGGGAACAGGTGGGTGCCATGATTGGGTATAAAAGTAGATTCCATGAAATGCTCAGTCATTCACAAACAAGGATGGGGCGAGGGTCACCACTTTGTCAACAAATGTGTGAGCAAATTGTTGAACAGTTTAAGAAAAACCTTTCTCAACCAGCTATTGCAAGGAATTTAGGGATTTCACCATCTACGCTCCGTAATATCATCAAAGGGTTCAGAGAATCTGGAGAAATCACTGCACGTAAGCAGCGAAGCCTGTGACCTTTGATCCCTCAGGCTGTACTGCATCAACAAGCGACATCGGTGTGTAAAGGATATCACCACATGGGCTCAGGAACACTTCAGAAACCCACTGTCAGTAACTACAGTTGGTCGCTACATCTGTAAGTGCAAGTTAAAACTCTCCTATGCAAGGCGAAAACCGTTTATCAACAACACCCAGAAACGCCGTCTGCTTCGCTGGGCCTGAGCTCATCTAAGATGGACTGATACAAAGTGGAAAAGTGTTCTGTGGTCTGACGAGTCCACATTTCAAATTGTTTTTGGAAACTGTGGACGTCGTGTCCTCCGGACCAAAGAGGAACAGAACCATCCGGATTGTTATAGGCGCAAAGTTGAAAAGCCAGCATCTGTGATGGTATGGGGGTGTATTAGTGCCCAAGACATGGGTAACTTACACATCTAGGGCTATATAAATAAACATTGATTGCTTGATTGATTGATCTGTGAAGGCACCATTAATGCTGAAAGGTACATACAGGTTTTGGAGCAACATTACCATGGACGCCCCTGCTTATTTCAGCAAGACAATGCCAAGCCACGTGTTACATCAACGTGGCTTCATAACAAAAGAGTGCGGGTACTAGACTGGCCTGCCTGTAGTCCAGACCTGTCTCCCATTGAAAATGCGTGGCGCATTATGAAGCCTAAAATACCACAACGGAGACCCCCGGACTGTTGAAGCTTCAAAAATGTGTCTCCTCAGTTCCCAAACGTTTACTGAGTGTTGTTAAAAGGAAAGGCCACGTAACACAGTGGTGAACATGCCCTTTCCCAACTACTTTGGCACGTGTTGCAGCCATGAAACTCTTAAGTTAATTATTATTTGCAAAAAAAAAATAAAGTTTATGAGTTTGAACATCAAATATCTTGTCTTTGTAGTGCATTCAATTGAATATGGGTTGAAAATGATTTACAAATCATTGTATTCCGTTTATATTTACATCTAACACAATTTCTCAACTCATACGGAAGCGGGGTTTGTACAACCCATTTACCATACCATTTATCATTGCTAAAACGGGACAGCGTGGCGAAGTTGGTAGAGTGGCCGTGCCAGCAATCGGAGGGTTGCTGGTTACTGGGGTTCAATCACTACCATCATAGTCACGTCCGTTGTGTCCTTGGGCAAGACACTTCACCCTTGCTCCTGATGGCTGCTGGTTAGCGCCTTGCATGGCAGCTCCCGCCATCAGTGTGTGAATGTGTGTGTGAATGGGTGAATGTGGAAATACTGTCAAAGCGCTTTGAGTACCTTGAAGGTAGAAAAGCGCTATACAAGTATAACCCATTCATCATTTATTTATAAAACAAAGTAGCTTTCAGCTAAATCTTTTAATCTTTTAACTTTTAACGTCCGCACTGTTTTTATTTTTATTGTCTGCATTTTAATTTTGCTTTTATTTTCTTTCATTTCACTGTGTTGTCTGTGAAGCACTTTGAGTCTGCCTTGTGTATGAAAAGCGCTATACAAATAAAGTTGCCTTGCCTTGCCTAGAAATATCGCTCAAAAGAAAACATTAAACTGCTACAGTAAAATAAAAAAAAAGAGAAAAAGCCACCAAAATAGGAGCGCAAGACAAGAACTAAAACACTACACAAAGGAAAACACCAAAAAACTCCAAATAAGTCACAGTGTGATGTGACAGGTGGTGACAGTACACCTACTTTGAGACAAGAGCTATATTCATTCATGCATGCTTGGTTATGCTTTAAAGTCATATCCAACAATTGTGACAACGACTTTTTACTGTCAACTGAGTTTTGTTTTTTAGTGATTTCTGCTGGTGGTGTGCCTGCGGATTTTTCCAACGCAAAAAATGTGCCTTGGCTCAAAAAAGGTTGAAAAACACTGTGCTAGAGTGTACTGTGTACCGGTACTAGTAAAGTACCGCCATACTAATTAATCATAAATGGTACTATACCGCCTCTAAAAAGTATCTGTTCCGTTTTTAAAAAATTCGTAAACAGGCATGACATTGCTGGTTTTACGAGAAGAAGAGCATGTTCGGCGGCGCACCTTTATGGGGCACTTACAAGCAGAAACAGTGTGGAGACAGAAAAGGGAAAATGGACGCATTTTGGCTTGAAAACTAACGACTAACACTGAAAACGCCCTCATGAAGAGGTGCTTTAAGACATGGCTAGCGGCTAATGTCCATCCGCAGTCTGCAGTGTTGTAGCTACTTCTAAATCACTAATCCTCGTCTCCATGGCGACAAATAAAGTAAGTTTCTTACAGGTATCATCCCTGCAGGACGAGGAATAGCTAAACAGGCTTCACTACACACCGTAGGAGGATACAATAGCTCACCGGTAACAACAAGCTAGCACCCTGAATGTAAACAAATGGGTGGATCTACCCCTGACATCCACTGTGATAATACCAAGTACAAGAGCGTATCTAATCGATATTTTTTATCATCACAAAATCTTTTTTCCTTTTTTAAAAACATTTATATTATGTCTCAGGTAATACGTCCCTGGACACGTGAGTACTTAAATTATGACAAATGTATGATCCTGTAACGACTTGGTATCAGAGCGATACCCAAATTGGTGGTATCATCCAAAACGAATGTAAAACATCAAACAGAAGAATAAGTGATTATTACATTTTAACAGAAGTGTAGATAGAACATTTTGAAACAAAAAATAAGCAGATATTAACGGTAAATGAACAAGTAGATTAATATTTTATTTATTTTTTTACAGCTTGTCCCTTATAATTTTGACAAAGTAATGATTCCCGGGCGCGGCGCCGCTGCTGCCCACTGCTCCCCAAGGGGATGGGTCAAATGCAGAGGACAAATTTCACCACATCTAGTGTGTGTGTGACAATCATTGGTACTTTAATCTTTAATAGAATGGAAAATGACACAATATGTTACTTTTTTCTTTTTTGTTTTCTTAGTTTCTTTTCCTACTAAAGTTGTTTATTCCCCCCCCCCACCCCCCCACACACACACGTGTAAAGCGACTTTGGGTATTTAGAAAAGCGCTATATAAATCCCAGGTATTATTATTATTATGTTACTGCATATGTCAGCAGACTAAATTAGGAGCCTTTGTATGTTTACTTACTACTAAAAGACAAGTTGTCTTGTATGTTTACTATTTTATTTAAGGACAAACTTGCAATAAGAAACATATGTTTAATGTACCCTAAGATTTGTTGTTAAAATAAAGTCAATAATGACAGTTTTTGTGGTCCCCTTTATTTAGAAAAGTATCGAAATACATTTTGGTACCGGGACAACATGTGTGTGTGTGTGTGTGTGCGTGTGTGTGTGTGTGTGTGTGTGTGTGTGTCATTGTGAGTAATGATGAGGGAAGTTGTTCAGACGACATTATGTAACTCAAGTAAGACGTCTTTTCCCTCCAGTCAAGTGGCGATGCTCGCCTCGCCACTCTGCCTACACACACACACACACACACACACACACACACACACACACACACACACACACACACACACACACACACACACACACACACACACACACACACACACACACACACACACACACACACAGAAAAATATGATGCCACTCAGGTCATCACCGAAGCCGCTCCTCCCCCTCAGCATGCCCTCAACAATTAACACACAAACGAAGAGCTCAGCTGCTCGTTAGCGTGTTAGATGTTGCACATGTGTTGCCCCCCACGCCCCCAACCCCTCAAACCCCAAACCCACCACCACCACCCTCTGTGCCCCCCTGTGAAGCCAGCACACACACACATGTACACTACTCAGCGCACATGGGCTTGCTAATTGCTGGGTGGCAATCACGTGACCTAGAGCAGTGTTTTTCAACCTTTTTTGAGGCAAGGCACATTTTTTTTCATTTAAAAAAATCCGGCGGCACACCACCAGCAGAAAACGTTAAAAAATGAAACTCCACCAGGTCGTCGTGCCTTATTTTGAGTTTGTTGGTGTTTTCCTGTGTGGTGCTTTAGTTTTTGTCTTACGCTGTTATTTACGCACCTGCTTTGTTTTAACAAGCAAGGCTATTTAATAGAGATGTCCGATAACGGCTTTTTTGCCGATATCCGATATTGTCCAACTCTTAATTACCGATTCCGATATCAACCGATACCGATACATACAATCGTGGAATTAACACATTATTATGCCTAATTTTGTTGTGATGCCCCGCTGGATGCATTAAACAATGTAACAAGGTTTTCCAAAATAAATCAACTCAAGTTATGGAAAAAAATGCCAACAAGGCACTGCCATATTTATTATTGAAGTCACAAAGTGCATTATTTTTTTTAACAAGCCTCAAAACAGCAGCTTGGAATTTGGGACATGTTCTCCCTGAGAGAGCACGAGGAGGTTGAGGTGGGAGGGCGGGGGGAGTAGGGGGTTGGGGGGTAGGTGGTAACGGAGGGTGTATATTGTAGCGTCCCGGAAGAGTTAGTGCTGCAAGGGGTTCTGGGTATTTGTTCTGTTGTGTTTATGTTGTGTTACAGTGCGGATGTTCT
>NC_084741.1:18185895-18245895 GCF_033978785.1 Entelurus aequoreus | reverse complement strand
CAGGTGACCAAATGACTTCCAGTCCAATCATTGTTCATTAAATGGCGATATTACAAGAGGGAGGCGGCGGCAATGTTGTTATAATTACTTCAATCACACACACACACACACACACACACACACACACACACACACACACACACACACACACACACACATACACACACACACACACACACACACACACACACGCACACACAGCTGCCAGCAGTCCCTGGATGGCTGACCCACATGCTTCGTGGCCACACATGAAAAAACATGTCCGGTACACAAACACGAGCTCTGACGATGGCTGCCATGTCAACACTTTGATAAGACGCCGCTTGGTTGTCATGGTTACCGTTGGTTGCCATTGCGTTAACACTTGCGATTTTTTCAATTTTTTTCCAGGAAAATGCATGAAACTGCGAAACATTTTTAAGGACATATTGAAAAACTTACTAAGGGTGTAACGGTACGTGTATTTGTATTGAACCGTTTCGGTACGGGGGTTTCGGTTCGGTTTGGAGGTGTACCGAACGAGTTTCCACACGGACATATTAAGTAGCACACCGCACGTTGTGTAAACAATGCACACTGAGGCTAGCAGCGACCGGGCTACTACAACATGCAAAAGCCAGAGCTGGAAGACCCTCCTGCCTCGTTAAGATCTCCCGTTTGGGAACATTCCGGCTTCGCGGTGCGATAAAACAATGGAGGACGGAGGTTTGCAGACATTGTTCAGCAGCAGTAGGGTATGCTTCTGACAACACGTCAAACATGCTAACCCATTTGAAGCGTCACCACCCCCAAGCGAACATCGCTTAAACGAAGATAAAGTCGAGCGTGGTGCAATCACCGCATTCAAGCAGCCTCTCCTCGGCGAGTCAGACAGGGCTAAAGCAATAACAAATGCCGTTGGTGTTTTTATAGCAACATATTTAAAGGCCTACTGAAATGAGATTGTCTTATTTAAACGAGGATAGCAGATCCATTCTATGTGTCATACTTGATCATTTCGCGATATTGCCATATTTTTGCTGAAAGGATTTAGTAGAGAACATCGACGATAAAGTTCGCAACTTTGGTCGCTGATAAAAAAGCCTTGCCTGTACCGGAAGTAGCGTGACGTCACAGGTTGTGGAGGGCCTCACATCTGCACATTGTTTACAATCATGGCCACCAGCAGCGAGAGCGATTCGGAGCGAGAAAGCGACGATTTCCCCATTAATTTGAGCGAGGATGAAAGATTCGTGGATGAGGAAAGTGAGAGTGAAGGACTAGAGGGCAGTGGAAGCGATTCAGATAGGGAAGATGCTGTGAGAGGCGGGTGGGACCTGATATTCAGCTGGGAATGACTAAAACAGTAAATAAACACAAGACATATATATACTCTATTAGCCACAACACAACCAGGCTTATATTTAATATGCCACAAATTAATCCCGCATAACAAACACCTCCCCCCTCCCGTCCATATAACCCGCCAATACAACTAAAACACCCGCACAACACACTCAATCCCACAGCCCAAAGTACTGTTCACCTCCCCAAAGTTCATACAGCACATATATTTCCCCAAAGTTAGGTACGTGACATGCACATAGCGGCACGCACGTACGGGCAAGCGTTCAAATGTTTGGAAGCCGCAGCTGCGTACTCACGGTGGCGCGTATCCAACTCAAAGTCCTCCTGGTAAGAGTCTCTGTTGTCCCAGTTCTCCACAGGCCAATGGTAAAGCTTGACTGTCATCGTTCGGGAATGTAAACAATGAAACACCGGCTACGACGTAGCCGCTACGTGTTTGTGTTGCTGCAGCCGGCCGCTAATACACCGCTTCCCACCTACAGCTTTCTTCTTTGCTATCTCCATTGTTCATAAAACAAATTGCAAAAGATTTACCAACACAGATGTCCAGAATACTGTGGAATTTTGCGATGAAAACAGACGACTTGATAGCTGGCCACAATGGTGTCCCAAAATGTCCGCTACAATCCTTGACGTCACGCGCAAACGTCGTCATACCGAGACATTTTCAGCAGGATATTTCGCGGGAAATTTAAAATTGCACTTTACTAATCTAACCCGGCCGTATTGGCATGTGTTGCATTGTTAAGATTTCATCATTGATATATAAACTATCAGACTGCGTGGTCGGTAGTAGTGGGTTTCAGTAGGCCTTTAAGACCGTATTGCATTAAAAACTACATTTTGACCCCCTGAGATATTGTAACTGCAAGCAGGTCTGCTCTTTCTGCAGACAATGTGGATGAACGGATTTTTCTGGCAAAAAACATGAAGATTGAGTGAAAGTCACCATGGTTAAAGGCTGGGGGGGGGAAGAAAAGTTAATCTGAGACTGAGTTGACTTAAAACTGTTAAATGTTGCACTTTTTATATGTAGAAGAACATTTTTGTCATTTTATTTAAGTTGAGCAACAACTTGAGGCAGTTTAATGTTGATTAACGTGGACCTCGACTTAAACAAGTTGAAAAACTTATTCGGGTGTTACCATTTAGTGGTCAATTGTACGGAATATGTACTGTACTGTGCAATCTACTAATAAAAGTCTCAATCAATCAATCAATCAAAAAAAGCACTTTATATGTAGAAAGGTTTTGTTAAGAAACCATTGTGAGCCTTATCCTATTTAGTTTTTATTTGATATATGTTGACCACATGAACCCTGGCAATGGACCCTGTGTGTATATGTATGTTCTTGTTATGCTTAGCCTGCTGTTGCACTGATCAGCCTAGTGGTGGCTCACATCCATCACACACACAGCTATTTTAAAGCAATGTTAAAAGGATAAAGCCATTGTTTACAAATTTGGCAAATAAATAACCATAAAATGTATATTTTGTTGTTTTCTTACTGTACCGAAAATGAACCGAACCGTGACCTCTAAACCGAGGTACGTACCGAACCGAAATTTTTGTGTACCGTTACACCCTTAGGCGGACCACTAAAAAACAAGCAGTCGGCTGCAAATGGCCCCCACACCTTTACTTTGCACACCTGCTTCCTACACGTTACTGTACCGTACAATAGAACTGCCTGATTGTGCTGCTAAAAATGCTACTGTAAATGCTGCGTATCATGGAGTTCTTTTTTTTACAAACGTCCACATTGTCGGACACGCACACACATTCTTGTATTTGTTACCTTCCTGAGACTACCGAAAAATGCCTCCCTCTTTAAGACCACCCTTTCTAGATATATA
This sequence comes from Entelurus aequoreus, assembly GCF_033978785.1. Classification (NCBI taxonomy): domain Eukaryota; kingdom Metazoa; phylum Chordata; class Actinopteri; order Syngnathiformes; family Syngnathidae; genus Entelurus; species Entelurus aequoreus. The sequence continues at coordinate 18,242,691 of NC_084741.1, read as the reverse complement.
TAAATATTTGTATTCACAACATTAACCATATATACATACTATGCAGATATAAAAAAGGTAAGCTTTAAGTATTTTTTTTTGTTCGTTTCTTCACGGTAGATTTACTTGAATTTATTACAGTATGTCTCAATATACCAATCAATCATCAATCAATGTTTACTTATATAGCCCTAAATCACAAGTGTCTCAAAGGGCTGCACAAGCCACAACGACATCCTCGTTTCAGATCCTACATCAGGGCAAGAAAAAACTCAACCCAATGGGATAACAATGAGAAACCTTGCAATGGACGTTGAGTGGATCTAATATTGTGAGAGTCCAGTCCATAGTGGATCTAACATAATAGTGAGAGTCCAGTCCATAGTGGATCTAACATAATAGTGAGAGTCCAGTCCATAGTGGATCTAACATAATAGTGAGAGTCCAGTCCATAGTGGATCTAACATAATAGTGAGAGTCCAGTCCATAGTGGATCTAACATAATAGTGAGAGTCCAGTCCATAGTGGATCTAGCATAATAGTGAGAGTCCAGTCCATAGTGGATCTAACATAATAGTGAGAGAGTGCAGTCCATAGTGGATCTAACAAAATAGTGTGAGAGTCCAGTCCATAGTGGATCTAACATAATAGTGAGAGTCCAGTCCATAGTGGATCTAACATAATAGTGAGAGTCCAGTCCATAGTGGATCTAGCATAATAGTGAGAGTCCAGTCCATAGTGGATCTAACATAATAGTGAGAGAGTGCAGTCCATAGTGGATCTAACAAAATAGTGTGAGAGTCCAGTCCATAGTGGATCTAGTTAATAGTGTTGAGAGTCCAGTCCATAGTGGATCTAGTTAATAGTTTGAGAGTCCAGTCCATAGTGGATTTAACATAATAGTGTGAGAGTCCAGTCCATAGAGGATTTAACATAATAGTGTGAGAGTCCAGTCCATAGTGGATCTAACATAATAGTGTGAGAGTCCAGTCCATAGTGGATCTAGTTAATAGTGTGTGTCCAGTCCATAGTGGATCTAGTTAATAGTGTGAGTGTCCAGTCCATAGTGGATCTAGTTAATAGTTTGAGAGTCCAGTCGATAGTGGATCTAACATAATAGTGTGAGAGTCCAGTCCATAGTGGATCTAGTTAATAGTGTGAGTGTCCAGTCCATAGTGGATCTAGTTAATAGTTTGAGAGTCCAGTCGATAGTGGATCTAACATAATAGTGTGAGAGTCCAGTCCATAGTGGATCTAACATAATAGTGTGAGAGTCCAGTCCATAGTGGATCTAGTTAATAGTGTGAGTGTCCAGTCCATAGTGGATCTAGTTAATAGTTTGAGAGTCCAGTCGATAGTGGATCTAACATAATAGTGTGAGAGTCCAGTCCATAGTGGATCTAACATAATAGTGTGAGAGTCCAGTCCATAGTGGATCTAGTTAATAGTGTTGAGAGTCCAGTCCATAGTGGATCTAGTTAATAGTTTGAGAGTCCAGTCCATAGTGGATTTAACATAATAGTGTGAGAGTTCAGTCCATAGTGGATTTAACATAATAGTGTGAGAGTCCAGTCCATAGTGGATCTAGTTAATAGTGTGAGTGTCCAGTCCATAGTGGATCTAACATAATAGCGTGAGAGTCCAGTCATAGTGGATTTAACATAATAGTGTGAGAGTCCAGTCCATAGTGGATTTAACATAATAGTGTGAGAGTCCAGTCCATAGTGGATCTAACATAATAGTGTGAGAGTCCAGTCCATAGTGGATCTAGTTAATAGTGTGAGTGTCCAGTCCATAGTGGATCTAACATAATAGCGTGAGAGTCCAGTCCATAGTGGATCTAGTTAATAGTTTGAGAGTCCAGTCATAGTGGATTTAACATAATAGTGTGAGAGTCCAGTCCATAGTGGATTTAACATAATAGTGTGAGAGTCCAGTCCACAGTGGATCTAACATAATAGTGTGAGAGTCCAGTCCATAGTGGATCTAACATAATAGTGTGAGAGTCCAGTCCATAGTGGATCTAACATAATAGTGTGAGAGTCCAGTCCATAGTGGATCTAACATAATAGTGTGAGAGTCCAGTCCATAGTGGATCTAGTTAATAGTTTGAGAGTCCAGTCCATAGTGGATCTAACATAATAGCGTGAGAGTCCAGTCCATAGTGGATCTAACATAATAGTGTGAGCGTCCAGTCCATAGTGGATCTAGTTAATAGTGTTAGAGTCCAGTCCATAGTGGATCTAGTTAATAGTGTGAGAGTCCAGTCCATAGTGGATCTAACATAATAGTGTTAGAGTCCAGTCCATAGTGGATCTAGTTAATAGTGTGAGAGTCCAGTCCATAGTGGATCTAACATAATAGTGTTAGAGTCCAGTCCATAGTGGATCTAGTTAATAGTGTGAGAGTCCAGTCCATAGTGGGGCCAGCAGGAGATCATCATGAGCGGAGACAGGTCAGCAGCGCAGCGACGTCCCCAACTGATGCACAGATGAGTGGTCCACCCTGGGTCCCGACTTTGGACAGCTGGCGCGTCATCTGTGGTCACCGAATCTGTTCCCTGAGCAGAAAAGAAACGGCAGATCAACCGGTCTAGAAGGGGGGCTATTTAAAGGCTAGAGTATACAAATTAGTTTTAAGATGGGACTTAAATGCTTCTACCGAATATACATTTTTTTTTTTTTTTTTTAAATTAATTTTGGCCAAAGGGGGTGCATTTACATTTTTTTACACACACTTATTTCATATGTTGACCAGAGGGGGAGCACTTTTAAAACCGACACACAGTCAATTTGAAAAATCCCTTTTTTTTGGGACCGCCCTCATTTTGAGGTAGGGGGTAGGGGGTAGCGGAGGGTGTATATTGTAGCATCCCGGAAGAGTTAATGCTGCAAGGGGTTCTGGGTATTTGTTCTGTTGTGTTTATGTTGTGTTACAGTGCGGATGTTCTCCCGAAATGTGTTTGTCATTCTTGTTTGGTGTGGGTTCACAGTGTGGCGCATATTTGTAACAGTGTTAAAGTTGTTTATACGGTCACCCTCAGTGTGACTTGTATGGCTGTTGACCAAGTATGCCTTGCATTCACTTGTGTGTGTGAAAAGCTTTAGATATAATGTGATTGGGCCGGCACTCAAAGGCAGTGCCTTTAAGGTTTATTGGCGCTCTGTACTTCTCCCTACGTCTGTGTACCACTCCGTACAGCGACGTTTTAAAAAGTCATAAATGTTACTTTTTGAAACCGGTACCGATAAATTCCGATATTACATTTTAAAGCATTTATCGGCCGATCTCTAGTCAGGACTACAATTTTAAACTCAAGGCGGAATTTAACTGGAAGCCAATGAAGACTGGATAAAACGTGGGTGATATGGGCTGTTATGTCTTGTTTGATCATATATTGCTGCCTTTGCACCTGTCAATGTTTAATTTTGTACGCACATTAAATCAACAAAAAAATATTGACTTTGGAGCAATGTTCATGGACTCTAGAATTTGGCTCTCTATTAGATGCAATGGTTTTCCGTATTGGGCCCCTGATTTAGGGTATGTCTTAACTTGTTCACCAGTCCTCATATGGAAGGTACTTTTCCTTGTTGATGTCTCAAGAAGGGTAGAAATGCAACACACACACACACACACACACACACACACACACACACACACACACACACACACACACACACACACACACACACACACACGAGCCTGAGGGTGGAAGCGGTGGTCGTCCTGTCAGAGCTGATTTAAAGCTGCAGTGTCGCAACCACAAACCTGCTTCATATTGGATTACCAGCGCAGCTCTGAAGAGGTGTGCACTACCACGTGTGTGTGTGTGTGTGTGTGTGTGTGTGTGTGTGTGCGTGTGTGTGTGTGTGTGTGTGTGTGTGTGTGTGTGTGTGTGTGTGTGTGTGTGCGTGTGTGTGTGTGTGTGTGTAGGGGAGGGCCGTGCCAAGCGGTCTAGCCTCGGCAGCCCTCTAACACCTTCGCTGAGCCTTGTGTGTGTCGTTGTGTCACTGATGGTGGTCGTCACTACATTGTGTAGCATGCTAGACTGTGTATGATGTGTTTGGCATCAGGGGTTGCCATGGCGATACAAACTGCCATTGTCCCTTGTTCTGTATGGGCAGCGGCGTTTAGTGGGCCGTGGTGTGATGCCAGGGAGGGGAACATGCTTTATCAGTATCACTTTATAGTCGATGTGCTCTTCATCGAATTGTCTCCTGTGTGTCTGTGTGAGAGCACACGCACTGAAAGGCCAATGGATGTTTTGTGTTTATGAAAGAAGCTAATTAGTGACCTTATTAGTGCGACCTCAAATGTTCTCCCCTGGGAAACGTGACTTGATGGATTTAAATTGTGTTGTTCACATTGTCGAACAGAATGTTTCACACATTTATTCATTTAAACGTCGTTATTCTTCAGACGGATGTCACTTTCGAGCCATAAATTGAAATAAAAACAGTACTGGTAATAATAAAAAAAATATACAAAATGTTGTATTTATCAGAATTTGTTGATTATTGGTAGTGGTGTTTTAAATATCACATTTTATGATAATATATATATATATATATATATATATATATATATATATATATATATATATATATTTATATATATATATATATATATACACACACACACTACCGTTCAAATGTTTGGGGTCACATTAAAATGTCCTTATTTTTCAATGAAGATAACTTTAAACTAGTCTTAACTTTAAAGAAATACCCTCTATACATTGCTAATGTGGTAAATGACTATTCTAGCTGCAAATGTCTGGTTTTATATTTATTATATATATATATATATATATATATATATATATATATATATATATATATATATATATATATATATATATATATATATATATATATATATATATATTAGGGCTGTGAATCTTTGGGTGTCCCACGATTCGATTCAATATCGATTCTTGGGGTCACGATTCGATTGAAAATCGATTTTTTTTTTTGCAATTCATCACGATTCTCGATTCAAAAACTATTTTTTCCCGATTCAAAAGGATTCTCTATTTATTCAATACATAAGATTTCAGCAGGATCTACCCCAGTCTGCTGACATGCAAGCAGAGTAGTAGATTTTTGTAAAAAGCTTTTATAATTGTAAAGGACAATGTTTTATCAACTAATTTCAATAATGTAGAAAAGAATATTACAGTGAATTATTGGACAGGAACAAAAATAATATGAGAGCAACATGGGGCATCCTCAATAGCATTATTAAAAATGGCACAAAGGGGGACTACCCTCAATACTTTTTAGACGGAAATAAAAACAATGACAACATAAAGGAAGTAGTTGAAAGCTTCAATAATTATTTTGTAAATATTGGACCAAAATTGGAAGAAAGGATTCCAGACCCAGTTCCAATTGAGGACTATAATGATACCATAGAGCGAAATCCCAACTCCATGTTCCTCAGTAATGTGACACAGGAGGAAATAGTTATAATCGTGAAAAAATGTAAATCTAAGACTTCAACTGATTGTAATGGAATTGATATGGATACGATAAAAAAGGTTATAGAAGAGATATCAGGACCATTAATGTATATTAGTAACCTATCATTTCAAACAGGTACATTTCCAAACAAAATGAAAATAGCTAAAGTTGCACCAATTTATAAGACTGGAGATAAACATCAATTTACAAATTATAGACCTGTTTCTTTACTTCCACAATTTTCTAAAATCATTGAAAAACTGTTTAATAACAGATTAGAGAGTTTCATAAATAAAAATAGAATACTCGAAGAGAACCAATATGGATACAGAGCTAATGTCTCAACTTCAATGGCTTTAATTGAAATTACAGAAGAAATTACCAATGCAATAGACAGTAAAAAATGTGCAGCAGCAGTTTTTATGGATCTAACTAAAGCATTTGACACAATTAATCACAATATTTTAATCAAAAAACTAGAACGATATGGCATCAGAGCGTTAGTCTTAAACTGGATAAGAAGTTATCTAACGGACAGGAAACAATACGTGAAGCTAGGCGAACACACGTCTACAACGCTAAATATATCCTGTGGTGTACCTCAGGGATCAATATTAGGACCTAAATTATTCAATCTCTATATAAATGACATTTGTAAAGTTACAAAATATTTAAAGTTAGTATTATTTGCGGATGATACAACAGCGTTTTGTTCAGGAGAGAACACACAGGAGATAATACAAATAATAACAGAAGAAATTAACAAATTAAAAAGATGGTTTGACAAAAACAGACTATCGTTGAATCTTAGTAAAACTAAAATAATGCTATTTGGTAATAGTAGAAGAGAAAGTCAAACACAAATACAAATAGACGGAATAGAAATTGAAAGAGTAAATGAAACCAAATTTCTAGGTATAATGATTGATGATAAATTGAACTGGAAATCTCACGTAAAAAATATACAACATAAAGTAGCAAGAAACACGTCAATAATGAATAAAGCAAAACATGTTCTAGACAAAAAATCACTTCATAGTCTATACTGCTCACTAGTGTTACCATATCTGAGCTACTGTGTAGAAATATGGGGAAATAATTACAAAAGTACACTTCCTTCATTAACGGTGTTACAAAAAAGATCAGTTAGAATAATACGTAATGTTGGATATAGAGAACATACAAATCCTTTATTTATTGAATCAAAGATACTGAAATTCCACGACATAGTGAATTTGCAAACAGCTAAAATTATGCACAAAGCAAACTATAACCTGCTACCCAAGAATATACAACAATTCTTCTCAACAAAAGAGGAGAAATATAATCTTAGAGAAAAATGTAATTTAAAACATTTGTACGCACGTACAACACTTAAGACCTTCAGTATATCAGTATGTGGAATTAAATGATGGAATGGATTAAGCAAAGCAATCAAACAATGTACTAATATGATCCACTTCAAGAAACTCTTCAAACTCAAAGTGTTTACAAAGTACAAAGAAGAAGAACCATGACAAACATTTTCAATTTATTTCATCCATTCATTCATTCATTCTTAAAGTAATCTTACTTATCTCATCATATGAAATATGACTTTCTTCACCAATTATTATTATTAAATTCTTACTATTATTTATTTATTTATTTTTTATTGTGATTACATATGGAGTTTATTGTGAAAAAATTGAGAACAGGAAGTGAATAAAAAAAGTTTCAGCAACTGTTATGTAAAGAAAAGGGGTAGGATTAAATAAGCTCTGCTTCTTCCTACTCCTTTTCGAACATGTTGAAAAGAGAAACTGGAAATTGTGATGTATCATGTTGTATGCTTGCATGTTCGAAATAAACTCAAATTCAACTCAACTCAATAATGTAAATTTGTTTTAACTATTAAATGAACCAAAAATATGACTTATTTTATCTTTGTGAAAATATTGGACACAGTGTGTTGTCAAGCTTAATCACTGCTATGTTGAAATTGTAACTAATATTGATACTGTTGTTGATAATATTCATTTTTGTTTCACTACTTTTGGTTTGTTCTGTGTCGTGTTTGTGTCTCCTCTCAATTGCTCTGTTTATTGCAGTTCTGAGTGTTGCTGGGTCGGGTTTGGTTTTGGAATTGGATTGCAATGTTATGGTATTGCTGTGTATTGTTTTGTTGGATTGATTATTAAAAAATATATATATATATATATATATATATATATATATATATATATATATATATATATATATATATATATATATATATATATATATATATATATATATATATATATATATTATTATTTTTTTAAATGTAAAAATAAATAAATACATTTAAAAAAATCGATTTTTAAAAAATGAGAATCGATTCTGAATCGCATAACGTGAGAATCGCGATTTCAAGTCGAATAGATTGTTTTCCCACACACATAGAGAGAGAGAGAGAGAGAGAGAATACACACTTATATATATATATATGTACAGTATATACATAGGTGTGTATACAGTATATGTGTGTATATATATGTGTGTATATACTGTATATATGTATATAAATACATATATAGTATAATAATGAAACAAAATAACATACATATCTACACAGATGCACATAAAGCAGAGGAAAACAGTAAATGTTTCTTAATTGTATTTGATCTTTCTGTCTTTTTTATTTGTATGCGAACTTGAGTCAGTAGGATGATGATGAAGACGAGGAGGAGGAGGAAGACGATGAGCGTTTCAAAGTGGCTGCCAGGCTGGAGTGTTGCATTGAAGATATGTGGGGGACATTTTGTCGCCCTCTTTCTGTTAGTCTTCCAGGCTTCACACACACACACACACACACACACACACACACACACACACACACACACACACACACACACACACACACACACACACACACACACACACACACACACACACACACACACACACACACACACACTTTTGTATTTCTTACCTTTTTGAGACCTCCGAAAAATGCCTCCCTCTTTAGGACCACCCTTTTTAGATATATAAAGATTTGTATTTACAACATTAATAATATATACATACTATGCAAATATAAGAATGCTTGTTGTGAAAAATGAGTTGAAATTTCACAAGAAAAACTTTTTGGCAGTATTATAATAAAAGTCGTAATTTTACTCAACGCAAGTCAAAATTTTACAAGAAAAAACTAAAATTTGTGCAATATTATGATAAAAGTTGGGATTTTACTCAATAACAGTCGCAATTTTACAAGAAAAGCTTAACATCTTGGCAATATTATGAAAAGAGTCGTAATTGTATTTGACAAAAGTCACAATTTTATAAGAAAACTTTAAAATTTTGGCAAAATTATAATAATAATCGGAATTTTACTTAGCAAAATTATGACAAAAGTCATTATTTTCCTCAAAAAATGTCACTATTTTACAACAAAACAATTGGCAATGTGATACAAGTCACCATTTTGCATTAAAAAGTAATAATTTTACATAAAAAAGTAATAATTTTTGGAGAAATTATTGCAATATTACAGAAACAGAAAGAATATGAGAAATTGTTCCCAATTTTATAAGAAAAACGTCGACATATTGTGAGAAACAGACTGCTTTTAGTGATTTTTTTTTTTGTAAGTTTTTTTTGTAATTGGTTTTTAATCTTCATTATTTACTTCGTTATTACAGTATGTCTCTAAATATATATTTATTTTATTATTTTATTAATTTTGGCCAAAAGGGGCGCATTTAAATTTCTTACACACACTCGTTATTACATATGTTGGCCAGAGGGGGAGCACTTCAAATTTTTACACACACTTGTTATTTCATATGTTGACCAGAGGGGAAGCACTTTTAAAACAGACACACAGTCAATTTGAAAAATCCCTCCTTTTTGGGACCACTCTAATTTTGATAGATTTCACCACCAGGGGTGCAAATGAGATCTCTATTTTTTTGTGTTTTGTAATGTGCTTAAGGCCGATGACAAAGGAGTCACGGACCACAGATGACCCCTGTGCCGCACGTTGGGCAACCCAGCTGTAGAAGCTATCTCTTAATAGCCACTATAGTCTTAGTAGCGTAGTGTATTTGTTCATCCTATGGTCACATATGGGACGCGGGTTGTCTTACGTCAGCACCGGAAGTCGTAAAATCAGCTGTTCACCTGGCGGGTTTTTTTTCGGGGATGAATAGGGACGTCCTTCTTTAGCTGCCGTCTTGTTTTATCATATATTGCTGCCTTTGCACCTGTCAATGTTTAATTTTGTATGCACATTAAATCAACAAAAAAATTCTGACTTTGGAGCAATGTTCACGGACTCTAGTATTTGGCTCGCTAATAGATGCAATGATTGCAGAAATACAAGAACACACACACAGAAAAAGTGTCTTCATGTTGTCCTGGTAATCTTTAATCAAATTAGACCGTCAGAAGTTAATTTCCGTATATAATTGAACCGAGCTCGCTGGCTATTGATCACGTGACATGCCACTGGCCTCGGTGGCTCGCCAGTAAGCAACTGATCCTGCCTAAAATGGATTTTCTCGCTAAAAGTCAGCCGTTTCCTCCTTGAAGGCGGTTCAGGTGCAAAGACGACTCTGCCACAGGTGTGTCTTTGTGTCAGCCGGTGAGGGCGGCTTTGGTCGATCAATCGTCAGCGCTCAATGAGACGTGAAGGGGCGGGGTCGTGCGTGTGTGTGTGCATGTGTGTGTGTGTGCGCATGTGTGTGTGTGTTCTTGTATTTCTACCCTTCTTGAGACATCAACAAGGAAAAGTACCATTGCATCTAATAGAGTGTCTCATTTGCAGCCCTGGTGGTGAAATCTATCAAAATTAGAGTGGTCCCAAAAAGGAGGGATTTTTCAAATTGAAATGCGCCCCCTTTTACTAAAGTTAACTAAAAGCAGTCTTTTTCTCACAATATGTTGACTTTTTTCTTATAAAATTGGGAACAATTTCTCATATTCTTTCGGTTTCTGTGATATTGCAATATTTTCTCGTAATATTATTACTTTATGTAAAATGATTATTTTTTAATGCAAAATGGTGACATTTGTCATATAAAATTCAGATTTTTATAACAATATTGCCAATTTTTTTGTTGTTCTTGTAAAATAGTGACATTTTTTGCGTAAAATTATGACTTTTGTCCTATTATTCCGATTACTATTATAATATTGAACACATTTTAAAGTTTTCTTATATAATTGTGACTTTTGTCGGGTAAAATTACGACTCTTTTCATAAAATTGCCAAAAGTTTTAAGCTGTTCTTAATTGCGACTGTTATTGAGTAAAATTCCAACTTTTATCATAATATTGCACAAATGTTCAGTTTTTCTTGTAACATTTTGACTTGCGTTGAGTAAAAATATGACTTATTATAATACGGCGGGGACGGCGTGGCGAAGTCGGTAGAGTGGCCGTGCCAGCAATCGGAGGGTTGCTGGTTACTGGGGTTCAATCCCCACCTTCTACCATCCTTGTCACGTCCGTTGTGTCCTTGGGCAAGACACTTCACCCTTGCTCCTGATGGCTGCTGGTTAGCGCCTTGCATGGCAGCTCCCGCCATCAGTGTGTGAATGTGTGTCTGAATGGGTAAGTGTGGAAATACTGTCAAAGCGCTTTAAAGGCGCTATACAAGTATAACCCATTTATCATTTATCATTTATCATAATACTGCCAAAATTCTAAGTTTTACTTGGGAAGTTGTGACCTTTTTCTTGTGAAATTGTGACCTTTTTCTTGTGAAATTCCAACTAATTTTTTACAACAAGCTTTTTTTTATTTGCATAGCATGTATATATTATTAATGTTGTAAATATGTCTTTATAGTTTAAGTGTGAGTAAGAAATTGAAATGCACCCCCTTTGGCCAAAGTTTATAAAATAAATATGTATATAGAGACATACTGTAATAACTTGAAGTAAATAATGAAGATTAAAAACCAATTACAAATAAAATATAAAAAATTCACTAAAAGCAGTCTTTTTCTCACAATGTGTCGACGTTTTTCTTATAAAATTGGGAAACATTTCTCACATTCTTTCTGTTTATGTAATATTGCAATAATTTCTCGTAAAATTACTTTTTTATGTAAGATGGTGACTTTTATCACATTATTGCCAATTGTTTTGTTGTAAAATCGTGACAACTTTTGAGGAAAATTATGACTTTTGTCATAATTTTGCCAAGTAAAATTCAGATTATTATTATAATATTGCCAAAATGTTAAAGTTTTCTTATCAAAATTGTGACTTTTGTCAAGTAAAATTACGACTTTCATAAAATTGCCAAAAGTTTTAAGCTGTTCTTAATCGCGACTGTTATTGAGTAAAATTCCAACTTTTATCATAATATTGCACAGATGTTCAGTTTTTCCTGTAACATTTTGACTTGCATTGAGTAAAATTATGACTTTTATTATAATACTGCCAAAATTCCAAGTTTTTCTTGTGAAATTGTGACCATTTTCTTGTGAAATTCCAACTAATTTTTTACAACAAGCTTTTTTTAATTTGCATAGTATGTATGTATTATTAATGTTGTAAATACACATCTTTATAGTTTAAGTGTGAGTAAGAAATTGAAATGCACCCCCTTTGGCCAAAGTTAATAAAATAAATATGTATATATTTTTGCCAATTGTTTTGTTGTAAAATCGTGACATTTTTTGAGGAAAATTTAGACTTTTTTTCATAATTTTGCCAAGTAAAATTCCGATTATTATTATAATATTGCCAAAATGTTAAAGTTTTCTTATCAAAATTGTGACTTTTGTCAAGTAAAATTATGACTCTTTTCATAAAATTGCCAAAAGTTTAAGCTTTTCTTAATTGCGACTGTTATTAAGCAAAATTCCAACTTTTATCAAAAGTTTGCAAAATGTTCAGTTTTTCTTGTAACATTTTGACTTGCGTTGAGTATAATTACGACTTTTATTATAATACTGCCAAAATTCTAAGTTTTACTTGGGAAGTTGTGACCTTTTTCTTGTGAAATTCCAACTCATTTTTTACAACAAGCTTTTTTATATTTGCAAAGTATGTATATTTTATTAATGTTGTAAATACACATCTTTACAGTTAAAGTGTGAGTAAGAAATTGAAATGCACCCTCTTTGGCCAAAGTTTATAAAATAAATATGTATATAGAGACATACTGTAATAACTTGAAGTAAATAATGAAGATTAAAAACCAATTACAAATAAAATATAAAAAATTCACTAAAAGCAGTCTTTTTCTCACAATGTGTCGACGTTTTTCTTATAAAATTGGGAAACATTTCTCATATTCTTTCTGTTTATGTAATATTGCAATAATTTCTCGTAAAATTACTTTTTTATGTAAGATGGTGACTTTTATCACATTATTGCCAATTGTTTTGTTGTAAAATCGTGACAACTTTTGAGGAAAATTATGACTTTTGTCATAATTTTGCCAAGTAAAATTCCGATTATTATTATAATATTGCCAAAATGTTAGTTTTCTTATCAAAATTGTGACTTTTGTCAAGTAAAATTACGACTCATTTCATAAAATTGCCAAAAGTTTTAAGCTGTTCTTAATCGCGACTGTTATTGAGTAAAATTCCAACTTTTATCATAATATTGCACAGATGTTCAGTTTTTCTTGTAACATTTTGACTTGCATTGAGTAAAATTATGACTTTTATTATAATACTGCCAAAATTCCAAGTTTTTCTTGTGAAATTGTGACCATTTTCTTGTGAAATTCCAACTAATTTTTTACAACAAGCTTTTTTTTATTTGCATAGTATGTATGTATTATTAATGTTGTAAATATGTCTTTATAGTTTAAGTGTGAGTAAGAAATTGAAATGCACCCCCTTTGGCCAAAGTTTATAAAATAAATATGTATATAGAGACATACTGTAATAACTTGAAGTAAATAATGAAGATTAAAAACCAATTACAAATAAAATATAAAAAATTCACTAAAAGCAGTCTTTTTCTCACAATGTGTCGACGTTTTTCTTATAAAATTGGGAAACATTTCTCATATTCTTTCCGTTTATGTAATATTGCAATAATTTCTCGTGAAATTACTTTTTTATGTAAGATGGTGACTTTTATCACATTATTGCCAATTGTTTTGTTGTAAAATCGTGACAACTTTTGAGGAAAATTATGACTTTTGTCATAATTTTGCCAAGTAAAATTCCGATTATTATTATAATATTGCCAAAATGTTAAAGTTTTCTTATCAAAATTGTGACTTTTGTCAAGTAAAATTACGACTTTCATAAAATTGCCAAAAGTTTTAAGCTGTTCTTAATCGCAACTGTTATTGAGTAAAATTCCAACTTTTATCATAATATTGCACAGATGTTCAGTTTTTCTTGTAACATTTTGACTTGCATTGAGTAAAATTATGACTTTTATTATAATACTGCCAAAATTCCAAGTTTTTCTTGTGAAATTGTGACCATTTTCTTGTGAAATTCCAACTAATTTTTTACAACAAGCTTTTTTTTATTTGCATAGTATGTATGTATTATTAATGTTGTAAATATGTCTTTATAGTTTAAGTGTGAGTAAGAAATTGAAATGCACCCCCTTTGGCCAAAGTTTATAAAATAAATATGTATATAGAGACATACTGTAATAACTTGAAGTAAATAATGAAGATTAAAAACCAATTACAAATAAAATATAAAAAATTCACTAAAAGCAGTCTTTTTCTCACAATGTGTCGACGTTTTTCTTATAAAATTGGGAAACATTTCTCATATTCTTTCCGTTTATGTAATATTGCAATAATTTCTCGTGAAATTACTTTTTTATGTAAGATGGTGACTTTTATCACATTATTGCCAATTGTTTTGTTGTAAAATCGTGACAACTTTTGAGGAAAATTATGACTTTTGTCATAATTTTGCCAAGTAAAATTCCGATTATTATTATAATATTGCCAAAATGTTAAAGTTTTCTTATCAAAATTGTGACTTTTGTCAAGTAAAATTACGACTTTCATAAAATTGCCAAAAGTTTTAAGCTGTTCTTAATCGCAACTGTTATTGAGTAAAATTCCAACTTTTATCATAATATTGCACAGATGTTCAGTTTTTCTTGTAACATTTTGACTTGCATTGAGTAAAATTATGACTTTTATTATAATACTGCCAAAATTCCAAGTTTTTCTTGTGAAATTGTGACCATTTTCTTGTGAAATTCCAACTAATTTTTTACAACAAGCTTTTTTTTATTTGCATAGTATGTATGTATTATTAATGTTGTAAATACACATCTTTATAGTTTAAGTGTGAGTAAGAAATTGAAATGCACCCCCTTTGGCCAAAGTTAATCAAATAAATATGTATATATTTTTGCCAATTGTTTTGTTGTAAAATCGTGACATTTTTTGAGGAAAATTTAGACTTTTTTTCATAATTTTGCCAAGTAAAATTCCGATTATTATTATAATATTGCCTCAAATGTTAAAGTTTTCTTATCAAAATTGTGACTTTTGTCAAGTAAAATTATGACTCTTTTCATAAAATTGCCAAAAGTTTAAGCTTTTCTTAATTGCGACTGCTATTAAGCAAAATTCCAACTTTTATCAAAAGTTTGCAAAATGTTCAGTTTTTCTTGTAACATTTTGACTTGCGTTGAGTATAATTACGACTTTTATTATAATACTGCCAAAATTCTAAGTTTTACTTGGGAAGTTGTGACCTTTTTCTTGTGAAATTCCAACTCATTTTTTACAACAAGCTTTTTTATATTTGCAAAGTATGTATATTTTATTAATGTTGTAAATACACATCTTTACAGTTAAGGTGTGAGTAAGAAATTGAATGCACCCTCTTTGGCCAAAGTTTATAAAATAAATATGTATATAGAGACATACTGTAATAACTTGAAGTAAATAATGAAGATTAAAAACCAATTACAAATAAAATATAACAATTTCACTAAAAGCAGTCTTTTTCTCACAATGTGTCGACGTTTTTCTTATAAAATTGGGAAAAATTTCTCATATTCTCTGTTTATGTAATATTGCAATAATTTCTCGTAAAATTAAATTTTTATGTAAAAGGGTGACTTTTATCACATTATTGCCAATTGTTTTGTTGTAAAATCGTGACAACTTTTGAGGAAAATTAAGACTTTTTTTCATAATTTTGCCAAGTAAAATTCAGATTATTATTATAATATTGCCAAAATGTTAGTTTTCTTATCAAAATTGTGACTTTTGTCAAGTAAAATTACGACTCTTTTTATAAAATTTCCAAAAGTTTAAGCTTTTCTTAATTGCGACTGTTATTGAGTAAAATTCCAACTTTTATCATAATATTGCACAAATGTTCAGTTTTTCTTGTAACATTTTGATTTGCGTTGAGCAAAATTCTAAGTTTTACTTGGGAAGTTGTGACCTTTTTCTTGTGAAATTGTGACCTTTTTCTTGTGAAATTCCAACAAAATTTTTACAACAAGCTTTTTTATATGTGCATAGTATGTATATATTATTAATGTTGTAAATACACATCTTTATATATCTAGAAAGGCTGGTCATAAAGAGGGAGGCATTTTTCTCAGGTCTCAAGAAGGTAAGAAATACAAGAGTGTGTGTGTGTGTCCGTGTGTTGATGTGGTGTTTATGGGGGTGGTCCTGCAGCTGTGTTGATGACAGACGCCATGTTGGAGCCCCCTTAGACAAAATACCATTGCGTCTTGAATTGCAGGCCACAACATTAGGTACACCAGGTAATACAGGTGTAAATCTTCGGGCACCGAACGATTCCTGGGGTGACGATTCAATTCAGATTCTAACCCATTCTCGCAGTGTTTTATTTGGTATAATAATTATCAAGAAACTTTTTCAAAACAGGTTAGAAAAGCTCGTTCTGGATGCATAGAGATGGCCTTGAAATGGATTATTAAAAAAAATGTAAAACAAAATATATATATTTATTTTTTCATTGATTATTTGAAATTATACATTGATTTACAATCGGGATGAATATGGATTCGGATGTGAATCGATTTATTTTGTGCACCCCTACCATCTAATGGTATCTGATACAGTAGCTGCATCTCTAATCATCATTAAAAAAATATAATAAAATGTTTTAATTAAATAAATAAATAAATCAGTAGTTTTTAGCGGAAATATGACCATATCACACCAATTCTCAAATCCCTTCACCGGCTTCCTGTTCCACTCAGGATTGAATACAAAGTCTCCCTACTAACCCACCTGTGCCTCCATGGAAATGCCCCCCTCTACCTCAAAGAACTGCTCACCCCCAAATCCTCCACTCGACACCTCCGCTCCGGACTAGCTAACCTCCCCCAACCTCCGAGGACAAAGCTACGAACAATGGGAGACCGGGCTTTCTGCTCCGCCGCTCCCAGTCTGTGGAATGCTCTCCCTGACCACCTGAGGGCACCACAGACTGTGGATGCTTTTAAAAAAGCCTTAAAAACCCTTCTTTTGAAAAAAACCTTTTTTTTTATATATGCATACTAGTTCTGGCTGTTCTAGTTTTTATTTTTATTTGTTTGTATTATCTTTTTTTTTTTTTAATACACTGTAGCACTTTGAGGTTGTTTACTCAATGTAAAGTGTTTTTGTTTTTTTTTTACAAATAAAATCTATTATTATTATTATTATTTTTAGGGTAAAGAATAATCCACAGTTGTTGTTTTTACAGTGCATTACTGCAGTGTTTCTTAACCATAGGGCCAGGGCCTATTGTTGCCCCTAGAGCAGGGGTTGGCAACAAAAACATTGAAAGAGCCATAGTGGGTCAAAAATACAAAAAACAAATCTGTCTGGAGCCGCAAAAAAGTCTTAAGTGTTATAATGAAGGCCGCACATGATGTAAGTGTCTATATTAGCTATAATAGCCTACTATCAAAATGACTGTGTTGCAGGCTGAAGCAAATCTTTGTTGACAGAGATGTTTAAATGTAATATTTATTGTAGAAAAAACATTAGAAAACATTAGTAAATCAATGGCTACTCAGAAGGTGAGATAAGTCCTGGAAATGACTGGCTTTTAATGGCCAAAGGTATAGATGTGTGTGTCCAAGTTAAAGGAAACGCCAGGCTGTCTTCTTCTAATGGATTTATTGCAATCTTTACAAACTGGGTAACGTTTGCTGTGGTCTGGAACAACATGGCCCACTAACAACTATCAGAAATGCAGCCAATATTACATAATGCGTCATGATACATGCAAATATAAATTAAATACAAAGAGGATAAATGTAAAGTATATTAAATGAGCTCAAATATACCTACAAATGAGGCTTAATGATGCAATATGTACATACAGCGAGTCTAAATAGCATGTTAGCATTGATTAGCTCGCAGTCATGCACTGACCAAATATGCCTGATTAGCACTCCACACACGTCAATAACATCAACAAAGCGCACCTTTGCATGAAACTTTTGGTGGACAAAATGAGACAAAGGAGTGGAAGATTTTACATGTAAACAAACTGTTGCGTCACAGTCCACACTACGGTGAGTTCAAGAACCGGCAAAATTAGTAGGACAAAACGATGTTCACCAAATACTCTCATCAGTGAAGCATACACACAAACACATATTAAACAGTGGGCTTTTTAACAATTGGGAAGGTTTAGTGTCATGTTTGTCCTCAAACAAAAAACATAAACTAAAAAATTATTTCCCCCATCTTTTTTTCATTTTCACTCCTTTTTTAAAAATGCCCCAGGGAGCCACTAGGGCGGCACTAAAGAGCCGCATGTGGCTCAAGGGTCATCTGTTTCTCAGCGGTGGTCCGTAATACACTTTTCCACCACTTGTGGCAGTAATGACTGAGGGGGTGCACAAAAAAAATCGATTCGCATCCGGATTGCGATTCTTATTCATCCCGATTCTAAATCGATTTATAATTTTCAAAAATCGTAAATAATTTCTTATGTTTTGTTCTTTTTTTGTAGGAATCAAAAGATGTTTTTAGGCCATCTCCATGCAACCAGAAGTAGCTTTTTTAACCTGCGACCTGTTTTGAAAAACTTTCATTATAGTTTTTATTAGAGATGTCCAATAATGGCTTTTTTGCCGATATCCGATATTCCGATATTGTCCAACTCTTAATTACCGATTCCGATATCAACCGATACCGATATATACAGTCGTGGAATTAACACATTATTATGCTTCATTTTGTTGTGATGCCCCGCTGGATGCATTAAACAATGTAACAAGGTTTTCCAAAATAAATCAACTCAAGGTATGGAAAAAAGTGCCAACATGGCACTGCCATATTTATTATTGAAGTCACAAAGTGCATTCTTTTTTTTAACATGCCTCAAAACAGCAGCTTGGAATTTGGGACATGCTCTCCCTGAGAGAGCATGAGGAGGTTGAGGTGGGCAGGGTTTTTTGGGGGGGGTAGCGGGTGGTGTATATTGTAGCGTCCCGGAAGAGTTAGTGCTGCAAGGGGTTCTGGGTATTTGTTCTGTTGTGTTTATGTTGTGTTACGGTGCGGATGTTCTCCCGAAATGTGTTTGTCATTCTTGTTTGGTGTGGGTTCACAGTGTGGCGCATATTTGTAACAGTGTTCAAGTTGTTTATACGTACACCCTCAGTGTGACCTGTATGGCTGTTGACCAAGTATGCCTTGCATTCACTTGTGTGTGTGAAAAGCCGTAGATATTATGTGACTGGGCCGGCACGCAAAGGCAGTGCCTTTAAGGTTTTTTGGCGCTCTGTACTTCTCCCTACGTCCGTGTACACAGCGGCGTTTTAAAAACTCATAAATTTTACTTTTTGAAACCGATATCGATAATTTCGAAACAGACACCGATAATTTCCGATATTGCATTTTAAAGCATTTATCGGCCGATAATATTGGCAGTCCGATATTATCGGACATCTCTAATTTTTATACCAAATAATAGGTTGCGAGAATCGGTTTCGATCAAAAATCGATTTTGAATCGAATCGTTGGCCATGGACTTGCAATTGGATCGAATCGTTCGGTGTCCAAGGATTTGCAACCCCTCAAAATGACAATCTAAAACAAACAGATGAAGTCTGGAGCATAAGTCATAGAGAAGTTTTTTAAGAGCAAAAAATATGACTAAAGTGGTGAAACTGTTGTGGAAGTATCTTCCCTCCGGGTTCTCTGGACCACCAATCACCGACATGACCGCACCTTTTCAGGGTTTGAACACTGGTTTATTTTGCAATAAATTGTCTTTCGTGTGCTTTCGCTGATCTCGAAGCCGATCCTGGCACACCCCGCTTCGTTGCAGGTCCGCAGGCCACGCCCCCCTCCACAACTGTATTTTAATTTTATTGACAGTTAAAGAAACATGGTATTTATTTTTAATTTAGTTAGTGTATTTATTTCAACACTGCGTAATTGTATGTATTTTTCATCAGTCCTTCTTTTGCAGTATATTTTATTAGTATTTATTTTTGTAATCAGCCTGATCTAAGCCTTCATAACCAACACATGCTTTCATATCATTTTAATCAAATTTTATTTTTTTAAAGTTTGTCAGTTGTACTGTAAATAGGTGAGATATAATTATTGAATAGGATTAAAATGTAAGACTACTGATTCAGTGTTAATATTTGAGTGGGCCCCGGGCCCCTCTGTAGTGGAGGAGTTGGAAAAGGATTAAAAAAAACCTGCATTCCTGTAGATGGAACAACGTTAAGCTCCCACTTTTTACTGCCAGTGGAATTCAGTCCACCATAACTTGAGGGTTCCAGGTTCGATTCCCGCTTCCGCCGTCGTGTCCTTGGGCAAGACACTTTACCCACCTGCTCCCAGTGCCACCCACACTGGTTTAAATGTAACTTAGATATTGGGTTTCACTATGTAAAGCGCTTTGAGTCACTAGAGAAAAGCGCTATATAAATATAATTCACTTCATAAACATTTTGTTGTGAACACTTACGCTATAGTCGTTGTCCATTCAATGGACGCCATCTCGTCAAAACGTGCGTGTCGCTCTGTCAGCGAGGACATCCCGGAGGGACGGCGCGCCGAGAGGTGACGTCCCGGGTGGCGGGGCAGGCGGCGGGGGAGGTTAAGGGCCGATGACAGACGCCGACGTCCTGATGGATGGCGGCGGCGCAGCGAGATGACAGCGGCGGCGTTGGGCACGCTGGGGCAGGTTAGCGAGGAGACGGGAGAGCGGGATGTCACGACGTGCGGACGCCTTCCTTCACGGGGAACCTGACGGACCTTCACACTGCGTGGGGCGTTACTGTCAAACAACGGCGGGGTGTGACGTTTGTGACATCAAAGTGGTCGACTACTACACCACGGGGGGCCGGTTTTTTTTTTTGAAGTCCACACCGCAATCATGGCTGCCTTCAGAGGGCCACATTAATTGATGTGGCGGACTACATACAATTACATGGCGGGCCACTTTAAATGGTGGACAACAGTCAATGATGGTTTTGGATCACGTCAAATGATGTGACAGACCGCATTAAATGACATGATGGACCGCATTAAATGATGTGGAGGACCACATTCAAATGAATGGACGAATTCATAGTTCCACAATGCCCTAAATTCTCAAAATGTTGCAATTTACAAACCTCTCCATATCCCACATTTCTCAACCGATTGGAACCGTTCCACCATCCACACACTCCACTCAGCTGGGACAATCCAACTACCACTTTCCGAGTTCAAATAATTACCAGGAATTCCTGGTTTTCCAAAGCTCTATTTTCACCTCTTCCTGGAAAGTTTGCACAGTCCACATTTTTCAACCGTTTTTGACCACTCCACCTTCAAAACGTTTCTTTTAGGACAACAAATGTTCAAATTCCCGGTTTTCTTGAAATTCTAGGGATTCCGAAACACCCATTCTCAATTCAAACTGTTACTACGTCAACATTTTTCATCCGATTCCAAAAATTCCAACACCAACCCATTCATATAATTTAGGACAATATTTTTAAAAAATTCCCACATTTCCAGGAAATTCCCATTCAAATGAATGGATGAATTCATAGTTCCACAATGCCCTAAATTCTCAAAATGTTGCAATTTACAAACCTCTCCATATCCCACATTTCTCAACCGATTGGAACCGTTCCACCATCCACACACTCCACTCAGCTGGGACAATCCAACTACCACTTTCTGAGTTCAAATAATTGGATTTGCAAGTTCTGGTGATGACATGTTTTGGTAATGAGCAGACAAACTTGGTGGCCACGGATGAAGCGCTGGCTGTCCAGAGTCGGGACCCGGGGTGGACCGCTCGTCTGTGCATCGGTTGGGGACGTCTCTGCGCTGCTGACCTGTCTCCGCTCGGGATGGTCTCCTGCTGGCCCCACTATGGACTGGACTCTCACACTATTATGTTAGATCCACTATGGACTGGATTCTCACACTATTATGTTAGATCCACTATGGACTGGACTCTCACTATTATGTTAGATCCACTATGGACTGGACTCTCACAATATTATGCTAGATCCACTATGGACTGGACTCTCACACTATTATGTTAGATCCACTATGGACTGGACTCTCACACTATTATGTTAGATCCACTATGGACTGGACTCTCACTATTATGTTAGATCCACTATGGACTGGACTCTCACAATATTATGCTAGATCCACTATGGACTGGACTCTCACACTATTAACTAGATCCACTATGGACTGGACTCTCACACTATTATGTTAGATCCACTGTGAACTGGACTCTCACTATTATGTTAGATCCACTATGGACTGTGTTTATTAAATTAAAAACATTAAAACTGAACGATTTTTTGACCTCAACACTGCTATTGTGACGTACAAAGCTCATAACCACATGCTGCCTGGGTGTCTACAGTAGAGGTTTAAACCCAGAGAGAATCCCTATGACCTCAGAGGTTCAGCTGTCTTCCAGAAAGCTAAGATAAGAACAAGCTTAAAAAGTAGATGTGTTTCTGTCAGGGGGGTTCAACTGTGGAACAGCTTGGATTATTCCTTAAAATGTTCCAGTTCTATTCACACATTTAAAAAACACTTTAAGACCAATGTCTTGAAAAAATATATCACTCTAGAATCAACACAGTAGTTAATACTATGATCAATGTTAATTCAAATACTAAATGTGGGTTATAAATAATAATGGAAGTACAATTGTTTGTATATAGTATATAAATTGGTACAAAGGTTTAACATGTCTACAAGGATATTTCACATGCCTTTACTGTGTATATAATTGAACTGTGTTTATGTTATGTATAATGTGTATTTATAATATGTTGTACAATGGACATTCAATAATTTTCGGAAGTTTATTTTGTACTTGACATTGTTTATAGGGTTAGGCGCAATAAGTGTTCAACTTCAGCCTAAACCCTTTCGGTCTGCAACATTTTCATTTTCAATTTAAGAATGTACAACTGTTTGTTTATTTTGTTGACGATTGACCGAAGAATAATAATAAACTTGAATAATGATAATAATAAACTTGACTGGACTCTCACACTATTATGTTAGATCCACTATGGACTGGACTCTCACACTATTATGTTAGATCCACTATGGACTGGACTCTCACTATTATGTTAGATCCACTATGGACTGGACTCTCACACTATTATGTTAGATCCACTATGGACTGGACTCTCACACTATTATGTTAGATCCACTATGGACTGGACTCTCACTATTATGTTAGATCCACTATGGACTGGACTCTCACACTATTATGTTAGATCCACTATGGACTGGACTCTCACACAATTATGTTAGATCCACTATGGACTGGACTCTCACACTATTATGTTAGATCCACTATGGACTGGACTCTCACTATTATGTTAGATCCACTATGGACTGGACTCTCACAATATTATGCTAGATCCACTATGGACTGGACTCTCACTATTATGTTAGATCCACTATGGACTGGACTCTCACTATTATGTTAGATCCACTATGGACTGGACTCTCACACTATTATGTTAGATCCACTATGGACTGGACTCTCACACTATTATGTTATATCCACTATGGACTGGACTCTCACACTATTATGTTAGATCCACTATGGACTGGACTCTCACAATATTATGCTAGATCCACTATGGACTGGACTCTCACACTATTATGTTAGATCCACTATGGACTGGACTCTCACACTATTATGTTAGATCCACTATGGACTGGATTCTCACTATTATGTTAGATCCACTATGGACTGGACTCTCACACTATTATGTTAGATCCACTATGGACTGGACTCTCACTATTATGTTAGATCCACTATGGACTGGACTCTCACACTATTATGTTAGATCCACTATGGACTGGACTCTCACACTATTATGTTATATCCACTATGGACTGGACTCTCACACTATTATGTTAGATCCACTATGGACTGGACTCTCACAATATTATGCTAGATCCACTATGGACTGGACTCTCACACTATTATGTTAGATCCACTATGGACTGGACTCTCACACTATTATGTTAGATCCACTATGGACTGGATTCTCACTATTATGTTAGATCCACTATGGACTGGACTCTCACACTATTATGTTAGATCCACTATGGACTGGACTCTCACACTATTATGTTAGATCCACTATGGACTGGACTCTCACACTATTATGTTAGATCCACTATGGACTGGACTCTCACTATTATGTTAGATCCACTATGGACTGGACTCTCACAATATTATGCTAGATCCACTATGGACTGGACTCTCACACTATTAACTAGATCCACTATGGACTGGACTCTCACACTATTATGTTAGATCCACTGTGGACTGGACTCTCACTATTATGTTAGATCCACTATGGACTGGACTCTCACTATTATGTTAGATCCACTATGGACTGTGTTTATTAAATTAAAAACATTAAAACTGCACGATCTTGTTGACCTCAACACTGCTATTGTGACGTACAAAGCTCATAACCACATGCTGCCTGGGTGTCTACAGGAGAGGTTTAAACCCAGAGAGAATCCCTATGACCTCAGAGGTTCAGCTGTCTTCCAGAAAGCTAAGATAAGAACAAGCTTAAAAAGTAGATGTGTTTCTGTCAGGGGGGTTCAACTGTGGAACAGCTTGGATTATTCCTTAAAATATTCCAGTTCTATTCACACATTTAAAAAACACTTTAAGACCAATGTCTTGAAAAAATATATCACTCTAGAATCAACACAGTAGTTAATACTATGATCAATGTTAATTCAAATACTAAATGTGGGTTATAAATAATAATGGAAGTACAATTGTTTGTATATAGTATATAAATTGGTACAAAGGTTTAACATGTCTACAAGGATATTTCACATGCCTTTACTGTGTATATAATTGAACTGTGTTTATGTTATGTATAATGTGTATTTATAATATGTTGTACAATGGACATTCAATAATTTTCGGAAGTTTATTTTGTACTTGACATTGTTTATAGGGTTAGGCGCAATAAGTGTTCAACTTCAGCCTAAACCCTTTCGGTCTGCAACATTTTCATTTTCAATTTAAGAATGTACAACTGTTTGTTTATTTTGTTGACGATTGACCGAAGAATAATAATAAACTTGAATAATAATAATAATAAACTTGACTGGACTCTCACACTATTATGTTAGATCCACTATGGACTGGACTCTCACACTATTATGTTAGATCCACTATGGACTGGACTCTCACTATTATGTTAGATCCACTATGGACTGGACTCTCACACTATTATGTTAGATCCACTATGGACTGGACTCTCACACTATTATGTTAGATCCACTATGGACTGGACTCTCACACTATTATGTTAGATCCACTATGGACTGGACTCTCACACTATTATGTTAGATCCACTATTGACTGGACGCTCACACTATTATGTTAGATCCACTATGGACTGGACTCTCACTATTATGTTAGATCCACTATGGACTGGACTCTCACACTATTATGTTAGATCCACTATGGACTGGACGCTCACACTATTATGTTAGATCCACTATGGACTGGACTCTCACTATTATGTTAGATCCACTATGGACTGGACTCTCACAATATTATGTTAGATCCACTCGACGTCCATTGCACCGGTCGCCCAGGGGGGAGGGGGGGTCCCCCCACATCTGCAGTCCCCTCCAAGGTTTCTCATTGTCCCATTGGGTTGAGTTTTTTCCTTGCCCTGATGTGGGATCTGAGCCGAGGATGACGTTGTGGCTTGTGCAGCCCTTTGAGACACTCGTGATTTAGGGCTGTATAAGTAAACATTGATTGATTGACAAACTTCTGCAGGCAACACATGTCTTACTGTATCACTTCTCTTGAAGGCCGACGTAACGATTTAACCTTTGACGTCGGCCTCTGTGGTTCTGACTGTGAACCACGACTGAGCGCCCTCCTTCACCTTCCTTCCTTCCTGTAGGATCCTTCTATTCCCCTCATCCTGATGTCTCTCTCTCTCTCTCTCTCACACACACACACACACACACACACACACACACACACACACACACACACACACACACACACACCTGACTCAGCGTGGTTCTTTCCCAGCTCTAAACAAACGTGATGGACCAAAGCTGAACATACAGCCTGCAGACTCAAACCCTGCGACTCTTCCTGCAGGCACCTTCCTCCTCCATCTTTGTTCCTTGTGCCGCCACCATCTTTTTAATACTCCTTCCTCACATCGCTGGTGTTTATCGAGACACGGCTCTTCCCTTTCCTCCGTCACACGTTCCCTCACCTCCACGCCTCCTCCTCGTCTTCATCTGCAGCTAATTGTCCTCCTTCGAACCGTCTGCTTCACATTAGCCCTCCCCCGGCCCGTCACATCCTCCACACACCCACGTGCACGCTCCTAGTGTCTCGGGGTCGCGAGGCTGGGGTCAAAGGTCACCATTCAAAGGTGGTTTTGATCAAACCCACTCGACACGTCGGACTCTTCACCATCTTTGTTCCTTGTCCCCTTCTCCTTCTTCCTGGCTCTCTCAGAGGCCTCGGGTGTCTCCTCAGATGTGTGAGGGCCAAAAGCAGGGTTGGTTGAGGCTACTGCGTGCGTGTGTGTGCGTGTGTGTGTGTGTGTGTGTGTGTGTGCCAGCTGGCGTTGTGTTCAGAGCTGGTGGAATGTACCGGAGGGCTCCAGAGCCTTGCGACTGGGACCGATAAGACACCGGACACACACACACTCACATATAGAGCATTTTGCCAAAGATGCTTTCAAGTGTTCACACACACACACACACACACACACACACACACACACACACACACACACACACACACACACACACACACACACACACACACACACACACACACACACACACACACACACACGCTTCGGCACAGATCTTTTCAGTCCTTCAATAAACAGACTGGAAAGAAAATAAAGTGTTTGCTCAAGTCGGAGGAAGAAACTCAATCCCGAGCCAAGATGGAGGACATAATAATAATAATAATAATTGACCTGAATTCATTAGTGTGTCACATGACACACTAATGTATTACCCCGGTACTAATGAATTAAAAAAGGTACCGTACCAGTGTTTCCCATAAACTGCCAAGATACCTGTGGGGGGGGGTTAGTGGCTATGGGCGTGGTCACCATGACATCATCGAGTAATTTGCATAATTTACTACAATGATATGATTTTCTCTAAAAAGGCTCAAAAAATGTATACTTACTAATTAATAATAACAGTTTTGTTTTAAACGTCCATCCATCCATCCATCCATCCATCCATCCATTTTACAATGTAATCACAACACTTTATGTACATATTTATATACAGATTTGAACAATAAGTTATTCACTGAAAAAATATATCTTATAAAATATAAAAGCTAAAATGTCTCTTAAAGCTCTGCCCCTTTAATTAGTGCATACTAAATAATTTAACTTTAGCCTACTACTACAACCATATTATTTACCAGCAACATAAAGTGAAACAGAGGCAGAGGTGTCCTGCCACAGTCAGTAACAAATAAACAGAAAACAGTAGTGGTCAAATACAAATAAGGCAACAAGAGAAGTATCCTACACTTCTCTTTTGTAAATTAAATCTGAACAGCCTATATGGGCATCTACATCAACTATATGATTTGCCTGAGAAGCTGGACAGGACAAAAAAAAAAAAAAACATTTTTTTTTTATTTTTAAAATTTTTTTAAATTATTTTTTAATTTTTTTTGTCGCGGACGTAATTCTTTCGTGGCGGGCTGCCACAAATAAATGAATGTGTGGGAAACACTGCATACTGCTTTTTTTTTTTTTTTTTTTTTTTCTCATGGTCATTGCTTGTAATATGAGCCGAGGCGCATGGGAGTCAACAACACCCACGGAGCGCTTACAAGCGGAAACAGTGTGGCGACTGAAGAGGGAGAGTGGACATACAATCTTTTGGCTTAAAAGTGAAGGTATAAACTTTAAAGCGCCGCTCTGCAGGCGGTGCTTTAAAACATAGCTAGTTAGCGGCTAACGTCCATCCGCAGTGGTTTAGCTACATCGAAATCACTAATCCTCGCCTCCTTTGAATAAAGTACATTTTTTACAAGTATCATCCCTGCAGGACAAGGAATATCTAAACATGCTTCACTACACACCCTAGGACAGGGGTGTCCAAACTTTTTCCACTGAGGGCCGCACACTGAAAAATCAAAGCAAACGGGGGCCATTTTGATATTTTTTATTTTCAAAACCAATACAACATATGTATAAAAAGATACATTTAGGCCTCCACTCAGACTTGATCCCGGGACCCCAAAAGGTTTTGGTCCAAAAAAATATTACAAATGTGTCATTATTTAGTATTATTATTATTATTATTATTCAAGGTTTAAATCTCTAGATCAACATTTGGTCTATCTGTCAATAAAACGCTTTTAAAGATTTAAGTTGTATGCCATTTTTGTCAAGGAAAATTGTGTTTTTTTATGGAAAAAAACACAAAATATGCAATATTTTCCCCCAATAACATTTTAAAGTGGAATATTTGAGATTTAATAATAATTTGAGTCTTAAAAAGGTCAATAACTCATAACAACATT
Organism: Entelurus aequoreus; assembly: GCF_033978785.1. Classification (NCBI taxonomy): domain Eukaryota; kingdom Metazoa; phylum Chordata; class Actinopteri; order Syngnathiformes; family Syngnathidae; genus Entelurus; species Entelurus aequoreus. The sequence goes on along the minus strand of NC_084741.1, from coordinate 18,214,233 downwards.
GATTTTAATTCATTATTTGTTTGAACAATGACACTTAAAAAAAAAAAAAAAAAAGTCCCACTAAAATTATTGGGGATCCAAAAGGGTACTGAAAGTTTAAAAAAATAAATCCAACATTTTTTAAACTTTTACCACAATAGTCTCAAGATCAACTTCAGATCTATCCGTCAATTATAAGTTTTATTGTTGTTTATGTTATGTTTATGTTTGTTCGTTTTAAACCCTTCTTTAAAAAAAAAAAAGCAACATTTTCCCCCCAAAATATCTCAAAGTGGAATATTTAATGTGAAGTAAATGGAGCCTTGAATAGGTCAATAATTCATAATGACATTGATTTTGATTCATTATTATTTTTTAAAGAAAGAAACAGCCTGCATGGCAGCTTTGTGTTATTAGAGTAAATAATGCAACATTTTCTTGTTAAATTTCACCTGTTTGCTCTTTTATACCACTTTTTATGTTTTTTATTTATTTTTTCATCGTATTTTTAGAATGTGCCGTGGGGCCGTTAAAAAATTACCTGCGGGCCGCAAATGGCCCCCGTGCCGCACTTTGGACACCCCTGCCCTAGGAGGATACAATAGCTAACCGCCAACAACAAGCTCGGGCTCCTGAATGTAAACAAATGGGTGGATCTATACAGATATCGACTGCAACGATACCAAGTACATGTGTTTTCTATAGTCAATACTACTACATCAATACTTTCATTATCATAAAATCTTATTGTTTATAAAGGACACTGTAGAACTTTAAATATGACTAATGTATGGTCCTGTAACTACGTGGTATTAAACTGATATTGTAGTATCATCCAAAACTAATGTAAAGTATCAAACAACAGAAGAATAAGTGATTATTACATTTTAACAGAAGTGTAGATAGAACATGTTAAAAGAGAAAGTAAGCAGATATTAACAGTAAATGAACAAGTAGATTAATCATTCATTTTCTACTGTTTGTCCCTACTGTTTGACAAAAAAATCCAATCAAAAATGGCACAATATGTTACAGTGTACATCAGCAGCCAAATTAGGAGCCCTTGTTTGCTTACTCTCAAAGAGTTTTTGCCCATAGTATTGCAATTAGAGATGTCCGATAATATCGGACTGCTGATATTATCGGCCGATAAATGCTTTAAAATGTCATATCGGAAACTATCTGTATCGGTTTCAAAAAGTAAAATGTATGACTTTTTAAAACGCCGCTGTATGGAGTGGTACACGGACGTAGGGAGAAGTACAGAGCGCCAATAAACCTTAAAGGCACTGCCTTTGCGTGCCGGCCCAGTCACATAATATCTACGGCTTTTCACACACACAAGTGAATCCAAGCATACTTGGTCAACAGCCATACAGGTCACACTGAGGGTGGCCGTATAAACAACTTTAACACTGTTACAAATATGCGCCACACTGTGAACCCACACCAAACAAGAATGACAAACACATTTCGGGAGAACATCCGCACCGTAACACAACATAAACACAACAGAACAAATACCCAGAACCCCTTGCAGCACTAACTCTTCCGGGACGCTACAATATACACCCCCCGCTACCCTTTCCCCCCTCCCCACCTCAACCCCAACCCCGCCCACCTCAACCTCCTCATGCTCTCTCAGGGAGAGCATGTCCCAAATTCCAAGCTGCTGTTTTGAGGCATGTTAAAAAAAAATAATGCACTTTGTGACTTCAATAATAAATATGGCAGTGCCATGTTGGCACTTTTTTTTCCATAACTTGAGTTGATTTATTTTGGAAAACCTTGTTACATTGTTTAATGCATCCAGCGGGGCATCACAACAAAATTAGGCATAATAATGTGTAGGGCTGCAACTAACAACTAATTTGATAATCGATTAATTTGTCGATTATTACTTCGATTAATCGATTAATAATCGGATAAAAGAGACAAACTACATTTCTATCCTTTCCAGTATTTTATTGGGGAAAAAAACAGCATACTGGCACCATAATTATTTTGATTATTGTTTCTCAGCTGTTTGTACATGTTGCAGTTTATAAATAAAGGTTTATAAAAAAATAAAATAAATAAACAAATAAATAAATAAATACATTTAAAAAAGCCTCTGTGCATGCGCATAGCATGGATCCAACGAATTGATGACTAAATTAATCGCCAACTATTTTTATAATCGATTTTAATCGATTTAATCGATTAGTTGTTGCAGCCCTAATAATGTGTTAATTCCACGACTGTATATATCGGCATCGGTTGATATCGGAATCTGTAATTAAGAGTTGGACAATATCGGAATATCGGATATCGGCCAAAAAGCCATTATCGGACATCTCTAATTGCAATGTATTTCACGACAAAACTCTGTGTCCATTCAAAGCTTGAGTTTTGTTGCCGCACAAAAACAAGAGTAGAAATGTAAAGACAGAAAGGAAAAGAAAAAGCGGAACTTTTGTTTCTAATAACCCATTTTAATACAATTTGTCAATCATAACACAAACCTGAAACTAAGTTTTGATGTTTGTTTGTAGCTTTTTTTTTTCTTTTTTTTTTAAAAAATTCAAAAATATCAAAATACTCCCTACATAATTACACTTTCACATTTCTTAATTACATGTTCCGCTTTTTTCTCTTTACGTTACGTCTTTTTGCTCTTTTTTTCATTCGTGTTTGCAGTTTTTTCGACAACATGCTGCCGGGGCCGCACTTTGGACACCCCAGCTCTAAACAAACAGTACTCTTAGGCTCCTTCTACACTTATCCAGGGTAAATCCCACCTAACCTTATCCTTGTCCACACACACACACACACACAATGGTCGTTTAAGACCCCCTCCGCCCCTCCGTCCGGCGGCGCAACGCGACCTAGTACGCATGCGCGGAAAATGCGCACGTCAAAGTCACCTCCAGTGTTGCTTTGTGTGCAAGTTCTTAAATGTAACTTATCTGAACAATATCCAGTGTTGTGGTATTTCAATGAACTAGAATCCAGTGTGCTGTGTAGTGCATCACACCTGAGCCATCATAAATTAATCAAATCTTTAATGGGCACGTGAAAGTAAACAATGTGATGAAGAACATTTTACATCAGTCAACCTAGGGATCTAGATATCTGGTCAGGACACTCCTCACTCTCTTGCCTTCACCTTCATTGTCCATTCATTTTTGGTGCCTTTATATACTCTGGACCTAGACCAGTGGTTCTTAACCTTGTTGGAGGTACCGAACCCCACCAGTTTCATATGCGCATTCACCGAACCTTTCTTTAGTGAAAAATAAAATGTTTTTTTTTTCCAAATTCAAGACAGAGTTTTTTGTTTTTGGTAACACTTTAGTATGGGGAACATATTCTAAGTACCAAAGACTTAATTTAGAGTTATTTGGCTAGGGCCAGGGTTAGAGGGTTAGGGTTATAATAGGCCATGCCGAATAAGGCATTAATAAGTACTTAATAATGACTAGTTAAGAGCCAATATGTTACTATTTTGCAATATTTTCTCCTAAAATAATTACTTTTTTCATGTAAAATTGTTACTTTTTAATGTAAAATGGTGACATTTGTCATATAAAATTCAGACTTTTATCACGATATTGCCATTTTTTTTGGTGTTCTTGTAAAATAGTGACATTTTGTGAGTAAAATTATGACTTTTGTCATAATTTTGCCAAGTGAAATTCCAATTATTAGTACTATATTGCCAACTTTTTTCAAGTTTTCTTATAAAATTGTGACTTTTGTCGAGTAAAATTACGACTCTTCATAAAATTGCCAAAATGTTAAGCTTTTCTTGTAAAATTGCGACTGTTATTGAGTAAAATTCCAACTTTTATCATAATATCGCACAAATGTTCAGTTTTTCTCGTAACATTTTGACTTGCGTTGAGTAAAATTACGACTTTTATTATAATACTGCCAAACTTTAAAGTTTTTCTTGTGAAATTCCAACTAATTTTTCACAACAAGCTTTTTTATATTTACATAGTTTGTATATATTATTAATGTTGTAAATACAAATCTTTATATATCTAAAAAGAGTGGTCCTAAAGAGGTCGGCATTTTTCGGAGGTCTCAAGAAGGTAAAAAATACAATATCTTCCCCATACTAAAGTGTTACCATGTTTTTTTACTGGTGCACAAAATGAACCGTGCATGAACATCACCTTGTTCAAAGAACAAAACCAACACAGTGCATAAACTCACAACAAATTACACACCTGTAAATTAGTGTGACTTCTGCTGTTGCCGTATCCGTAATACGCCGATAGGGAGAAGTTTTTATTTACACGATGAGTCGGGTGTGTCTTGACCTCCGCCGAACCCCTGAGCCCGACTCACCGAACTCCTAGGGTTCGATCGAACCCAGGTTAAGAACCACTGACCTAGACGTTGAGTCCGCGACATACATGGCGGACATACATGCCAACCTTGAGACCTCCGAATTCGGGAGATGGGGGGGTGTATATATTTTCAAGTATTTCTTATATATATATATATATATATATATATATATATATATATATATATATATATATATATATATATATATATATATATATATATATATATATATATATATATATCTCACCTTTTCAGGTGAGAGAGGACGCTAAAGGCAGTGCCTTTAAGGCACGCCCCCAATATTGTTGTCCGGGTGGAAATCAGGAGAAATTCGGGAGAATGGTTGCCCCGGGAGATTTTCGGGAGGGGTACTGAAATTTGAGAGTTAGGGTTGGCAAGGATGATGGCGGACAATAACTGGTACAGTCTGCTTTGCCAGTCTAAAAGCATTCGCCTTTCGCCTTTTTTCGTAGTCTTACCTCGACCGCCAGGTAATACAAAGCACATGCTACTTTTTTTTTAATCACATCCACGGGAGCCCGCATTCTCGTTGTCTCTCCTTCGACAAATGGACGAAGTTTTTCGCTAAGTAGAATCACAGCTGACCTGGACATTGGAAAGTTCTCTTGCCGTCTGAGAAGTGTTGTATCTCAAATAGCTGCAATGGCTTTCTCTTAAGGTGTATCATGTGTGATTTCCACAAGCGTCTGTGCAGACGGAAGGAGAAACACGGGCATGTCGGGATGACTTTCCAGGGGTTAGGGGTTACGAAACCGCTTTATTATGAAGCTGGCTGTGGCGCGTTCTTCCTCTCCGTACTCAGTTTGTAAGCGATCAATGAGTCCATACAAAGCTAAGAGCCGGAGATTCAAGAAATACACGGCGCACTTACCTGTGTAAAAAATGATCCAAGGAGGGGGACCTTAAACGATGATTTAGTGTGGCCGAAACGGGGCTTAGGCTAAATAATTATTTGTTTATTGAGTTATCAGGATTCAGGATGCTTTATTATTGTCCATTCTTTAACATGTACAAGACAGATAAGAACTGAAATTACATTTTCGGCACAGTCCCACTAAGAGCAGACATACGTTACAGGGAGACAAGAACAGGACCGCCAACGGATCAGCCACTTACGGCGCTCCTTAAAAAAGGTGGGAAAAAGGTGATGTTGGGAAAGGGGGGAAGAGTAAAAAATATCAGTCAAAGGCTGGACCCTCGGGACGGGGTCCAGACTGAGTCCAAGGGAAAAAAACTCATTTGCCATAGCACACATAAACAAGTTACATATAATCACAACTTGCAACAGAGGGGGGGGGAGTTGGGTCCCTGGAGGCCGGCCTGCTGCTATAAAGCGCGACTCAGCCGTCCATCACCCCGAAGGAGAATCAAGTGGTGGTGAAGACTTTGGGTGGGGGTGGGATGTCTGTTTGTGTATATGCCCATTGCCTTTGTAGTGGTGTTGTCCATTGCCCCGGGGCCGTTCTGCATGCAATGCAAGCAAAGTTCAACTTCCAGGTGTCGTTGAGGAGGGAGGGAGGTCAAAAGCGTCCATCTTTGAGAGTCCTCTGGGTTTTTTCAGAACAGCCTGCTCCTGTTGTTGCAGCGTCAAGGCCATTCGAGGGAGTCAAATCGTAGATTAGGATTTTTGTTTTTCCGCAAGCAGACATTACAATGGCTTGTCTGTTCTATTCGTCCATGTTGGCTCTCATATCCAATTTTTCCCTTTCAACAAGCTTCTCCATGATGTGATCCATCTTGCGATTCAGTTCAGAAATCGCCCCACACTGTGATCCCACAGCCCGACCCAATCCTTCCATTGCGACGAACAGCCTTTGGGCTCCATGAGTGGCTGCCATCGTCTTACGAATTTGACGATACACCAGAGCAATGCCCAGCCGAATCAGCAGGTGCCCCGCGATCATGGTTCCAAATAGGTAGATGTCTTCCACGTCCACGATGGAAAGGACTGAGAGGCACATGATTCTCCATTTGTCCCAGGAATCCCTCACGTACCCCGCAGCAATGGTTCCATCAGGGCAGCCAGGCTCCCCCGAACCTCTTTTCATCGTCGAAAAGATTTTGTCAATTGAGTCGAGAGTCCAGCTAATCAATTCCATGTCTGATGTTTAGATTTGGAGGACAGCGCAAAGAAAGCGGCTTCAAAAAAAAGTGTAGACAAGACAAGACAAAGAGAGCAAGCAAGGAGAAGACGGGAGGAGAAAAAATGTGACCGCCCTCACCAGAGGCAAGACAGAAGCTTAATGTAGACATGGTCTTACAAACCCCGTTTCCATATGAGTTGGGAAATTGTGTTCGATGTAAATATAAACGGAATACAATGATTTGCGAATCCTTTTCAACCCATATTCAGTTGAATATGCTACAAAGACAACATATTTGATGTTCAAACTGATAAACACTTTTTTCTTCTTCAAATAATCATTAACTTTAGAATTTGATGCCAGCAACACGTGACAAAGAAGTTGGGAAAGGTGGCAGTAAATACTGATAAAGTTGAGGAATGCTCATCAAACACTTACCGTAATTTCCGGACTATAAGCCGCTACTTTTTCCCCTCGTTCTGGTCCCTGCGGCTTATACAAGGGTGCGGCTTATTTACGGCCTGTTCTTCTCCGACACCGACGAAGAGGATTTCGGTGGTTTTAGTACGCAGGAGGAAGACGATGACACAATGATTAAAGACTGACTTTTCATATACCGGTAGGCTGGTTATTTTGATAACGTACATGCGAGCACTTTGTATTACTTTGCACCGTTGTATTATTTGTACTCTGCACGAATGCTGTTCGCCATGTCAAAGATGTGAAAGTTTGATTGAATGATTGAAAGATTTATAGTTAATAAATGGGACGCTTTGCGTTCCCAAACAGTCATCTCTGTCCCGACAATCCCCTCCGTGGTAGCAGGAACCCCTACATACTACGGTAATTACACATCAAAACCCTGCGGCTTATAGTCGGGTGCGGCTTATATATGGAGCAATCTATATTTTCCCCTAAATTTAGCTGGTGCGGCTTATAGTCAGGTGCGGCTTATAGTCCGGAAAGTACGGTATTTGGAACATCCCACAGGTGAACAGGCCAATTGGGAACAGGTGGGTGCCATGATTGGGTATGAAAGTAGATTCCATTGTCATTCACAAACAAGGATGGGGCGAGGGTCACCACTTTGTCAAGAAATGCGTGAGCAAATTGTTGAACAGTTTAAGAAAAACCGTTCCCAACCAGCTATTGCAAGGAATTTAGGGATATGACCATCTACGGTCCGTAATATCATCAAAGGGTTCAGAGAATCTGGAGAAATCTCTGCACGTAAGCAGCGAAGCCTGTGACCTTTGATCCCTCAGGCTGTACTGCATCAACAAGCGACATCGGTGTGTAAAGGATATCACCACATGGGCTCAGAAACACTTCAGAAACCCACTGTCAGTAACTACAGTTGGTCGCTACATCTGTAAGTGCAAGTTAAAACTCTCCTATGCAAGGCGAAAACCGTTTATCAACAACACCCAGAAACGCCGTCGGCTTCGCTGGGCCTGAGCTCATCTAAGATGGACTGATACAAAGTGGAAAAGTGTTCTTTGGTCTGACGAGTCCACATTTCAAATTGTTTTTGGAAACTGTGGACGTCGTGTCCTCCGGACCAAAGAGGAAAAGAACCATCCGGATTGTTATAGGCACAAAGTGTAAAAGCCAGCATGTGTGATGGTATGGGGGTGTATTAGTGCCCAAGACATGGGTAACTTACACATCTGTGAAGGCGCCATTAATGCTGAAAGGTACATACAGGTTTTGGAGCAACATATGTTGCCATCCAAGCAACGTTATCATGGACGCCCCTGCTTATTTCAGCAAGACAATGCCAAGCCACGTGTTACATCAGCGTGGCTTCATAGTAAAAGAGTGCGGGTACTAGACTGGCCTGCCTGTAGTCCAGACCTGTCTCCCATTGAAAATGTGTGGCGCATTATGAAGCCTAAAATAGCACAACGGAGACCCCCGGACTGTTGAACAACTTAAGCTGTACATCAAGCAAGAATGGTAAATAATTCCATCTGAGAAGCTTCAAAAATGTGTCTCCTCAGTTCCCAAACGTTTACTGAGTGTTGTTAAAAGGAAAGGCCATGTAACACAGTGGTGAACATGCCCTTTCCCAACTACTTTGGCACGTGTTGAAGCCATGAAATTCTAAGTTAATTATTATTTGCAAAAAAAAAATAAAGTTTATGAGTTTGAACATCAAATATTTTGTCTTTGTAGTGCATTCAGTTGAATATGGGTTGAAAAGGATTTGTAAATCATTGTATTCCGTTTATATTTACATCTAACACAATTTCCCAACTCATATGGAAACGGGGTTTGTACTTGAGGGAAATTTTTGGCTACTCTACCCACCTGGGTGACTTTTCAGCGTACTCCAGTCGGTGCAGAATTTTCCACGACTCGTATCGCACTGGTATTTGTGCACCGCTGCTAAATATAAACAGTGTCTTTGTGTCTTGGATGGATAAAAAGATGTCCGTCACGCCATGAAAAGTCATATTTCTTTGAAATATTACCGTTTGCGCACACAATTGCGGGCGAGTCTCAATTTACACAAATGAAAAAGTCCATAGGGGTGCCGCTGTTTTAATTGAATAAGGTTTTATGAGGTCATAATACTGTTCAGCAGTGTGTGTGTGTGTGTGTGTGTGTGTGTGCGTGCGTGCGTGCGTGCGTGTGTGTGTGTGTGTGTGTGTGTGTGTGTGTGTGTGTGTGTGTGTGTGTGTGTGTGTGTGTGTGTGTGTGTGTGTGTGTGTGTGTGTGTGTGTGTGTGTCGACAGACTGCGCTAACACCCAATTTGTCTCCATAAAGCTCAAAGATGAGAAGAAGTGGAGCAGATTGTGAAAGAAGGCATGTGCAATTAAAAAAAAAAAAAAAAAAAAAAAAAAAAAAAAAGCAGATTCTGCGCTAATCAACAGAACAGGAAGCGTCGCCGCGGTGCCACTAACGACTTCCTGCTCCGCTAATTGGAAAATAAAAGAGTGCAGTGAGAGGGGAAGCATCAAAAGCTGTTTCTTCTCATCCCTCCATCTTCTCCTCTTCGCCGTCTTCATCCCTCCATCCTGGCACTCGTCCTCTCCCTCATCCTCCGAGTTGAAGTCATCCATCTTCTTGTCCTCCGGCCCTGAGCGCTCCTCTCGTCTCGCCTTCCTTTTAGCCCTCCGAAGCATCGCGACCTCCTCTCATCCTCCCACGGCGCCCGCGTCCCTCGCTCTCTTCCCACCTTCCACGCTAACGGGATTAGCGCGGTGTCTTAACGAAGCGGAGGACATAATTAGTCCTGTCACTGATAACGGCTCCACGCCTCATTAGAGGGCCACAAGTCCTGCCACTCGCCTCTCGCTCGGCCCTTTTTTCCGACTCTGACCTCTGCATTCCGCCGGCGTCCTTGCTCGCACATCGGAGGGGCATCTCGGCTAATAACATTAGCCGATAAGCTTTAGTTTCTCCTCTGCGGTGACTTCCTGTAAGACAAAGGCGGGGGGAAAACAAAGTCCTTTCAATCGCTATTTTGTCAACACAATACAGTACAATACGACAAATACGATACCACATGTTGTTATGTTCCAGCCTTGTACTCAAAATTCTACACACAATACCCCATAATGACAATGTATTTTTTTTTTAACTTGGCAAATTTATCCCAAAAAAAATCACGTGTAAAAAAAACAAAACAAAAGCAGTGAAGTTGGCACGTTGTGTAAATGGTAAATAAAAACAGAATACAATGATTTGCTAATCCTTTTCAACTTATATTCAATTGAATAGACTGCAAAGACAAGATATTTAATGTTCCAACTGAGAAACTTCCATTTTTTTTTTGCAAATGATCATTAACTTAGAATTTAATGGCAGCAACACATTGCTAAAAAAGTTTGCACAGGGGCATTTTTACCACTGTGTTACATGGCCTTTCCTTTTAACAACACTCAGTAAACATTTGGGAACTGAGGAGACACATTTTCGAAGCTTCTCAGGTGGAATTCTTTCCAATTCTTGCTTGATGTACAGCTTAAAGGCCTACTGAAATGAATTTTTTTTATTTAAACGGGGATAGCAGATCTATTCTATGTGTCATACTTGATCATTTCGCGATATAGCCATATTTTTGCTGAAAGGATTTAGTATAGAACAACGACGATAAAGATTGCAACTTTTGGTATCTGATAAAAAAAAGGCTTGCACCTACCGGAAGTAGCGTGACGTAGTCAGTTGAACATATACGCAAAGTTCCCTATTGTTTACAATGATGGCCGCATGAAGTGAGAGAAATTCGGACCGAGAAAGCGACAATTTCCCCATTAATTTGAGCGAGGATGAAAGATTTGTGGATGAGTAAAGTGCAAGTGAAGGACTAGTGGGGAGTTGAAGCTATTCAGATAGGGAAGATGCTGTGAGAGCCGGGGGTGACCTGATATTCAGCTGGGAATGACTACAACAGTAAATAAACACAAGACATATATATACTCTATTAGCCACAACACAACCAGGCTTATATTTAATATGCCACAAATTAATCCTGCATAAAAACACCTGCGTGTTTGTTATGCTAGCTCCTAGCTCCTCTGCTAGCTCCTAGCTCCATAGAACACGCCAATACAATTCAAACACCTGATCAACACACACAATCACTCAGCCCAAAAGACCGTTTACCTAACCCAAGGTTCATAAAGCTTATATATTTTTAAAAAGTTACGTACGTGACGCGCACATACGGTCAAGTTATCGAATGTTTAGCAGCCAAGGCTGCATACTCACGGTACCTGATATTCAGCTGGGAATGACTACAACAGTAAATAAACACAAGACATATATATACTCTATTAGCCACAACACAACCAGGCTTATATTTAATATGCCACAAATTAATCCTGCATAATAACACCTGCGTGTTTGTTATGCTAGCTCCTAGCTCCTCTGCTAGCTCCTAGCTCCATAGAACACGCCAATACAATTCAAACACCTGATCAACACACACAATCACTCAGCCCAAAAGACCGTTCACCTAACCCAAGGTTCATAAAGCTTATATATTTTTAAAAAGTTACGTACGTGACGCGCACGTACGGTACGGTACGTGTTATGCTAGCTCCTAGCTCCTCTGCTAGCTCCTAGCTCCATAGAACACGCCAATACAATTCAAACACATGATCAACACACACAATCACTCAGCCCAAAAGACCGTTCACCTAACCCAAGGTTCATAAAGCTTATATATTTTAAAAAAGTTACGTACATACGCAAAAAAAAGCCAAAGCTGCATACTCACAGTAGCACGTCTGCGTCTTTGTCATCCAAATCAAAGTAATCCTGGTAAGAGTCTGTGTTGTCCCAGTTCCCTACAGGCGTCTGTGTATCCAAATCAAAAGTCCTCCTGGTTAGAGTCTCTGTTATCAGAGTTCTTCCATCTTGACTGCATCTTTCGGGAATGTAAACAAAGAAGCGCCGGCTGTGTACTGTTGTGGCTGACTACGTTCGAAAAATACGTCCATTTCGCACCGACAACTTTCTTCTTTGCTTGCTTGGCTTCCTTCTCCATAATGCAATGAACATGATTGAAACAGATTCACGAACACAGATGTCCAGAATACTGTGGAATTATGAAATGAAAACAGAGCTTTTTCGTATCGGCTTCAATGTGGAAGGCATACCCGTGTTCGCCGGGCTACGTCACACGCATACGTCATCCTCAGAGGCGTTTCGAACCGGAAGTTTAGCGGCAAATTTAAAATGTCACTTTATAAGTTAACCCGGCCGTATTGGCATGTGTTGCAATGTTAAGATTTCATCATTGATATATAAACTATCAGACTGCGTGGTCGGTAGTAGTGGGTTTCAGTAGGCCTTTAAGTTGTTCAACAGTCCGGGGGTCTCCGTTATGGTATTTTAGGCTTCATAATGCGCCACACATTTTCCATGGGAGACAGGTCTGGACTACAGGCAGGCCAGTCTAGTACCCGCACTCTTTTACTATGAAGCCACGTTGATGTAACACGTGGCTTGGCATTGTCTTGTTGAAATAAGCAGGGGCGTCCATGGTAAAGTTGCTTGGATGGCAACATATGTTGCTCCAAAACCTGTATGTACCTTTCAGCTGTTATGTTCTGTGGTCTAGATCATGTTTTGTTTAGTTATGTTCTGTTTGTTTAAGACTGCATGAGTTCCTGTTTTTCGCTCCCTTGTTTGGTCACCATGACGACCGATTCGTTTCACCTGTCTTCATGTGACTCATGCACCTGGCTCTAATCATGAGACTATTATTTAAGCCTGTTTGGCCAGTTAGTCGGTCTGGCGACATTACTCTGATTTGGCTAGTTTTCATGCCATAGATTTATGCTCTGCTCTATTGAGGTTAATTCCTTTTCATAGTTTCATGCTGATGTTAATTTCATGCTCTGCTCACGCCACAGTAAGTGTTTTTTGTTTGATGTCCATAGTCTGTCTAAGTGTTACTTTTTGTACCCTGCACCAAGTTTGTGTCTCCGCCTTGTGAGCGCCTTTTGTTTTTCCCTCATTGACTTTGAATAATTAAATCATGTTTTTACCGGCAAGCCTTGTCCGGTCAAGTCCGATTGCATCCCGGGAAAACAATCCACGCAGTAAACTGCGTAAAAGTCCACGTCCTGACATCAGCATTAATGGTGCCTTCACAGATGTGTTAGTTACCCATGCCTTGGGCACTAATACACCCCCATACCATCACAGATGCTGGCTTTTCAACTTTGCGCCTAGAACAATCCGGATGGTTCTTCTCCTCCTTGTTCCGGATGACACAACGTCCACAGTTTCCAAAAACAATTTGAAATGTGGACTCGTCAGACCACAGAACACTTTTGAACTTTGCATCAGTCCATCTTAGATGAGCTCGGGCCCAGCGAAGCTGGCGGCGTTTCTGGGTGTTGTTGACAAATGGCTTTTGCTTTGCATAGTAGAGTTTAACTTGCACTTACAGATGTAGCGACCAACTGTAGTTACTGACAGTGGTTTTCTGAAGTGTTCCTGGGCCCATGTGGTTATATCCTTTACACACTGATTTCGCTTTTTGATGCAGTACCGCCTGAGAGATCGAAGGTCCGTAATATCATCGCTTACGTGCAGTGATGTATCCAGATTCTCTGAACATTTTGTTGATATTACGGACCGTAGATGGTGAAATCCCTAAATTCCTTGCAATAGCTCGTCTGACAATTTGCTCACGCATTTGTTCACAAAGTGGTGACCCTCGCCCCATCCTTGTTTGTGAATTACTGAGCATTTCATGGAAGCTGCTTTTATACCCAATCATGGCACCCACCTGTTCCCAATTAGCCTGTTCACCTGTGGGATTTTCCAAATAAGTGTTTGATGAGCATTCCTCAACTTCATCAGTCTTTTTTGCCACTTGTGCCAGCTTTTTTGAAGCATGTTGCAGGCATCAAATTCCCAATGAGCTAATAGTTGCAAAAAATAACAACGTTTTCCAGTTCGAACGTTAAGTATCTTGTCTTTGCAGTCTATTCAATTGAATATAAGTTGAAAAGGATGAGCAAATCATTGTATTCTGGTTTTATTTACCATTTACACAACGTGGCAACGTCACTGGTTTTGGGGTTTGTACTTTACATGCTGTAGTATTTTTACTTTCCAGCGTTCCTCAGAGGGAAAACCTCTGCATCAGGGATTGTGGGGGCCCTTATTGTCAGCATCCTGGTGCAGACGGCTCCTGTGATAGTGCTTCTTCACTTGGCTCCTCTGTACTCAGGCGTGCATTCAACTATATGTTCCTTCCCGCAGATGGTATCCTCCAATTTTAGACATTCAAAGAACTTTACGGTCCTACCCGCACACATGAGACACGTCATATGGCACGGAATGTAATATTTTGTAACCCGGCATCAACATTTTTCATAAAAGTGAGTGTTGTATATATCAGATTAAATTCAGCTCCAATAACCCTACAGTACTTTCTTTACGATCATACATTCATCTATCTTAATTTCCCTGCAAGTTTTGAAGATAGTGTGGTTACTTGGCACATTATGTTGCAGATATTGCTCATTTGAAGCCGATTTTTTTAACGTATTTGATCAATTATTTGCCGACTTCAAGTAAATAGATCCCGAATGCTGAATTGGGAATATGTGGGTCGTAGTTGCAAGTCAAACGGTGTGCGCTATTTGGTTGCAACCAGCAGGGGCACTGTTGCATGATCTAGTTGGACGTTCAGAACGTTAGCATCGTCCTCATTTTGCGTGTGTGCATTTGTCGTTATGCCTTACCTTTTATTGGCTCCCAGTGCTCATGAGAACTTTTCCCTCCCTGCATCATCATTTTCCATTTAAAAATGAGGCGCTTTGATAACGGTGAGTGTGTAAGTTAGTGAACACACTTGTTGTGTATTGTGTGGGTGCGTGTGCCCTCCCGTGATCCCGCCCACAATTGCTGTCAATCAAAGGCGCAAACAAACACAAAGGATGTGCAGGACCCACACGGCCATGAAACATGCTCAGATCAGGCAGGGCAGAGACACTCCGGCCCCGCCGCAAGGCGTCTGTCAGGGCCCGCTGAATGCACCCATTGTGGGGCTCCTAAGTCCCGGCCGGGGGGCTTAATTGGCTCCCGTGGCGCGCAGGGACCACCACAGACATCCAAAGACAAAAGTGATGCCAAGGTTCATGTTTGCTGATGTCTTTTGTGTGAAAGAGATGCAAAGGCGCACCAAGACTTGAGAAGGTGGTGACTTAAAATTGGCCACTAAAGACGCAAATCCATCAGAGTACCTTTTCCTAACAGGAAGTAATAAATAATGGACATTAAAACATTAAAACAGAGGGTTTTGTCGTCATAATAAATGTGTGACATCCTCGCATGTTTTTAACCCTCCAGAACATTAGAAGGTATATGGACTTATTGTAACACACAGGGGCTTTTCAAAATAAACATTTATGGTGTGCGCAGATTTTCAAGATAATGCGCACATCACCTCACGCCAGATCTCTCTGAGGCACAGGGGTCATCACGCTCAAGGTCCGTCGCCTCATTAAATGTGGCCTCCGGCCTCATTTCAAGTGACCCTATGCAACCATTAAAGTGACCCGCCGCATAAGTTAGCCTGCTGTTCCATTTAATGTGGCCCGCCATATCATTTTAACATGGCTCGCCACCTCATTTTAAAGTAGCCCGCCATATCATTTTATATTGGCACAGCAGATCATTTTAAAATGGCCCGCCGTATTATTTCAACATGGCGCAACAGATCATTTTAAATTGGCCTGCCATATAATTTTAATATGGCATGCCAGATGATTTTAAAGTTGCTCGCCACATCATTTTAAAGTAGCCCGCCATATCATTTTAAAATGGCCCGGCAGATCATTTTAAACTTGGCCCGCCATATAATTTTAACATGGCATGCCAGATAATTTTAAAGTGGCCCGCCATTTCATTCTAACATGGCGCGCCACATCATTTTCAATTGGCCCGCCGTATAATTTTAACCATGGCCCGCCATATCATTTTAACATGGTGCGCCACATCGATTTAAAGTGCTCCGCCATATCATTTTAACATGGTGCGACAGATCATTTTAAATTGGCCCGCCATTTCATTTTAACTTGGCGTGCCACATCATTTTTAAGTGGCCCGCCATATCATTTCAACCTGGTGCGCCACATTATTTTAAAGTGCCCCGCAATATCATTTTAACATGGGGCAGCAGATCATTTTAAAGTGGCCCGCCATTTCATTCTAACATGGCGCGCCACATCATTTTAAATTGGCCCGCCGTATAATTTTAACCATGGCCCGCCATATAATTTTAACATGGTGCGCCACATCGATTTAAAGTGCTCCGCCATATCATTTTAACATGGTGCGGCAGATCATTTTCAATTGGCCCGCCATTTCATTTTAACTTGGCGCGCCACATCATTTTAAATTGGCCCGCCGTATAATTTTAACCATGGCCCGCCATATAATTTTAACATGGTGCACCACATCGATTTAAAGTGCTCCGCCATATCATTTTAACATGGTGCGGCAGATCATTTTAAATTGGCCCGCCATTTCATTTTAACTTGGCGTGCCACATCATTTTTAAGTGGCCCGCCATATCATTTCAACCTGGTGCGCCACGTCATTTTAAAGTGCCCCGCAATATAATTTTAACATGGGGCAGCAGATCATTTTAAAGTGGCCCGCCATTTCATTTCAACATGGCGTGCTACATCATTTTAAAGTAGCACGCCATATGATTTTAACATGGCGCGTCACATCATTTTAAAGTGTCCCGCCATTTCATTTTAACATGGTGCGGCAGATCCTTTTAAAATGGCCCGCTGTATCATTTTAACATGGCGCGCCACATCATTTTAAAATGGCCCGTCATATCATTTTAACATGGCATGCCAGATCATTTTAAAGTGGCCCGTCATTTAATTTTAACATGACGCGCCACGTAATTTTAAAGTGGCCCCGCCATATAATTTTAACATGGCGCGGTAGATCATTTTAATTTGGCCCGCCATTTAATTTTAACATGGCGCGTCACATCATTTTAAAGTGACCCGCCATTTCATTTTAACATGGCGCGCCACAGCATTATAAAGTGGCCTGCCATATCATTTTAACATGGCGCGCCACATCATTTTAAAGTGCCCCGCCTTATCATTTTAACAATGGTGCGCCAGATCATTTTAAAGTGGCCTGCCGTATCATTTTAGTATGGCCCGCCATATCATTTGAAGACGGCGTGCCGCGTCATTTTAAAATTGCCCGCCACATCATTTTAAATTGGCCCGCCATATAATTTTAAGGTGGCGCGCCACATCATTTTAATCTGGCCCGCCATATCATTTTAACATGGCGCGCCACATAATTTTAAAGTTTCCTGTCATATCATTTTAACATGGCGCGCCATTTCATTTCAACACGGCATGCCACATCATTTTAAAGTGACCCGCCACATCATTTTAAAGTGGCCCGCCATATCATTTTAAATGGCACGCCACATAATTTTAACATGGTGCTGCAGATCATTTTAAAGTGGCCCGCCATTTCATTTTAAATGGCGCGCCACATCATTTAAAGTGGCCCACCATATAATTTTAACATGGCGCGCCACATAATTTTAAAGTGGCCCGCCATATCATTTTAACATGGCATGCCAGATAATTTTAAAGTGGCCCGCCATTTCATTTTAACATGGCGCGCCACATCATTTTAAAGTGGCCCGCCATTTCATTTTAACATGGCACGCCACATCATTTTAAAGTGTCCTGCCATATCATTTTAATGTGGCCCGCCGTGTCATTTTAATAATGCGTGCCACATCATTTTAAAAGTGTCCTGCCATATCATTTTAAATTGGCCCGCCATATCATTTTAATATGGCATGCCAGATCATTTTAAAGTGGCCCTCCATATAATTTTAACATGATGCGCCACATCATTTTAAAGTGTCCTGCCATATCATGTTAACATGGTGTGGCAGATCATTTTAAACTTGGCGCGCCACATCATTTTAAAGTGGCCCGCCGCATCATTTAATTTGGCCCATCGCATTATTCAAGTGGCCCACCAGGTCATTTTAACATGTCCCGCGGCATCAGTTAAGGTGGCCTGCCACATCAATGAAGGCAACCCGTCGCATCATGTAATGTGGCCTGCTGAATCATTTAAATTGGCCCGTCAGATCATTTTAATGTTGCCCACTAAATCATTTTAAAGTGACCTATCATTTCATATAGCTCGTCACGTCATTTTAAACTAACCCTCTACGTCATTGGACCGCCCCTTGTGGCCGGCCTCATCAGTTAAGGTGTCTGGCAGCATTATGTAGCGCAGGCCGTTTTATCATTTAATGTGGCCCTTCCGCATACACACACATCATTTTAATGGGGTTCGCCACGTCATTTTAAGATGATTTAAAGTGGTTTGCCACCGCCTACTGACTGGAGTCATGACTGCAGCCAGAAAGTGATATTATTTGTCAGCAACCCCTGGCGACCCCGAAAAGGACAAGCGGTAGAAAAAGGATGGATATCCAGAAGCTGCAATACATCCAGAATAGTGCTGCTAGGATCCTGATGAGAGTGCGGAAATATGACCATATCGCACCAATTCTCAAATCCCTTCACTGGCTTCCTGTTCCACTCAGGATTGAATACAAAGTCTCCCTACTAACCCACCAGTGCCTCCATGGTAATGCCCCCCTCTACCTCAAAGAACTACTCACCCCCAAATCCTCCACGCGACACCTCCGCTCCGGACAGGCTAACCTCCTTTAACCTCCGAGGACAAAGCTACGAACAATGGGACTGCCGCTCCGAGTCTGTGGAACGCTCTCCCTGACCACCTGAGGGCACCACAGACTGTGGATGCTTTTAAAAAAGGCTTAAAAACCCTTCTTTTTAAAAATAAAAAAAGCAGTTTTTTAGATATATGCATACTAGTTCTAGCTATTTGGCTGTTCTACATTTTATTTTTATTTATTTTTTATTATCTTTTTATTGTTATTTTTTCAATACACTGTGGCACTTTGAGGTTGTTTACTCAATGTAAAGTGCTTTTTACAAATAAAATCTACTATTATTATTATTTGTGACTTGGGAAACTAGTAGAAAATGAGTTTAGTTGCTCCTGCAGCTCTCATAGCTGCTGTTAACTATTTTAATGACATGTTCTGTTTCCTCTGTTAAAATATTCAACGCTCAAATTTGCTTTTTAACTGCGTTGTTTTTGCTCCGAAAGCAATCATCCCCTCGGTTTATTTGTTCGTGTGGAAGTTCAAACCTCCCCCGTCTCGCCTCTGCGGCCCTCTAAATCCGACCAGATGCATGTTCCGCTAATCCGGCAGGGGCCCTGGCGCCGAGCCCTGCGGAACTCCCGGGCGGGCAGATTTCCGGTGTCAAGTCGGTGGACCGGAGCTTTTTAGGAGACCTGACAGCGTCCCAAAGCAGATGGATGCTGTTAATTCTGTGCTTCTTTCAGCCAGGCAAATAAAACAGGAGGAGGGGAAACATGCCTGTGTTCCTCCTGTAAGCAGGATTATTGTCCTTAAAGTCAACAGCAGCTGTCACACAACATAACAATCCACAAGTGTGTTTGTGGTAATTAGCAAATGAAGCAGAAGATGTGCGTGCATTATGTTTCCCCTTCATGTGACCTTCAGGATAAACGTAAAACAAAACTGAAGCAGCCTGTAAGACCCTCTCATGTTACTAAATAATCAATCAATAAATCAATGTTTACTTATATAGCCCTAAATCACCAGTGTCTCAAAGGGCTGCACAAGCCACAACGTAATAGTGTGAGAGTCCAGTCCATAGTGGATCTAACATAATAGTGAGAGTCCAGTCCATAGTGGATCTAACATAATAGTGTGAGAGTCCAGTCCATAGTGGATCTAACATAATAGTGAGAGTCCAGTCCATAGTGGATCTAACATAATAGTGTGAGAGTCCAGTCCATAGTGGATCTAACATAAGAGTGAGAGTCCAGTCCATAGTGGATCTAACATAATAGTGTGAGAGTCCAGTCCATAGTGGATCTAACATAATAGTGTGAGAGTCCAGTCCATAGTGGATCTAACATAATAGTGTGAGAGTCCAGTCCATAGTGGATCTAACATAATAGTGTGAGAGTCCAGTCCAGAGTGGATCTAACATAATTGTGTGAGAGTCCAGTCCATAGTGGATCTAACGTAATAGTGTGAGAGTCCAGTCCATAGTGGATCTAACATAATAGTGTGAGAGTCCAGTCCATAGTGGATCTAGCATAATAGTGTGAGAGTCCAGTCCATAGTGGATCTAACGTAATAGTGTGAGAGTCCAGTCCATAGTGTATCTAACGTAATAGTGTGAGAGTCCAGTCCATAGTGTATCTAACATAAAAGTGTGAGAGTCCAGTCCATAGTGGATCTAACATAATAGTGTGAGAGTCCAGTCCATAGTGGATCTAACGTAATAGTGTGAGAGTCCAGTCCATAGTGTATCTAACATAAAAGTGTGAGAGTCCAGTCCATAGTGAATCTAACATAATAGTGTGAGAGTCTAGTCCATAGTGGATCTAACATAATAGTGTGAGAGTCCAGTCCATAGTGGATCTAGCATAATAGTGTGAGTCCAGTTCATAGTGGATCTAACATAATAGTGTGAGAGTCCAGTCCATAGTGGATCTAGCATAATAGTGTGAGTCCAGTTCATAGTGGATCTAACATAATAGTGTGAGAGTCCAGTCCATAGTGGATCTAACATAATAGTGTGAGTCCAGTCCATAGTGAATCTAACATAATAGTGTGAGAGTCTAGTCCATAGTGGATCTAACATAATAGTGTGAGAGTCCAGTCCATAGTGTATCTAACATAATAGTGTGAGAGTCCAGTCCATAGTGAATCTAACATAATAGTGTGAGAGTCTAGTCCATAGTGGATCTAACATAATAGTGTGAGAGTCCAGTCCATAGTGGATCTAGCATAATAGTGTGAGTCCAGTTCATAGTGGATCTAACATAATAGTGAGAGTCCAGTCCATAGTGGATCTAACATAATAGTGTGAGAGTCCAGTCCATAGTGGATCTAACATAATAGTGAGAGTCCAGTCCATAGTGGATCTAACATAATAGTGTGAGAGTCCAGTCCATAGTGGATCTAACATAATAGTGAGAGTCCAGTCCATAGTGGATCTAACATAATAGTGTGAGAGTCCAGTCCATAGTGGATCTAACATAAGAGTGAGAGTCCAGTCCATAGTGGATCTAACATAATAGTGTGAGAGTCCAGTCCATAGTGGATCTAACATAATAGTGTGAGAGTCCAGTCCATAGTGGATCTAACATAATAGTGTGAGAGTCCAGTCCATAGTGGATCTAACATAATAGTGTGAGAGTCCAGTCCAGAGTGGATCTAACATAATTGTGTGAGAGTCCAGTCCATAGTGGATCTAACGTAATAGTGTGAGAGTCCAGTCCATAGTGGATCTAACATAATAGTGTGAGAGTCCAGTCCATAGTGGATCTAGCATAATAGTGTGAGAGTCCAGTCCATAGTGGATCTAACGTAATAGTGTGAGAGTCCAGTCCATAGTGTATCTAACGTAATAGTGTGAGAGTCCAGTCCATAGTGTATCTAACATAAAAGTGTGAGAGTCCAGTCCATAGTGGATCTAACATAATAGTGTGAGAGTCCAGTCCATAGTGGATCTAACGTAATAGTGTGAGAGTCCAGTCCATAGTGTATCTAACATAAAAGTGTGAGAGTCCAGTCCATAGTGAATCTAACATAATAGTGTGAGAGTCTAGTCCATAGTGGATCTAACATAATAGTGTGAGAGTCCAGTCCATAGTGGATCTAGCATAATAGTGTGAGTCCAGTTCATAGTGGATCTAACATAATAGTGTGAGAGTCCAGTCCATAGTGGATCTAGCATAATAGTGTGAGTCCAGTTCATAGTGGATCTAACATAATAGTGTGAGAGTCCAGTCCATAGTGGATCTAACATAATAGTGTGAGTCCAGTCCATAGTGAATCTAACATAATAGTGTGAGAGTCTAGTCCATAGTGGATCTAACATAATAGTGTGAGAGTCCAGTCCATAGTGTATCTAACATAATAGTGTGAGAGTCCAGTCCATAGTGAATCTAACATAATAGTGTGAGAGTCTAGTCCATAGTGGATCTAACATAATAGTGTGAGAGTCCAGTCCATAGTGGATCTAGCATAATAGTGTGAGTCCAGTTCATAGTGGATCTAACATAATAGTGAGAGTCCAGTCCATAGTGGATCTAACATAATAGTGTGAGAGTCCAGTCCATAGTGGATCTAACATAATAGTGAGAGTCCAGTCCATAGTGGATCTAACATAATAGTGTGAGAGTCCAGTCCATAGTGGATCTAACATAATAGTGAGAGTCCAGTCCATAGTGGATCTAACATAATAGTGTGAGAGTCCAGTCCATAGTGGATCTAACATAAGAGTGAGAGTCCAGTCCATAGTGGATCTAACATAATAGTGTGAGAGTCCAGTCCATAGTGGATCTAACATAATAGTGTGAGAGTCCAGTCCATAGTGGATCTAACATAATAGTGTGAGAGTCCAGTCCATAGTGGATCTAACATAATAGTGTGAGAGTCCAGTCCAGAGTGGATCTAACATAATTGTGTGAGAGTCCAGTCCATAGTGGATCTAACGTAATAGTGTGAGAGTCCAGTCCATAGTGGATCTAACATAATAGTGTGAGAGTCCAGTCCATAGTGGATCTAGCATAATAGTGTGAGAGTCCAGTCCATAGTGGATCTAACGTAATAGTGTGAGAGTCCAGTCCATAGTGTATCTAACGTAATAGTGTGAGAGTCCAGTCCATAGTGTATCTAACATAAAAGTGTGAGAGTCCAGTCCATAGTGGATCTAACATAATAGTGTGAGAGTCCAGTCCATAGTGGATCTAACGTAATAGTGTGAGAGTCCAGTCCATAGTGTATCTAACATAAAAGTGTGAGAGTCCAGTCCATAGTGAATCTAACATAATAGTGTGAGAGTCTAGTCCATAGTGGATCTAACATAATAGTGTGAGAGTCCAGTCCATAGTGGATCTAGCATAATAGTGTGAGTCCAGTTCATAGTGGATCTAACATAATAGTGTGAGAGTCCAGTCCATAGTGGATCTAGCATAATAGTGTGAGTCCAGTTCATAGTGGATCTAACATAATAGTGTGAGAGTCCAGTCCATAGTGGATCTAACATAATAGTGTGAGTCCAGTCCATAGTGAATCTAACATAATAGTGTGAGAGTCTAGTCCATAGTGGATCTAACATAATAGTGTGAGAGTCCAGTCCATAGTGTATCTAACATAATAGTGTGAGAGTCCAGTCCATAGTGAATCTAACATAATAGTGTGAGAGTCTAGTCCATAGTGGATCTAACATAATAGTGTGAGAGTCCAGTCCATAGTGGATCTAGCATAATAGTGTGAGTCCAGTTCATAGTGGATCTAACATAATAGTGTGAGAGTCCAGTCCATAGTGGATCTAGCATAATAGTGTGAGTCCAGTTCACAGTGGATCTAACACAGGGGTGTTAGATCAACCAACCAAACCCGAAATCTCGGGTTTTGTTGCGCTATTTTGTTGTTTGTGAGGAGTGAGAAGAGAAAGTACAAATCAATAAATTGTGGATAAAACAGGAAAAGTCACCTGGACACTGCATACTAGTGTTGTCCCGATACCAACATTTTGGTACCGGCACACTGCAAAAACTTTAAATCTAAATAAGATGAAATGTCTCAAATAAGGGTGATATTTGCTTATTTTCTGTCTGATAAGATCATTCTTCTCAATAAGCAGATTTTATGTTAGTGTTTTACTTGTTTTAAGGGTTTTGGTCCTAAATGATCTCAGTAAGATATTACAGCTTGTTGCTGAGATTTGATGACCTATATTGAGTAAAACATGCTTGAAACTAGAATATCAACTGATGCAAAGCTGTGTCATCAACACTCACTAGTATAAAACGACTTAATTAAAGGCCTACTGAAATGATTTTTTTAATTTAAACGGGAATAGCCGATCCATTCTATGTGTCATACTTGATCATTTCGCGATATTGCCATATTTTTGCTGAAAGGATTTAGTAGAGAAAATCGACGATAAAGTTCGCAACTTTTGCTCGCTGATAAAAAAAAAAGCCTTGCCTGTACCGGAAGTAGCGTGACGTCACAGGAGCTAGTATTCCTCACAATTCCCCATTGTTTACAATGGAGCGAGAGAGATTCGGACCGAGAAAGTGACGATTACCCCATTAATTTGAGCGAGGATGAAAGATTCGTAGATGAGGAACGTTACAGTGAAGGACTTGAGAGGCAGTGATGGACGTATCTTTTTTCGCACTGACCGTAACTTAGGTACAAGCTGGCTCATTGGATTCCACACTCTCCTTTTTCTATTGTGAATCACGGATTTGTATTTTAAACCACCTCGGATACTATATCCTCTTGAAAATGAGAGTCGAGAACGCGAAATGGACATTCAGTGCCTTTTATCTCCACGACAATACATCGGCGAAATGCTTTAGCTACGAGCTAACGTGATAGCATCGTGCTTTAACTGCATATAGAAACAAAAAAAATAAACCCCTGACTGGAAGGATAGATAGAAAATCAACAATACTATTAAACCGTGGACATGTAAATACACGGTTAATGCTTTCCAGGCTGGCGAAGGTTAACAATGCTGTGCTAACGACGCCATTGAAGCTAACTTAGCAACTTAGCAACCGGACCGCACAGAGCTATGCTAAAAACATTAGCTCTCCACCCACGCCAGCCAGCCCTCATCTACTCATCAACACCCGTGCTCACCTGCGTTCCAGCGATCGGCAGAAGGACGAAGGACTTCACCCGATGCGTTTGGCGGCCCGGAGACGTAGGAAGTCAAGGTGAGGTCGGCGGCTAGCGCGTCTGCTCTCCAACAAAGTCCTCCTGGTTGTGTTGCTGTAGTCCACTGCTAATACACCGATCCCTTCTACAACTGTCTTCTTTGCAGCCTTCATTGTTCATTAAACAAATTGCAAAAGATGTCCAGAATACTGTGGAATTATGAAATGAAAACAGAGCTTTTTGTATAGGATTCTACGGGTACCATAACTTCCGTTACTCTGACTTTGTCACGCGCATACGTCATCATACCGCGACGTTTCAGCCGGATATTTCCCGGGAAATTTTAAATGTCACTTTATAAGTTAACCCGGCCGTATTGGCATGTGTTGCAATGTTAAGATTTCATCATTGATATATAAACTATCAGACTGCGTGGTCGGTAGTAGTGGCTTTCAGTAGGCCTTTAAAGTAACAATTTCTTACTTCAAGCATGAAAAAAAAAACATGATGCCGAGCGCATATCATTATGTCAAGATAATGGCACTAGTATTAACTTCATTTAAGAATATTTTCCAACATATTGAGCAAAAAGGTCTCTTTTTTTTCCTACCAAGAAAAGTGCAGCTGTTATTAGTGAGAATATACTTATTTTAAGGTATTTTTGGGTTCATTGAGGTTAGCTAATTTTACTTGTTTTGGAAAGTCTTGACAAGCCGAATTTTTTTGTTATATTGGCAGATAATTTTGCTTAGTTCAAATAAAATACCCCTCATCTTTTGTATTTTTTTTTCTTGTTTTTGAACACTGACTTTTTGCATTGTGCCAAACGGTGCTTGTTGATACTTTTCTAACTAAGGGGCACCACAAAAAATGGCATTATTGGCTTTATTTTAACCAAAAATCTTAGGGTACATTAAACATATGTTTATTATTGCAAGTTTGTCCTTAAATAAAATAGTGAACATACAAGACAACTTGTCTTTTAGTAGTAAGTAAACAAACAAAGGCTCCTAATTTAGCTGCTGACATATGCAGTAACATATTGTGTCATTTATACACCTATTATTTTGTCAACATGATTAAGGACAAGTGGTAGAAAATTGATTATTATTTTCTATTTGTTCATTTACTGTTAATATCTGCTTTCAACATGTTCTATCTACACTTCTGTTATGATGTAATAATCACTTATTCTTCTGTTTGGATGCTTTACATTAGTTTTGGATGATACCGCCAATTTAGGTATCAATCTGATACCAAGTAGTTACAGGATCATACATTGGTCATATTCAAAGTCATTATGTGTCCAGGGACATATTTCCTGAGTTTATAAACATAATATAAAGGTTTTAAAAACAAAAGGTGGAACAAGGGGATGGGTAAAATGCAGAGGTTAATTTCACCACATGTAGTGTGTGTGTGACTATCAGTGGTACTTCAACTTTGAACTTTATTGTCCAATAGTCATCCAGCAGTTTTTAGAATGTACGGCACTTTTCGGATTGTAGTCAGACCAATGTAGACCACTTTAGTCATGCTCACCCTTTAGAGCACAGCTGTATTCTCCTGGCACAAAACCTGCAGAAATCAGTTATTCTCAGTTTTCTCTATGTTTACACTTTTTACTATTTTGCTACACTTTATTAAGCATTTCTTACTTATTCCTTGGTTGTGCACCTTTAATTTAAGAGCTTGTTAATATCAATGTGGTTTTGCAATTGTGTTTTATTATTTTCCATGCTTGCGTTGACATTTCCTTTCCTTTCTGCCTTGTCAACTGTGGAGATTATAATCAGAAAAAGCTTACATTCAAAACAAAAATGTTTACCTTTGATATATTTTTTTTCTTGGACTTTATTTTCGAAAGGTCATTAAAATATTAAGCTAAGTTAAAGTTAAAGTACCAATGATTGTCACACACACGCACACTATGTGTGGTGAAATTTGTCCTCTGCATTTGACCCATCCCCTTGATCACCCCCTGGGAGGTGAGGGGAGCGGTGAGCAGCAGTGGTGGCCCCGCCCGGGAAATCATTTTGGTGATTTAACCCCCAATTCCAACCCTTGATGCTGAGTGCAAAGCAGGGAGGTAATGGCTCCCATTTTTAAAGTCTTTGGTAAGACTCGGCCGGGGTTTGAACTTACGACCTCCTGAGGCCACTGAGCAGGGCATTAATTATTGTTACCGACCGACATAAAACTGTTTTTAACCCTACCTCGTAGTCTAAATTAATCACTCACTGTGCATCATTTTTATCTTTTTAAAAGCTGAATTTTTGGATTGGTGCTGCAGCTTTCATGTTGGAGATGTGAAAAGGTGTCCAATAAAACCATTAAAGAAAATACAATCTAAAAATCCCTGTCTGATTGCGCTCTAAATATAGCAAGAAAGTTACAATGTCATCTACACGCTCCATTCACAGACAGTCCCATTATAATGTGTTTAAAATGGCGCCACAAATAGGGAGTGAGCGTATGGAAAACGCCGCTCTCTTCGGACGGCGTGCCTAATGAATTCACACTCGTTAGGATTCTCCCGCGTCGCCATTGTTGGCCTCCGTCGATGTTTTCGCACAACAGCGCTGTCCTTTAACCCCGCCTGCCAATCACACGTGGGCGGAGGCGGGACCTGAGAAGTGGGAAACGACAGCGGCGACACAATGGGCGAGGAGTGGAGGGCGAGCGAGGTCCCCTGGGTGACGGCACGGCTTGTGTGTCTGATTCAATGTGTGTACGTGTGTGTGTGTGTGTGTGTGTGTGTGTGTGTGTGTGTGTGTGTGTGTGTGTGTGTGTGTGTGTGTGTGTGTGTGTGTGTGTGTGTGTGTGTGTGTGTGTGACAGTCATTATTGACATGACAGAGGGCATCAACTCTATGTTTGTCATGGCCTTCATGTCCTCAATACGCCTCATTGTCTCTTAAGCATCAAAACACACACACACACACACACACACACACACACACACACACACACACACACACACACACACACACGCTCGCGCGCGCTTCATGGTTAGTTGCTTCATGTTGTTCAATTGATGTGTTTTTCATCTTTTCATGCCCCTCAGACATTTTGTAACATATTCTCACTCATTATGATGATGAGTTGCATGCATGAGGACACGTTTAACCCCGCATGGATCATTGAAGTGAGTTTGGGAATGTATTCCACAACAAAATTGCACTTGCTGCTCCAGCCATGTGCTTGGATTCATGAAAAGGCCTTCAGCATAAGAACAATGCCGCATATAGACAATAGTGATAAGGAAATATATATATATATATATATATATATATATATATATATATATATATATATATATATATATATATATATATATATATATATATATATATATATATATATATATATGTATGTATGTATGTATGTATGTATGTATGTATACTGTATATGTATGTATACTGTATATATATATATATATATATATATATATATATATATGTATATATATATATATATGTATATATATATATATGTATATATATGTATACTGTATATATATATGTATGTATACTGTATATATATATATATGTGTATGTATATTTATATGTCTATATATGTATATATACTGTATATATTTGT
>NC_084741.1:18170895-18180895 GCF_033978785.1 Entelurus aequoreus | reverse complement strand
TCACCTGAGGCCTCCGACACAGCGAGAGAAAAAGGCGGGAACGTCGACTATTTTTTTTCCCGTTTTTTTTCTTCCCTTTTTGTATCGCTGTTGTGTTTTTGATGTGGAATGCGGGGGGGGGGGGGGGGGGGGGGCTCGTTTTAGCGCAGTCACGGATGGAACTTGTGTCTTCATTGGGTGGCCACGAATAGATTTACTCTCATTAATGAACTGGAATGATGACGCACTTGGTCTGCCAGAGCATAAGAAGACGTAGTAGAGGGGCTCCTGTGGGCCCCTCCCCCCATCCAAAAGCACTTACAGGCAGCGCCGTCTTGACATTAAAGAAGCGACAGGAGGACGTTTACTTCTGAAAGTGTCCCGATTCCAATTCTGATATCGGTTCGATATCGGCAAAAAAAACATGTATCGTACGATACCGGCTTGCATTAAAAATGTCCGATACAAGCAGTCCTGCAGCTTGTTTACTTGTGCAAAGCTGGACAGCCAGTTAACATCTATAAAACCCAAAACCACTGGCCTGCCTGTAGTCCAGACCTGTCTCCCATTGAAAATGTGTGGCGCATTATGAAGCCTAAAATACCACAATGGAGACCCGCGGACTGTTGAACAACTTAAGCTGTACATCAAGCAAGAATGGGAAAGAATTCCACCTGAGAAGCTTAAAAAATTCAAAAAAGAAGGAGACAAAGAGCTGGCGGAGCGATACAAGGAGATAGCGAGTGAAGGGGAGAAGATGGTGAGATGAAGAATGAAGAAGTTACATCAACATCCAGAAAATAATGATGCTGTGTCGGTTTAGGTGTGTGTGTGTGTGTGTGTGTGTGTGTGTGTGTGTGTGTGTGTGTGTGTGTGTGTGTGTGTGTGTGTGTGTGTGTGTGTGTGTGTGTGTGTGTGTGTGTGTGTGTGTGTGTGTGTGTGTGTGCAGCCTGCAGGGTTGCTGCAACTTTTAGCCCTGATGTCCATCCGGCCTCGATTACAGCAAGGCCCGGCAGGCTTGCATCACACACACACACACACACACACACACACACACACACACACACACACACACACACACACACACACACACACACACACACACACACGCACTTAAACACCCTGCAGTGTAAGTGAGTGTGTGTGTGTGTGTCTTTTCCAGTTCACAGGAGGCTTTACAACATTTGATGTTTCAACTCATTTTCTTTTTCTTCACCTCGTCGTCCTCTCCTCCCTCTCTTTTTCTCCTCCTCCCTTTCCGCATTTCATCCCCTCCTTTTCTTTCTCTTCTCTCCATTCTTCTCCACCTCTCCTTCTCTCCTGTTTGCCTCCTCCACAGTTCTGCATTAGGAAGAAACAGAAGTCTTATTAGCCAGTGAGATCCTTCACTTGGCTGCAGCTAACGACTATTTTGATAGTCAACTAGTCATCGACTATTTTAGCGATTAATTGACTAATGGGATTATGAAGCATACACCTATTTAGTGGCTGTAATTTAGCCATCAGCTTTTAAATTCTGCTTGAGATATTTTAAGGTATGTACTAACAATAGAGATGACTGACACATTTTCCAGACTATAAAGCTGGAAAAGCCGCATCCACTACATTTTTAAAAGAAAACATTTTTCCCATATATTAGCCGCACTGGACTATAAACCGCAAATATATATATGTTGTGATATTATTTATTTAAACAGACAGATTCTATAAATCGTTATTTACATACCTTAATTGTTTCCAAATGGTGTCTGTAACAAGGCAGTAAAACGGTTAATCAAACAAAACAGAAGTCGTCGGCATGGACCCACGAGCTGGGAAAGCTAGCTCTGCGATCAGCTAAACAGACTCAAAAAGTCCACTGTGACATTTTAGTGAATTTACTAAGGAATTTGTGAAACTGAAACAATACAAAAATAATGCCATTGTAAGTTAATACAGTGGAATTTCAAAGATGACTGCCGTATTTTACGGACTATAGGTTTATAAGCCGTACCCACTACATTTAAAAAAGAAAACATTTTCCCCATATATTACCTGCACTGGCCTATAAGCCGCAAATATAAAAATGTTGTGAAATTAGTCATTTACACAGACAGATTCTATAAATATTTATTTACATACCTTAATTGTTTCCAAATGGTGTCTGTAACAAGGCAGTAAAACGGTTAATCAAACAAAACAGAAGTCATCGGCATGGACCCACTAGCTGCGGAAGCCAGCTCTCCGATCAGCTAAACAGACTCAAAAAGTCCACGGTGACATTTTAGTGGATTTACTGAGGAATTTGTGAAACTGAAACAATACAAAAATAATGCCATTGTAAGTTAATACAGTGGAATGACTGCCGTATTTTCCGGACTATAGAACGCACCGGTATATAAGCCGTACCCACTACATTTTTAAAAGAAAAAATGTTCCCTATATATTAGCTGCACTGGACTATAAGCCGTAAATATATATATATATATGTTGTGAAATTAGTTATTTACTCAGAAATGTTTCTATAAATCGTTATTTACATACTTTAGTTGTTTCCAAATGGTGTCTGAAACAAGGCAGTAAAACGGCTAATCAAACAAAACAGAAGTCATCGGCATGGACCCACGAGCTGGGAAAGCTAGCTCTCCGATCAGCTAAATAGACTCAAAAAGGTCCACTGTGACATTTTAGTGAATTTACTGAGGAATTTGTGAAACTGAAACTATACAAAAATAATGCCATTGTAAGTTAATACAGTGGAATGACTGCCGTATTTTCCGGACTATAGAACGCACCAGTATATAAGCTGTGCCCACTACATTTTTAAAAGAAAACATTTTCCCTATATATTAGCTGCACTGGACTATAAGCCGTAAATATATATATATATATATATATATGTTGTGAAATTAGTTATTTTCTCAGAAATGTTTCTATAAATCGTTATTTACATACCTTAGTTGTTTCCAAATGGTGTCTGTAACAAGGCAGTAAAACGTCTAATCAAACAAAACAGAAGTCATCGGCATGGACCCACGAGCTGGGAAAGCTAGCTCTCCGATCAGCTAAACAGACTCAAAAAGTCCACTGTGACATTTTAGTGAATTTACTGAGGAATTTGTGAAACTGAAACTATACGAAAATAATGCCATTGTAAGTTAATACAGTGGAACCTCAATCTACAAACCTAATTGGTTCTTGAACATGGTTCGCCAACCACAGCGTTCGTATAGTAGTGAAACAGATTTCCCCGTAATAAACAATGTAAACATTAATAATTGGTTCTAGCTTTGACAAAAGTACCTATTTTATATTTAAAAAATGCACACTTTGAAGACACTATAATGTGCACCGTATTTTCCCGACTATAGAGCGCACCAGTATATAAGACAATCCCACAAAATTTTGGAATAAAAAATATTTTTTTATGTATTAGCCGCACCGGACTATAAGCCGCATACTGTATATATATATATATATATATATATATATATATATATATATATATATATATATATATATATATATATATATATACATTGTGAAATTAGTTATTTACACACAAATATTTTGTAAATGTTTATTTACGTACCTTAATTGTTTCCAAACGGTGTCTGTAACAAGGCAGTAAAACGGCTGATCAAACAAAACAGAAGTCATGGTCATGGAGCCACTGGCTGCGGAAGCTAACTCTCCAATCAGCTAAACAAACTCAGTAAGTCCATGCGGACGTTTTAGTGAATAAACTGAAGAAATTTGGGAAACTGAAACAATACAAAAATGATGTAATTGTAAGCATATTAGCTAATGCTAACGACGCTCGCTTCATTACATTGCGATAGCACATACAAATACGCATGAAAACACGGTTTAGTAAGTAATAATTGTTTTAGTTATATTGTAAAACTTACAAATATTGCTTTAAGTGATGAATTAATATTTTTTTTAAGCAGAAACGCTACGGACAACTAGAAGACGGAGCGGCACTTGTACTTCCGGTTGAAAGCTCTAAACAGAAGGGCACTATAACACCTTCAGTGGGTGAACTCGTCCAAAAGATGGCGCCATAGTGCAAACAATAACACACCTATTCAGTGTCTTTGATTTTTTTGTGTGTGTTTTTTTATACTAATTGCATCATGGCCGTCAGCGAATAAAAATCCATAAATGTGAGGGCAACAAATCAGTTCTTGGAATTATACACACAAACGGCAACATGGCCTCCTTATAGGTTATGCAATACATTGTGTGTGCGTGTGTGTGTGTGTGTGTGTGTGTGTGTGTGTGTGTGTGTGTGTGTGTGTGTGTGTGTGTGTGTGTGGCGATGATTCAGGCGTTATTTCCTTGACTGTCTGGAATGTGAGTCACCTTTACTCGCGGAAGTGGATGAATTGAGACATAATGAGAACACTCGTCAAAGTGAAAAGGATTCAACTCCGGTCTCTTGCGATGTTTTCACTTGAGGATGTCTGGTCCTGAGAGAACGCCACTTGTTGACCCCGGCGAATGAAGAACTCTGTCAAGATTGTGAAACGCAAAATCGGTAGTGTGCATGGCTGTCATGTGACTTTCACATGAGAACAACCAGTTACAAGAAAGATTGAATACATTTTAGTCGGGCTTCAATGACTACAGTATTTTCCGGACTATAAGGCGCACTTAAAATCCTTTTTTTCCCTCAAAACTGGACAGTGCGCCTTATAACCCGGTGCGCCTAGTAGAGATGTCCTATAATGGCTTTTTTTGCCAATATCCGATATTCCGATATTGTCCAACTCTTAATTACCGATACCGATATCAACCGATACCGATATATACAGTCGTGGAATTAACACATTATTATGCCTCATTTTGTTGTGATGCCCCGCTGGATGCATTAAACAATGTAACAAGGTTTTCCAAAATAAATCAACTCAAGTTATGGAAAGAAATGCCAACATGACACTGCCATATTTATTATTGAAGTCACAAAGTGCATTATTTTTTTTTAACATGCCTCAAAACAGCAGCTTGGAATTTGGGGGTTGAGGTGGGCGGGATTGAGTTGGAGGGGCGGGGGTGTATATTGTAGAATCCCGGAAGAGTTAGTGCTGCAAGGGGTTCTGGGTATTTGTTCTGTTGTGTTTATGTTGTGTTACGGTGCGGATGTTCTCCCGAAATGTGTTTGTCATTCTTGTTTGGTGTGGGTTCACAGTGTGGCGCATATTTGTAACAGTGTTAAAGTTGTTTATACGTCCACCCTCAGTGTGACCTGTATGGCTGTTGACCAAGTATGACTTGCATTCACTTGTGTGTGTGTGAAAAACCGTAGATATGTGATTGGGCCGGCACGCAAAGGCAGTGCCTTTAAGGTTTATTGGCGCTCTGTACTTCTCCCTACGTCCGTGTACGCAGCGGCGTTTTAAAAAGTCATACATTGTACTTATTGAAACCGATACCAATCATTTTGAAACCGATACCGATCAGTTCCGATATTACATTTTAAAGCATTTACTGCCGATATTATCGGACATCTCTAGCGCCTAATGTACGGAATAATTCTGGTTTTGCTTACCGACCTCGAAGCAATTTTATTTGTTACATGGTGTTATGATAAGTGTGACCAGTAGATGGCAGTCAAACATAAGAGATACGTGTAGACTGCACTATGATGGCAATATGACTCAAGTAAACAACACCAACATTGTATATGTTCCATTGAAAATATAGAACATTACACACGGCGCTCAAAAATCTATCAAAATGTTTTAGTATGACTTTGATAAGCTATGAAGCCACACCGCTTGATGTGCTTCAACATAGGAGTATTATTATGGTGTGTGTATAAGGTAAGACATATTATCTGGCGTTTTGTTTCGCAATATTATGCAAAAGCAACTTTTTTTACCTTCTGGTACCTGCTGATCTGTATTTGGGATCTGCATAAATCCTGAAAAATTGTCCGTGCTGTCGGCATAGTCGATAATCTTCTTCTTTTTCTCTATCTTCTTGTTATGAGACATTCATCCTGTTGCCATTTCTAATATAAAGTAGTGTAAAGTTCTTACTTACATCTGTCAGTAGTACAAGCTACGGGACAAAGGTGTTTTTTCACGGTGCGTTCAAGGACCGCTGAACAGAGTAGGACGCCGCAACGCCCGCCAAAAATAGTAAATAATGATAATCAATTTTTTTTTGTTACGCACTATTTATTTAAATACATTTTAAAGTGCTACAGTACAAAGCAATAATTAAAGCAATAAAAGCGAAGCCATTAAAACAGATACAATACTAAGACCAACACACTATCAGTGAATAGAATAGAATAGAATAGAATAGAAAATACTTTACTGATCCCTGGGGGAAATTCAGCACCCATAAACACAAAAGCATAGCAAACACAAAACATGCAAAATAGTATTTAGTAATTTATTACTAACCGTCTGGAATGGACTTGTGCTGTCTTTTAGTTGAGGTGGAGTGGTCATATGTTTTTGGGTGACAATAATTCTTTAAGCTAAACCAATGACGCAGTATGTTGAATGATACGGACACGTTTGTTACTGGATACTTTTAAATACGCTTCT
Organism: Entelurus aequoreus; assembly: GCF_033978785.1. NCBI lineage: Eukaryota > Metazoa > Chordata > Actinopteri > Syngnathiformes > Syngnathidae > Entelurus > Entelurus aequoreus. The sequence goes on along the minus strand of NC_084741.1, from coordinate 18,174,371 downwards.
GCCTTGGAGACTTTGTGTGTGTAAGTAATATGCAACTACCGTACTGTTCGGACTATAAGGCGCAACTAAAATGAATTTCCTCAAAAGTCGACAGTGTGCCTTATACGAATTGTACGCATTAATTCTGACTGTGCTTACCAACCTCGAAGCAGTTTTATTTAGTACATGGTGTAATGATAAGCGTGGCCAGTAGATGGCAGTCACACATAAAACATACGTGTGGACTGCAGGTTGACGCCTGTTTAATAAATGACGCTAGCAAGCGACACCAAAACTTTGATGTTTCATTGAGAACATAGAGCATTACACGCGGCGCTCAAAAATCTGTCAAAATGTTTTAGTACGACTGTGGTAAGTTACAAAGCCGCACCGCTTGATGGAAGGCGGAGCTTTACGTCTACAGTAGTCAGACGTACTGTGCTTCATTTGAGTATCATTATGGTGTGTGTGGGAGACGTTATCTGGTGTTTTGTTTCGCAATATTTTTCAGAACCAACTTTTCTTACCTTCCGGTACCTGCTGATCTGTATTTGGGATCTGCATGAGTCCCGAAAATGTGCACATGTCTGCCATTAGTACTCAATAAGCTCCTTCTTTTTCTGCCTCCTCTTGTTGCTCGGCATAAAGCATCGTAAAGTTCGAACTTCTATCCGTCAGTAGACTCGCTATGGGAGCGCTAAAAACTACCGGTGCAACAAAGGTGGCACGGAGAAGACACTGTCGAAGTGTAGGCACGTAGATAAGACCGCCCACAAAACGGTGTGTCCTGAAGAGACTGTTACGGCGCACGAAGCAGTCTGCTTCTCCCTCCTCTGCGGGGGCACCTAGAAGCTCCGCTGACAGCGCGCTTGGACACGCCCCTGCTCGCGCTGAGAGCAGCACGCCCACACAGCTACAAGCCTGCAGACAATCGGCAATCTGCACACCTGGAACTGATGAGGGCGAGCTGCTTAAAGGACCAGTGGACCCAGGGATCCTTGCGGGAACTTAGTTTCTCTATGGTGTACCTGTTTTCCTTCCGTTGCCTTGGTTTCGAGCTGTGCGTCTCGCTCCCTTGGACTTACCCCCCCTGGATCTCGACTGCCTTCCCGGATCTCGACCCCCTCGCATGGACACGGACTTGGACGTTTCTCTCTCGCCCCGTATCACCTGCCTGCCCCATGGACTGCCTCGTTCCTTTGCTCCCATCAACACTTGGTAACACACTTCAACTAATCTACACACATAGTCTCACACATACGCTCTTGGATTTTGACACACACCATTCTATAGTTTATTAGTTTTGTTTTGTCTTATTATATATATATATATATATATATATATATATATATATATATATATATATATATATATATATATATATATATATATATATATATATATATATATGTATATATATATATATATATATGTATATATATATATATATATATATATATATATATATATATATATATATATATATATATATATATATATTGACTATATATATAATATAATAAATTATTGTTCATTCGGCCCCCTGGTGTCTGTTGCCGTCATCTCCCCTCAGCAACCATAACAGAGACGGTCAAAATGCGGCTTGTAAAACATCATCTATGCAACATTTTGACTAGAGATCCACCTTTACATGTTATGTAGACCACAAGGAAGTCTTTTACATTTAGAAAAAAAAAATCCTAATATGACCCCTTTGATGCGCCCTATAATCCGGTGTGCCCTATGGTCCGAAAAATACGGTATAATAATTTGATACTTCTTTATATTTACAAGTGTCGTCTTCTTGGCTGCTATATTGTTATATAAATGACACTTATTACGTATGTCTAGCTTGTGTGCTATTGTGTGCTTAGCTGCTGTGTAGCTGCTAGCTCCCTGTATGTAGTCTGTAAGTCTAGCACGTTTACCTTTTGTTAATGACTTGACCAACATACAAGAACGCTCGCAAACCCCCTAAAAGCAAGTGCACGTGAGAGAGAGATGTCCATTTTTAAATACTTAAGACCCACAAACCCCAAAACCAGTGAAGTCGGCACGTTGTGTAAATGGTAAATAAAAACAGAATACAATAATTTGCAAATCCTTTTCAACTTATATTCAATTGAATAGACTGCAAAGACAAGATATTTAACGTTCGAACTGGAAAACGTTGTTATTTTTCGCAAATATTAGCTCATTTGGAATTGGATGCCTGCAAAATGTTTCAAAAAAGCTGGCACAAGTGGCAAAAAAGACTGAGAAAGTTGAAGAATGCTCATCAAACACTTATTTGGAACATCCCACAGGTGAACAGGCTAATTGGGATACAATTAGCCTGTATTACAACACTCACTTTTATAAAAAATGTTGATGCCGGGTTAAAAAAAAATTACATTCCGTGCCATCTGACGTGTCTCATGTGTGCGGGTATGACCGTAAAGTTCTTTGAATGTCTAAAATTGGAGGATACCATCTGCGGGAAGGAACATACAGTTCAATGCACGGCTGAGTACAGAGGAGCCAGGTGAAGAAGCACTATCACAGGAGCCGTCTGCACCAGGATGCTGACAATAAGGGCCCCCACAGCCAAGGCCGATATAACCCCTGATCCAGAGGTTTTCCCTCTGAGGAACGCTGGAAAGTAAAAATAATAAAGCATGTAAAGTACAAACCCCGAAACCAGTAAAGTTGGCACGTTGTGTAAATCGAAAAAAGAAAAAAAAATACAGTGATTTGCAAATCCTTTTCAACTTATATTCAATTGAATAGACTGCAAAGACAACATACTTAACGTTCGAACTGGAAAACTTTGTTAGTTTTTGCAAATTTTAGCTCATTTGGAATTTGATGCCTGTGACATGTTTCAAAAAAGCTAGCACAAGTGGCAAAAAAGACTGAGAAAGTTGAAGAATGCTCATCAAACACTTATTTGGAACATCCCACAGGTGAACAGGCTAATTGGGAACAGGTGGGTGCCATGATTGGGTATAAAAGCAGCTTCCATGAAATGCTCAGTCATTCACAAACAAGGATGGGGCGAGGGTCACCACTTTGTCAACAAATGCCTGAGCAAATTGTCCAACAGTTTAAGAACAACATTTCTCAACCAGCTATTGCAAGGAATTTTGGGATTTCACCATCGAAAGGTTCAGAGAATCTGGAGAAATCACTGCACGTAAGCGATGATATTACGCACCTTCGATCCCTCAGGCTGTACTGCATCAAAAAGCGACATCGGTGTGTAAAGGATATCACCACATGGGCTCAGGAACACTTCAGAAAACCACTGTCAGTAACTACAGTTCGTCGCTACTGTTACGGCGGGAGGGGGGTGGGGGGGCCGCAGACGGACCACTCCGGACAGGACGTGCAGGTAGGAACATGATTTATTCTTTGAAAATCAAAGAAGTACCAAAAACAGAAAACAAGCCGAAGGAACAACGTGCCGATCGCACTGGAAGCTAAGGCTACCACTTAGCATAGACTAGAACAGTGGT
>NC_084741.1:18080895-18165895 GCF_033978785.1 Entelurus aequoreus | reverse complement strand
CAAAAAGGCGCACAAGGCGAAGGCACAATTTAGCGCAGGAAACAAAACTAGCTGAACTATGGACATGAAACAAAAACTCGCTAACTGTGGCATGAATAAACAAAACTGACGTGGCATGGCATGAAGCAAACAATCGCATGACACGAGCAGCGTGACTTAAGCATGGAAACTGTGGCATGAAAGGAGCATGAAACAATCAATGTCGCCAGACCGACTAACTGGCAACGACAGGCTTAAATAATAATCTCCTAATTAGAGCAGGTGTGTCCCGAACGCAAGAGGCAGGTGAAAATCATAAGTCGTCATGGAAACTAAGACAAACAAGGCTGCACGAAAACAGGAACTACTTGGAGTTCAAAACAAACAGAAAATAACAGAAACATAATCCAGACCACCGAACATGACATGGGTATTTGTTCTGTTGTGTTTATGTTGTGTTACGGTGCGGATGTTCTCCCGAAATGTGTTTGTCATTCTTGTTTGGTGTGGGTTCACAGTGTGGCGCATATTTGTAACAGTGTTAAAGTTGTTTATACGGTCACCCTCAGTGTGACCTGTATGGCTGTTGATCAAGTATGCATTGCATTCACTTGTGTGTGTTAAAAGCCGTAGATATTATGTGACTGGGCCGGCACGCAAAGGCAGTGCCTTTAAGGTTTATTGGCGCTCTGTACTTCTCCCTACGTCCGTGTACACAGCGGCGTTTTAAAAAGTCAGAAATTTTACTTTTTGAAACCGATACCGATCATTTTGAAACTGATACCGATATTTTCTGATATTACATTTTAAAGCATTTATTGGCCGATAATATCGGCAGTCGGATATTATCGGACATCTCTAGTAAATATGTATATTTATATATATATACTTTACATCAGTGATGTGTGGTGAGGTTCATGGCTGGTGAGGCACTGACTTCATCACAGTCAGATTTACAAACATATGAACCCTAAAGAGTATCTTATTCACCATTTGATTGGCAGCAGTTAACGGGTTATGTTTAAAAGCTCATACCAGCATTCTTCCCTGCTTGGCACTCAGCATCAAGGGTTGGAATTGGGGGTTAAATCACCAAAAGTTATTCCCGGGCGTGGCGCCGCTGCTGCCCACTGCTCCCCTCACCTCCCAGGGGGTGAGCAAGGGGATGGGTCGAATGCAGAGAACACATTTCATTACACCTAGTGTGTGTGTGACAATCATTGGTACTTTAACTTAACTTTAACTTTACACATACAAACTGTAGCACACAAAAAAGCACATTTAATAAAAAAAAAAAACTTTATGGTCTTACCTTTACTTATAAGTGCAGGAACAGTGGTGTTCGTGTTGGAGGAGTTGTGAATGAATGAAATATGAAATCCGTGCTGCAGTCTGCAGGTGTACCTAATGTTGTGGCCCTGCGGTCGTTCGCGGCTCCTCCAACGCGAGCATTGTTGTTTTTGCACTTTTTGGCTTCTTGTTAAGTGACTTTTTTTGGGTGGATTCGGTCTTGCACGTGGAGGGTTTGGGTGTGGGCTTTGGTTGGTGTGGCGCTCCCGGCGGGAGGTGCATTCTGCGGCGGTGCATTAACCGGCACCAGGAGGCGTGGTTACTGCGAGCCTCACACAGTGAGTCTTCGCAGCAGTTTTATGATTGCTCAGCACAAGAAATACGTTACACACATACAGTTGTTGACAAAATACACTGTACATTATATACCTCAGATAACTAAACTATGGAAATGTATAATATAATTCATATAGCAATACGGTCTCACTGCACAGCAGGCCAGCAGTTAGCCGAGTCATTGCGCAATCCATGTTGAGGCACAACGCAGTGTCTCTTCTAAGTATTTGAACGGCAAATGTGAAAATTCAGCGATTTTGAATAAAAATAATTTAAAACTGGTGAAGTTAAATGGAAAATAACTTTATAGTATAATCACTGAATACATACAATTAAATTATTTTTTTTTCTTTTAACATTTTTTTTCTTTCCATGATGGCAGGTGAGGCCCCACCTCACCTGCCTCCAGTGACTGCACGTCACTGCTTTACATGCAGTCGGCATTCGGCCCCTCCACCACATTTGTTTTAGCCCAATGCGGCCCCCAAGTTCAAAACTTTGTCGTCCCCTGGTCTAGTGAATGGGATTCGACTATGAAACTTTCCGAGTGGAAGACGGCAATTCAGTAAATAATTGTACATAATTGCCCCATTTTGTCAAATCTATAATCTCTTTTTCTTCTCCTCGTCTATTATGCCACCTTTGTCAGACTTTATCAAAGTAATCAGACTACTTCCCCCAAAGTGAATATGACAGTGCTGCCGAGCATGCGGGCAAACACACACAAACACACACAACATGAAAGAGTGCGCCGTGGAGCTCTCGGCTGGCGTTGATCCGTCTTTGTCACTGCAGATGACGGCCGCAGATAATTCCATTTGAGTCACGGCGAGGAAATCCCATCCCGAGTTGAAAGCTCACACATCTGACGCACACACACATGAAAACACACACACACACACATGTATAAGAGACAAAGATCGACACTCCAACACACAGAAATACAGCTAGTGGCTCAACAGCTGCTCTCCTCCAACTTCCACATAACTGTCAATCATCCCGCAGGCCACGCCCCCACCTGTCACCCCGCCCCTTCCGTTCATCTGTGGCGTTTATTAAGACGCGGAAATAAAAGTGCGAGCAAAGTACACACGGATAATTGGAGCGTCTCGCGGGAGAACACGCGTGTAAAACACGGCGACACACACACACACACGCACACACACACACGCCCTTGTCAACGCGCCGCCATCAATAATCAACGAAGCGCCTCGTTAAACATTCAGCGCTTTATTTTTTAATGGCCGACAAAAGTCCTCAGATATTCATAATTCAGACCAGCGGCGCGCTCTTCTCGCATCACACTGGATTCTTCTACTTCCTCCTCGGGCGCCGTGACCACACCTCTTCATCCTCCTCCTCCTCCTCCTCTCCAATCCAAACAAAAAAACACACTTGACTTTTTTTGGCGGCCTTCTGTTACGGAACCAAGCACAGCAGGAGGGCAGGGAAAGGGGGCGGGGCTAGGCAAAATACATTTTAGTGTAACTCACACACAGGGGACCCTGTTTTTTTGTCCCCATACCGTCAGAGGCTCCCTAAAGGTGACTGTGTAAACAGAGCAATGTCCCCATTAAGTAAGCATTGCCAAAACACACACACACACACAGTCATCGGCTGTCACTCGAACGAGTATGACGATCCTCCTAATAGGGGTGTATCCCTTTATGGAGGATGCCTGTGCATGACTTAGTTTAACGTGGAGAGACTGGTGCACAGACAGTCACCACACGATCCTTGACAGAATCGGGTCAGGGTCCAGTGGCATGGAGTTCCAAAACGACTGGGGGACCCTTTTTCTGCTGCAGCCTTCTTCCGCATCGCAGCCATCGTGGTAGTTCTTAAAATCTACCATCTTCCGCCTGTTCCGCCGTTGAGGTCTTCACCGTATCCCTGGCTAGGGGGCAGTCAGGTACTAGGCCTTTGCCAGGGGCCACCTGGGGTAACAGTAGTAAAGGGGTTAACCTCCTAGTGCCCCAAGACCCCCATAGAGGAGCCTCCACTGCCGGATGCACTTCAACGTCATGCCCAGGACACACACACACACACACACACACACACACACACACACACACACACACACACACACACATGCTTGTATTTCTTACCTTCTTGAGACCTCCGAAAAATGCCTCCCTCTTTAGGACCACCCATCCTAGATATATAAAAAAAATTATTAACAACATTAATAATATATACATTCTATGCAAATATAAAAAAGGTAAACTTTTAGTTTAGTTTTTTAAAATTTGTTTGTTTATAATTGTTTTTTAATCTTCATTATTTACTTTAAGTAATTACAGTATGTCTCTATATACATATATATATATATATATTTTTTTAAAATTAATTTTGGCCTAAGGGGACGCATTTAAATTTTTTACACACACATGTTATTTCATATGTTCATACTTTTAAAACCGACACACAGTCAATTTGAAAAATCCCTCCTTTTCGGGACCACCCTCATTTTGATAGATTTCACAAATGAGATCTCTATTTTTTGTTTTTTGTAATGTGCTTAAAGGCCTACTGAAATGATTTTTATTTATTTAAACGGGAATAGCAGATCCATTTTATGTGTCATACTTGATCATTTCGCGATATTGCCATATTTTTGCTGAAAGGATTTAGTAGAGAAAATCAACGATAAAGTTCGCAACTTTTGCTCGCTGATTAAAAAAAAGCCTTGCCTGTACCGGAAGTAGCGTGACGTCACAGGAGCTAGGATTCCTCACAATTCCCCATTGTTTACAATGGAGCGAGAGAGATTCGGACCGAGAAAGTGACGATTACCCCATTAATTTGAGCGAGTATGAAAGATTCGTAGATGAGGAACGTTACAGTGAAGGACTTGAGAGGCAGTGATGGACGTATCTTTTTTCGCTCTGACCGTAACTTAGGTACAAGCTGGCTCATTGGATTCCACACTCTCCTTTTTCTATTGTGGATCACGGATTTGTATTTTAAACCACCTCGGATACTACATCCTCTTGAAAATGAGAGTCGAGAACGCGAAATGGACATTCAGTGCCTTTTATCTCCGCGACAATACATCGGCGAAATGCTTTAGCTACGAGCTAACGTGATAGCATCGTGCTTTAACTGCATATAGAAACAAAAAAATAAACCCCTGACTGGAAGGATAGATAGAAAATCAACAATACTATTAAACCGTGGACATGTATATACACGGTTAATGCTTTCCAGGCTGGCGAAGGTTAACAATGCTGTGCTAACGACGCCATTGAAGCTAACTTAGCAACTTAGCAACGGGACCTCACAGAGCTATGCTAAAAACATTAGCTCTCCACCTACGCCAGCCAGCCCTCATCTACTCATCAACACCCGTGCTCACCTGCGTTCCAGCGATCCGCAGAAGGACGAAGGACTTCACCCGATGCGTTTGGCGGCCCGGAGACGTAGGAAGTCAAGGTAAGGTCGGCGGCTAGCGCGGCTAGCGCTCCAACAAAGTCCTCCTGGTTGTGTTGCTGTAGTCCGCTGCTAATACACCGATCCCACCTACAACTGTCTTCTTTGCAGCCTTCATTGTTCATTAAACAAATTGCAAAAATGTCCAGAATACTGTGGAATTATGAAATGAAAACAGAGCTTTTTGTATAGGATTCTACGGGATACCATAACTTCCGTTACTCTGACTTCGTCACGCGCATACATCATCATACCGCGACGTTTCAGCCGGATATTTCCCGGGAAGTTTTAAATGTCACTTTATAAGTTAACCCGGCCGTATTGGCATGTGTTGCAATGTTAAGATTTCATCATTGATATATAAACTATCAGACTGCGTGGTCGGTAGTCGTGGCTTTCAGTAGGCCTTTAAGGCCGATGACAAAGGAGTCACGGACCACAGATGGCCCCTGTGCCGCACTTTGGGCAACCCAGCTGTAGAAGCTAACTGCTAATGGCCACTATAGTCTTAGTAGCGTAGTGTATTTGTTCATCCTATGGTCACATATGGGACGCGGGTTGTCTTACATCAGCACCGGAAGTCATAAAATCAGCTGTTCACCCTGCTGCTTTTTTCGGGGAAGAATAGGGAAGTCCTTCTTTAGCTGCCGTCTTGTTTTATCATATATTGCTGCCTCTGCACCTGTCAATGTTTACTTTTGTATGCACATTAAATCGACAAAAAATCCGGACTTTGGAGCAATGTTCACGGACTCTTGTATTTGGCTCTCTATTAGATGCAATGTTTTTCTGCATTGGGACCATGATTTTGGGTCCTAACTTGTTCACACCTCCTCATATGGAAGCTACTTTTCCTTGTTGATGTCTCAAGAAGGGTAGAAATACAAGAACACACACACACACACACACGTCAAGCTGGCCTCTGTCGAGACAGTCTCCACCCGCCTTCTTCTCAAAGGTGATTAAAACAAATGCTCCGAATTATCGGTAAATCCATTTCCACCCGTCCGCTTGCCCCACTTCCCATGATGCCTTTCCCATGCTCTCAGCCCGCCTTCCATCTTCCACGGCGGATATTATTTCCGCTGCGATTTGATTCTGTTCTCTTCGTCTCCTCGTGGTCTGTTGTGTTTGTTTTCCCGGCTTCGATGTTTCCTCTTTGTGTCGTCCGTCTCCGCGCTCTCTTCCCCCCGCGTGGCCGCCATCGATCGTCTGCTCCGGTGTCGATAGCAATCAGGCCTGTGAAGCCGCAGCTTGTCCGCATGGATTCAAGCTGAGGGGCCTCCGAGGGTCCCGAGCTTCATCATCATCATCATCAGCCACGGGGCCCCGCGGGGCCGACGTTCTTCCCCTGCATGGCAAAGAGCCTTCATTTGCAACCACTCAGCTGATGCAAGCGCCTCGCCTTTTTACTCAGTGTCCATGTTTCATCGATCTTCCGAAAGGCTCACTACTTGGCGCTAATGCTAGCTAACATTGCGCGTCCCAATTACCATGGCAACGCCCTTTTTGTAGGAGTATTCCATGACCAACGCAGCGTGGAAAAAGGAGGAACATCCTCCTGTTTTCCCGCGAGAACGTCCGCGTTATAGTGGAGCAGAGGCGGAGCTGTTTTGTTTGATCGGCCGTTTTACTGCCTTTTCAAAACTGGCTTAGGTAAAAAAAAAAAAAATCGACGACATTGTCCCCAAGTGTATTTTGGGTAAAATCGTCATCAGCCGTCCACCGATGTCAGGTTAGGATTTTTACTACAAAGTTAGCATGAGTGGCGGTTCATAGGCTTAGACAAACTTTAATGATCAACAAGGGAAATTGTTCTCTTCAAAATAAAACACTTGTGTGTTAAAATACTGAACAGATGTTTATTGGGATAAGGTAAACATATGTTCAGTATTTTAACATAAAAGTGTTTGATTGTGAGGCATTAAAAGCCACAAAATGCCAAGTCCATAGTGGATCTAACATAATAGTGTGAGAGTCCAGTCCATAGTGGATCTAACATAATAGTGTGAGAGTCCAGTCCATAGTGGATCTAACATAATAGTGAGAGTCCAGTCCATAGTGGGTCTAACATAATAGTGTGAGAGTCCAGTCCATAGTGGATCTAACATAACAGTGAGAGTCCAGTCCATAGTGGATCTAACATAATAGTGTGAGAGTCCAGTCCATAGTGGATCTAACATAATAGTGAGAGTCCAGTCCATAGTGGATCTAGCATAATAGTGAGAGTCCAGTCCATAGTGGATCTAACATAATAGTGTGAGAGTCCAGTCCATAGTGGATCTAACATAATAGTGAGAGTCCAGTCCATAGTGGATCTAACATAATAGTGAGAGTCCAGTCCATAGTGGTCCTAACATAATAATGAGAGTCCAGTCCATTGTGGATCTAACATAATAGTGAGAGTCCAGTCCATAGTGGATCTAACATATTAGTGGGAGTCCAGTCCATAGTGGATCTAACATAATAGTGAGAGTCCAGTCCATAGCGGATCTAACATAATAGTGAGAGTCCAGTCCATAGTGGATCTAACATAATAGTGAGAGTCCAGTCCATAGTGGATCTAACACAATAGTGAGAGTCCAGTCCATAGTGGATCTAACATAATATTGTGAGAGTCCAGTCCATAGTGGATCTAACATAATGGTGTGAGAGTCCAGTCCATAGTGGATCTAACATAATAGTGAGAGTCCAGTCAGTAGTGGATCTAACATAATAGTGTGAGAGTCCAGTCTATAGTGGATCTAACATAATAGTGAGAGTCCAGTCCATAGTGGATCTAACATAATATTGTGAGAGTCCAGTCCATAGTGGATCTAACATAATGGTGTGAGAGTCCAGTCCATAGTGGATCTAACATAATAGTGAGAGTCCAGTCTATAGTGGATCTAACATAATAGTGTGAGAGTCCAGTCCATAGTGGATCCAACATAATAGTGAGAGTCCAGTCCATAGTGGATCTAACACAGGGGTCACCAACCTTTTTGAAACCAAGGGCTACTTCTTGGGTACTGATTAATGCGAAGGGCTACCAGTTAGATACACACTTAAATAAATTGCCAGAAGTAGCCAATTTGCTCAATTTACCTTTAACTCTGTTATTATTAATAATTAATGATATTTATCTTTGTGGAAACACTGATCATCTTAATGATTTCTCACAATAAATATATATAGAAACAGATAAATATCAATATGCAACACTTTATTTTTATATTTTCTCTAAGTGCACATTTTTCAAATTGAACATTTTCAAATGATCACTTCTAAGACAGTCTTGTGAAATCACAATATCCCATTTTAACTAGCTAGCCACTAACATTTTTTAACAAATCATGAATTACTTTGCACCATGTTTGTACAAATAATAACTCATGTAAAATACAAAAGTAAACTCTCAAATTTTTAAATCATGTCACACTTTGAACTGGACACCAAATCTGTTATCTGTTTCTTTGTCAGTTAGTGGGAAGCCTGGCATTGCATGCTGTTAACTAGTGTGTTGTACTCTGGTGTGTAACTTGACACTGCAACTCTGAGTGAGTCTTGCAGATGTGCATCAGTGAGGCGTGTTCTGTGTTTGTTCTTGATGAAGTTCATGTCAGAAAAGGCTGATTCACAAAGATAAGATTTTTCCTCATTGTTTGCGGAACCTTCTTAATCTTTTGGACATATTTTCACAGCAATCTGGCCTTAAGCTTAATTATGATAAATGTCAAATGTTAAGGATCGGAAATCTAAAGGGAACGTCCTTTCGAATGGAATGCAAAGTGTTTTGTTTATAAATTATATGCAATCTGTTGTGTTCCCTAATTTTTTTCTGTGTACATGAATGAAGGTGTGTGTTGCTGAGTCCGACTTGGACATTATCTGGACTGGGCCTGGTTTAAAAAACCCTTTAAAAAAATCTAATTTCATTGACAACCTGGTCTGTTGAAGATAAGGCCCTTTTTTAAAAAAAATAAAATAAAATAAGATAAAAAAATAAAAAACATTTTCTTGGATAAAAAAGAAAGTAAAACAATATAAAAATAATTACATAAAAAATAGTAATTAATGAAAATGTTAGTGGACCAGCAGCCTATACAATCATGTGTGCTTCAGGGACTGTGTCCCTTGCAGATGTGTTGTCTATGTTGTGGGAACCAGAATATTGGTAGCAGAAAGAAATAACCCCTTTTGTGTGAGTGGGTGTGGATGAGTGTGCATGGGGGAGGTTGTTTGGGTTGATGCACTGATTGAAAGTGTATCTTGTGTTTTTTCTATGTAGATTTAATTTTTTTTTTAAATTTTATTTTATTTTATTTTTTTTATTTTTTTTATTTTTTTATTTTTTTTTAGAACAGGCCCGCGGGCGACTCATCTGGTCCTTACGGGCGACCTGGTGCCCGCGGGCACCGCGTTGGTGACCCCTGATCTAACATAATAGTGAGAGTCCAGTCCATAGTGGATCTAACATAATAGTGAGAGTCCAGTCCATAGTGGGTCTAACATAATAGTAAGAGTCCAGTCCATAGTGGATCTAACATAATAGTGAGAGTCCAGTCCATAGTGGGGCCAGGAGGAGACCATCCCGAGCGGAGACAGGTCAGCAGCGCAGGTATGTCCCCAACCGATGCACAGGCGAGCGGTCCACCCCGGGTCCCGACTCTGGACAGCCAGCACTTCAAACTAAAGTATCAATATTTTGATTCGAGAATCGACCTTAGAGCATAACGCGCTGGTATCGGCGGTATCGACATTTCCGTATCCACCCGCACATCACTGACCTCAATGGGAAGGTTTTTATCAACCGCTTTTTCCAGCATCTTTTTCTCCCTTTTGTGTTTTTTTTTTTTCTTTTCTCCCCGCACATCTTCTTCTCCTCCTGTACGTCTTCTCCATGCTAACCACAAACTGCAGCCTTAAGTGACTTTTCATGTTGCACTTCTCTCGGCCTACACGCTCCTGAGAGTCCTGCATGTCTGCACCGTCTTATAGACTCGGCGGTCAGGGAGACGCACACACACACACACACACACACACACACACACACACACACACACACACACACACACACACACACACACACACACACACACACACACAACTGTACATTAACGAGGAAAGCAGCGAACAAAAGTGGCATTTTTTTCCTTTCAACATGAGCAATACTTTACAGACAACAACGTTTAGTACTTCCTGCTTGGGTGTGGTTCTGTTGTTGGTGAGCAGTGAGAACGAGGCTTAATTAAGTGCGTGCCTGCAGGACCCTGCCCGTGTGTGTGTGTGTAAAGTAGGCCAGTCTATAAGGTGGCTAATTAGGATGCAGCAGGCCTCCGTCCGCTGGCTCCCAAGGACCAGATGGAGGTCCCGCGTTACCGCCGACACAGGCGGGTTTGTTCGTCGAGACTTCTCGTCCTCCCGTCGACTCGCTGCTCTCGTATCCCCCCCGAACGCCACGTGACCCTTCATCCAATTGTGTTTTGGCTAAGGGTGTAACGGTATGTGTACAAACCCCGTTTCCATATGAGTTGGGAAATTGTGTTAGATGTAAATATAAACGGAATACAATGATTTGCAAATCCTTTTCAACCCATATTCAGTTGAATATGCTACAAAGACAACATATTTGATGTTCAAACTGATAAACTTTTTTTTTTTTTTGCAAATAATCATTAACTTTAGAATTTGATGCCAGCAACACGTGACAAAGAAGTTGGGAAAGGTGGCAATAAATACTGATAAAGTTGAGGAATGCTCATCAAACACTTATTTGGAACATCCCACAGGTGAACAGGCAAATTGGGAACAGGTGGGTGCCAGGATTGGGTATAAAAGTAGAGTCCATGAAATGCTCAGTCATTCACAAACAAGGATGGGGCGAGGATCACCACTTTGTCAACAAATGCCTGAGCAAATTGTTGAACAGTTTAAGAAAAACCTTTCTCAACCAGCTATTGCAAGGAATTTAGGGATTTCACCATCTACGGTCCGTAATATCATCAAAGGGTTCAAAAAATCTGGAGAAATCACTGCACGTAAGCAGCTAAGCCCGTGACCTTCGATCCCTCAGGCTGTACTGCATCAACAAGCGACATCAGTGTGTAAAGGATATCACCACATGGGCTCAGGAACACTTCAGAAACCCACTGTCAGTAACTACAGTTGGTCGCTACATCTGTAAGTGCAAGTTAAAACTCTCCTATGCAAGGCGAAAACCGTTTATCAACAACACCCAGAAACGCCGTCGGCTTCGCTGGGCCTGAGCTCATCTAAGATGGACTGATACAAAGTGGAAAAGTGTTCTGTGGTCTGACGAGTCCACGTTTCAAATTGTTTTTGGAAACTGTGGACGTCGTATCCTCCGGACCAAAGAGGAAAAGAACCATCCGGATTGTTATAGGCGCAAAGTTGAAAATCCAGCATGTGTGATGGTATGGGGGTGTATTAGTGCCCAAGACATGGGTAACTTACACATCTGTGAAGGCACCATTAATGCTGAAAGGTACATACAGGTTTTGGAGCAACATATGTTGCCATCCAAGCAGCGTTACCGTGGACGCCCCTGCTTATTTCAGCAAGACAATGCCAAGCCACGTGTTACATCAACGTGGCTTCATAGTAAAAGAGTGCGGGTACTAGACTGGCCTGCCTGTAGTCCAGACCTGTCTCCCATTGAAAATGTGTGGCGCATTATGAAGCCTAAAATAGCACAACGGAGACCCCCGGACTGTTGAACAACTTAAGCTGTACATCAAGCAAGAATGGGAAAGAATTCCACCTGAGAAGCTTCAAAAATGTGTCTCCTCAGTTCCCAAACATTTACTGAGTGTTGTTAAAAGGAAAGGCCATGTAACACAGTGGTGAACATGCCCTTTCCCAACTACTTTGGCATGTGTTGCAGCCATGAAATTCTAAGTTAATTATTTGCAAAAAATAAATAAAGTTTATGAGTTTGAACATCAAATATCTTGTCTTTGTAGTGCATTCAATTGAATATGGGTTGAAAAGGATTTGCAAATCATTGTATTCCGTTTATATTTACATCTAACACAATTTCCCAACTCATATGGAAACAGGGTTTGTATTTGTGTTGAACCGTTTCGGTACGGGGGGTTCCGTTCGGAACGGAGGTGTACCGAACGAGTGTCCACACGGACATATTAAGTAGCGCACCGCACGTTGTGTAAACAATGCACACCGAGGCACAACACACGGCATGCTAGCAACGACCGGGCTACTACAGCATGCAAAAAGCCAGAGCTGGAGGACCCTCCTGCCTCGTTAAGATCTCCTGTTTGGGAACATTTCGGCTTCGAGGTGCGATACATCAATGGATAACATCGCTTCAACGAAGAGAAAGACGAGCGTGGTGCAAACACCGCATTCAAGCAGCCTCTCCTCTGCGAGTCAGGCAGGGCTAAAGCAATAACAAATGTTTTTACAGCAGCAGATTTAAGACCATGTTGCATTAAAAACTAGATTTTGACCCACTTCTATGGTGGAAGAACAATGAGCCCATATATCCTTTTACTGCCAAGTTAGCCAGGCACTACCTCGCCATACCTGCTGCCTCCGTGCCCTGCGAAAGGGTATTTTCCACACCTGGAGACATTGTAACTAGGGCTGCGAATCTTTGGGTGTCCCACGATTCGATTCAATATCGATTCTTGGGGTTACGATTCGATTATAAATCGATTTTTTTTTTTTTCTTTTTTCGATTCAAC
The DNA here is from genome assembly GCF_033978785.1 of Entelurus aequoreus. Lineage (NCBI taxonomy): Eukaryota > Metazoa > Chordata > Actinopteri > Syngnathiformes > Syngnathidae > Entelurus > Entelurus aequoreus. The sequence goes on along the minus strand of NC_084741.1, from coordinate 18,153,149 downwards.
GCGATTCTTGATTCAAAAACGATATTTTTCCGATTCTAAGGGATTCTCTATTCATTCAATACGTAGGATTTCAGCAGGATCTAGCCCAGTCTGCTGACATGCAAGCAGAGTAGTAGATTTTTGTAAAAAGCTTTTATAATTGTAAAGGACAATGTTTTATCAACTGTAGGGCTGCAACAGCTAATCGATTAAATCGATTAAAATCGATTATTAAAATAGTTGCCGATTAATTTAGTCATCGATTCGTTGGATCTATGCTATGCGCAGAGTTTTTTTTATTTTTTTTATTTTGTTTTATTTTTTTTAATAAACCTTTATTTATAAACTGCAACATTTACAAACAGCTGAGAAACAATAATCAAAATAAGTATGGTGCCAGTATGCTGTTTTTTTTCAATAAAATACTGGATAGGATAGAAATGTAGTTTGTCTCTTTTATCCGATTATTAATCGATTAATCGAAGTAATAATCGACATATTAATCGATTATCAAGTTAATCGTTAGTTGCAGCCCTAATCAATTGATTGCAATAATGTAAATTTGTTTCAACTATTAAATGAACCAAAAATATGACTTATTTTATCTTTGTGAAAATATTGGACACAGTGTGTTGTCAAGCTTATGAGATGCGATGCAAGTGTAAGCCACTTTTTTTATATATAAATGTCTAATGATAATGTGAATGAGGGATTTTTAATCACTGCTATGTTGAAATTGTAACTAATATTGAAACTGTTGTTGATGATAATTTTTTTTCACTACTTTTGGTTTGTTCTGTGTCGTGTTTGTGTCTCCTCTCAATTGCTCTGTTTATTGCAGTTCTGAGTGTTGCTGGGTCGGGTTTGGTTTTGGAATTGGATTGCATTGTTATGGTATTGTTGTGTATTGTTTTGTTGGATTGATTAATTTAAAAAAAAGAAAAAAAAAAAAAAGAAAGAAAAAAAAAGAAAAATTAAAAATCGATTTTTTTTATTATTATTTTTAATTTATTTTCAAATCGCAATTTGAATTCTAATCGATTTTTTTCCCACACCCCTAATTGTAACTGCAAGCAGGTCTGCTCTTTCTGCAGACAATGTGGATAAACTGATTTTTCCGGCAAAAAAACATGAAAATTGAGTGAAAGTCACCAGGGTTAAAGGCTGGGGGGGAAAGAAAAGTTAATCTGAGGCTGAGTTGACTTGAAACTGTTAAATGTTGCACTTTTTATATGTAGAAGAAAAGTTGTGTCATTTTATTTAATCTGAGCAACAACTTGAAGCAGTTTAATGTTGCACTTTATATGTAGAAAGGTTTTGTTAAGAAACCAATTCTGAGCCTTATCTTATTTAGTTTTTATTTGATATATGTTGACCACATGAACCCTGGCAATGGACCCTGTGTGTATATGTATGTTATTGTTATGCTTAGCCTGCTGTTGCACTGATCAGCCTAGTGGTGGCTCACATCCATCACACACACAGCTATTTTAAAGCAATGTCAAAAAGCCATTGTTTACAAATTTTGGTAAATAAATAACCAGAAAATGTATATTTTGTTGTTTTCTTACTGAACCGAACCGTGACCTCTAAACCGAGGTATGTACCGAACCGACATTTTTGTGTACCGTTACACCCTTGGTTTTGGCCTAAAGCTACAGACGAGCGGGGTCAGAAAAGCCCCAGAACTTGAGTCACAACCGACGTACTTCGAATTTAGACTGCCGTAAATGCCACGCTACTGTATAAGCCGCTACTTTTTCCCTACGCTTTGAACAATGCGGATCATTTATGGATTTTTCTTCGCTGACGGCCGTAATGCAAATAGTTTTCACAAAACGCACCCAAAAGTTATTGTTATTGCTTGTGCCATGGCGCCATCTTTCGGACTGGTTTGCTATTTAGTGCTTTCAGCGCCTCGAGCCGTCCATAGCGTTTCTACTCGTATGGTTTCTTCATTCATCACTCAGAGCAACGTTTTGTAAGTTTTACAATATAACTAAAACTATTCTTACTCGTCAAACCATCCTATGTGTGACGTCTGCAGGAGTGTTTTCATGCATATTTGTACGTGCTAACGTCATGTCGTGAGCCTTAGCTAATATGCTAACACGTTTACGGGTGTCTGTGTTAGCATTATTAACTTACAATGGCGTTTTTTTTTGTATTGTTTCAGTTTCACAAATCCCTCAGTAAATTCACCAAAATGTCACCGTAGAAGGTATTGTTAGAGATGTCCGATAATGGCTTTTTTGCCAATATCCGATAATCCGATATTGTCCAACTCTTAATTACCGATTCCGATATCAACCGATACTGATGTATACAGTCGTGGAATTAACACATTATTATGCCTAATTTTGAGAGCATGAGGAGGTTGAGGTGGGCGGGGTTAGGGGGGCGGAGTTGAGGTTTAGGGGGTAGCGGGGGGGTGTATATTGTAGCGTCCCGGAAGAGTTAGTGCTGCAAGGGGTTCTGGGTATTTGTTCTGTTGTGTTTGTTGTGTTACGGTGCGGATGTTCTCCCGAAATGTGTTTGTCATTCTTGTTTGGTGTGGGTTCACAGTGTGGCGCATATTTGTAACAGTGTTAAAGTTGTTTATACGGCCACCCTCAGTGTGACCTGTATGGCTGTTGACCAAGTATATTGCATTCACTTGTGTGTGTGAAAAGCCATAGATATTATGTGATTGGGCCGGCACGCAAAGGCAGTGCCTTTAAGGTTTATTGGCGCTCTGTACTTCTCCCTACGACCGTGTTAAAAAGTCATACATTTTACTTTTTGAAACCGATACCGATAATTTCCGATATTACAGTTTAAAGCATTTATCGGCCGATAATATCGGCAGTCCGATATTATCGGACATCTCTAGTTATTGTGTCTGTTTAGCTGATTGGAGAGCTAGCTTCCGCAGCTAGTCGGTCCATGTCGATGACTTCTGTTTTGTTTGATCAGCCGTTTTACTGCCATGTTACAGACAATGTTTGGAAACAATTAAGGTATGTAAATAAAGATTTATAAAATATTTATGTGTAAATAACTAATTTCAAAACGTATATATCTGCAGCTTATCCAATATATGGATTTTCTTGTTTTTAAATGTAGTGGGTGTGGCTTACATGCCGGTGCGCTCTAAAGTCCAGAAAATACGGTACAAGTTTTCCCCTTTGGAGGGATTCTTTCTCAGACACGCCTTCATACACTCCTGGAAGGTGTTCAGGTCTTAGTAACATGTCCATTGATGGAGTGAGCCATCCTGCCACAACTCTCGCCTCTAAACCAAGCAAACATATATCCCATGATTGACAACAGGTGTGTGAGACCGAACGTGAAAACAGGTGCAACTAATCGGTCGTCATGGTGACAAAACAAGAGTGCACAAATAGTCCAAAAACAAAACCGAACATAACTAAAACAAAACATGATCCCACATACATGACACACACACACACACACACACACACACACAAAATACAATCTATTTGAGTCAGCTACATGAAAGAGTCAGGTACAACCATCACAACAATATTTGAACTGTGGTGTACCTAATGTTTTGGTCCAAAGATGGTATATTAGAGAAGATGATCTGCATCGCACGCAAAGTGTGTTTTGCAGTCAGTCACGTCATTTTCTTTTTGTCATTCCAAACTAAACAAACGAGGACATGACTTCGGTGTCTTCAATGGCACTTGGGCCAAAGGTAAAGTGGATGGCACAAGAATTAAGTAAGAATTGCCAGATCACACACACACACACACACACGCACACACACACACACACACACACACACACACACGACACAGACAAGAGAGTGTCTCACATGTCACGGCAACTTGACGTGTCGCCGTGGCAACCGGCCTGTGGGGACACCTGCACTCTGCGGGTTACCATGGCGACGCACTCCAGACCTGTCAATCACACACTTGTTTACAAATACACACACACAGCAATTTATATATATATATATATATATATATATATATATATATATATATATATATATATATATATATATATATATATATATATATATATATATACACTACCGTTCAAAAGTTTGGGGTCACCCAAACAATTTTGTGGAATAGCCTTTATTTCTAAGAACACGAATAGACTGTCGAGTTTCAGGTGAAAGTTCTCTTTTTCTGGCCATTTTGAGCGTTCAATTGACCCCACAAATGTGATGCTCCAGAAACTCAATCTGCTCAAAGGAAGGTCAGTTTTGTAGCTTCTGTAACGAGCTAAACTGTTTTCAGATGTGTGAACATGATTGCACAAGGGTTTTCTAATCATCAATTAGCCTTCTGAGCCAATGAGCAAACACATTGTACCATTAGAACACTGGAGTGATAGTTGCTGGAAATGGGCCTCTATACACCTATGTAGATATTGCACCAAAAACCAGACATTTGCAGCTAGAATAGTCATTTGCCACATTACCAATGTATAGTGTGTATTTCTTTAAAGTTAAGACTAGTTTAAAGTTATCTTCATTGAAAAGTACAGTGCTTTTCCTTCAAAATAAGGACATTTCAATGTGACCCCAAACTTTTGAACGGTAGTGTATATATATATATATATATATATATATATATATATATATTTTTTTTTTTTTTCTATTTTTTTTTTTGGTAAGAGCATGACTTTCAAAGTAAGACAGGAAATAATAGAGTTGATTTCAAAGATGAAATAAGCGATAAGTCATTTCAAACCAAAGTGGCAGCTGACTTAATACACCTAACGAGGCCTTTGTGAAGGTTGTGTGAAGGTCACAAGTGTTTTTGTTGACTTTCCGTCTTCGCGATAACTTCTCGCCTTGCTTTTCTCCCCCCTCATCAACCTGTTTGTTCAAAATAAACACGACTTTAATCACCTTTTATCGGCGGCGGCGTGACAACCTGTGGGCGCCGCGACGATACGCTCCCAACCGACACCCCCCCTCCGCCCTCCCCCGCCCCGCCCCTCCCCCCCTTCCTGAGAGGCACCTTGTTTTCCTCCCGTCGACTAATTGACGCGCTCGTGAGCTTTTGCTATTTCTGCATCGCCTTCTTCACGCTGCATACATCAAGTGCAAATAAATAAATAAATAAAGTATCTCCACCGCATCCTCCTGGTGACACAAACATGTGTACTTTCAAATTAAAAGACAGCGGAGAACGTTGTTTTGTTTCCTTTCGCTTTGCTGCTTTTGCATAATCAAGTCTGACATTTTGATGAGCCGAGTTGGTTTCCCACCACGGAAAGGCAACATCTTGCGTGTCACACAAATAGGGCTCGGTACTGTTCACATTTGAATTCCCGCTACTTGGGAATTGGACCATTTTTCGGTACTTTTGTGTGTGTTAACAAATATTAATTCTATTGCAACATTTAACAATTATCTGATTCCGATAACTGCTGTTCAGTTATAATATCTTGTTTCATTATCACTGTGGAAGTCGCTTCCTACTCGTTCCACGACTACACACGTCGCAGGCGTGCCGTTTCTACCAAGTTTTTAATGTTCATGTAACAAGTCAACAATCTTTTCAGATGTTTTCTCTCTCCAGTCTCTCCCACCTCTTCTCCTCCACTCACTGTTAAAGGCAACAGATGATTAGATTACCACGTACCACCTGTGAAATCTAATCACCTGCCAGCTGTGTCTCGCCGTCAGCACATCCGACGGTGCTCCGCCCTCAACACCATCGACAGAGGCGGTGACCTTTGCTCCTGCAGGCGCGCTGGTCACACTCTCCCTCCACAATCACATTTCGAAGTCTCATTAGCATGTACGGATATAGATGGAAGTAGTGTGTACCGTATTTTTCGGAGTATACAAACCCCGTTTCCATATGAGTTGGGAAATTGTGTTAGATGTAAATATAAACGGAATACAATGATTTGCAAATCCTTTTCAACCCATATTCAGTTGAATATGCTACAAAGACAACATATTTGATGGTCAAACTGATAAACTTTTTTTTGTTGTTGCAAATAATCATTAACTTTAGAATTTGATGCCAGCAACACGTGACAAAGAAGTTGGGAAAGGTGGCAATAAATACTGATAAAGTTGAGGAATGCTCATCAAACACTTATTTGGAACATCCCACAGGTGAACAGGCAAATTGGGAACAGGTGGGTGCCATGATTGTGTATAAAAGTAGATTCCATGAAATGCTCAGTCATTCACAAACAAGGATGGGGCGAGGGTCACCACTTTGTCAACAAATGCGTGAGCAAATTGTTGAACAGTTTAAGAAAAACCTTTCTCAACCAGCTATTGCAAGGAATTTAGGAATTTCACCATCTACGCTCCGTAATATCATCAAAGGGTTCAGAGAATCTGGAGAAATCACTGCACGTAAGCAGCTAAGCCCGTGACCTTCGATCCCTCAGGCTGTACTGCATCAACAAGCGACATCAGTGTGTAAAGGATATCACCACATGGGCTCAGGAACACTTCAGAAACCCACTGTCAGTAACTACAGTTGGTCGCTACATCTGTAAGTGCAAGTTAAAACTCTCCTATGCAAGGCGAAAACTGTTTATCAACAACACCCAGAAACGCCGTCGGCTTCGCTGGGCCTGAGCTCATCTAAGATGGACTGATACAAAGTGGAAAAGTGTTCTGTGGTCTGACGAGTCCACATTTCAAATTGTTTTTGGAAACTGTGGACGTCGTGTCCTCCGGACCAAAGAGGAAAAGAACCATCCGGATTGTTATAGGCGTAAAGTGTAAAAGCCAGCATGTGTGATGGTATGGGGGTGTATTAGTGCCCAAGGCATGGGTAACTTACACATCTGTGAAGGCACCATTAATGCTGAAAGGTACATACAGGTTTTGGAGCAACATATGTTGCCATCCAAGCAACGTTACCATGGACGCCCCTGCTTATTTCAGCAAGACAATGCTAAGCCACGTGTTACATCACCGTGGCTTCATAGTAAAAGAGTGCGGGTACTAGACTGGCCTGCCTGTAGTCCAGACCTGTCTCCCATTGAAAATGTGTGGCGCATTAAGAAGCCTAAAATAGCACAACGGAGACCCCCGGACTGTTGAACAACTTAAGCTGTACATCAAGCAAGAATGGGGAAGAATTCCACCTGAGAAGCTTCAAAAATGTGTCTCCTCAGTTCCCAAACCTTTACTGAGTGTTGTTAAAAGGAAAGGCCATGTAACACAGTGGTGAACATGCCCTTTCCCAACTACTTTGGCACGTGTTGCAGCCATGAAATTGTAAGTTAATTATTATTTGCAAAAAAAAAAAAAGTTTATGAGTTTGAACATCAAATATCTTGTCTTTGTAGTGCATTCAATTGAATATGGGTTGAAAAGGATTTGCAAATCATTGTATTCCGTTTATATTTACATCTAACACAATTTCCCAACTCATATGGAAACGGGATTTGTAAGTCGCACTGGAGTATAAGTCGCATTTTTGGGGGGAAATTTATTTGATAAAAGCCAACTCCAAGAATAGAAATTTGAAAGGCAATTTAAAATAAATAAAGAATAGTGAACAACAGGCTGAATAAGTGTACGTTACATGAGGCATAAATAACCAACTGAGAAGGTGCCTGGTATGTTAACGTAACATATTATGGTAAGAGTCATTCAAATAACTATAACATATAGAACATGCTATACGTTTACCAAACAATCTGTCACTCCTAATCGCTAAATCCCATGAAATCTTATACGTCTAGTCTCTTACGTGAATGAGCTAAATAATAATATTTGATATTTTACGCTAATGTGTTAATCATTTCACACATAAGTCACTCCTGAGTATAAGTCGCACCCCCGGCCAAACTATGAATAAAACTGCGACTTATAGTCCGAAAAATGCGGTAGTTTATGGTGTGTTGTTTTGGGTTTTGTTGCGCCCTAAAAAGTGTTAATACTGTAAGTGTTTTCCTGTCAAGTGTAGTTGTAGTTTTCGTGAACAAATTTGCAGGTGTTGAAATTGCCATGTAAAATTGCTAGGGATGTCCGATAACATCGGGCTGCCGATATTATCGGCCGATAAATGCTTTAAAATGTAATATCGGAAACTATCGGTATCGGTTTCAAAAAGTAAAATGTATGACTTTTTAAACCGCCGCTGTACGGAGTGGTACACGGACGTAGGGAGAAATACAGAGCGCCAATAAACCTTAAAGCCCCCCCTTCCCCCTCCAAGGATCGTGTTCGCTCAGGTGCACGCATGGATAATGAGCAGTGCATTATGGGAAGTGCGCTGGCATTAAAAGTCTGGCAGCTGCAGCAGGAGCTCACTCAGACTGAAACAATGTCCCATCAGCCACAGGAAGTGACCCCGCCAGCTCCCACGCCGTGGCGAGGGCGGGCGGGCGCGGCGGTTTGTATTCATGAGCTCCTTCGTGCGTCCGTAACGCCAGCAAGACTCGCCCCGAGGTTCCTTATACACCATCACCTCGCCGCATGAAAGATGCAGCCGACACAAACTGACAAAAGAGCGACGGCGGCGGAGTCCAAATGTGGTCGACATGCTTTCACGCTCGTCTTCTTGTCATGTGACGCTTGACTGCACTCATGTCCTGTGGTCAGCGCCATAGACATATATAAAGGCTAGATGACTCACCCGCGCTGCTGGCCGATGGAGACCGACGTTGCCACATGGCGGCCATCTTGCGTCGGGCAGCACGCCCACTCATAACATGAATGTCTATGGTGCATGTACTATTGAAATAACCATAGCTTGCTCAATTTTCAACCGATTTTCAAACGGGTTGGTTTGTTATAAACGTCAGAGATGTAGTTATGATACTGCATACTTATAATGGACTTTCATATGAAAATAATATTAAGCAGATAGGTAAAGCAATAGCTATACACACACACACACACACAGTATTTATATTACACATTTACCGAGATATTTTTTATATATAAAAAAAAATATATATATATATAAATAAATAAATACAATTCCATTTATTTTATTATATTGTTAATATTTATGTTATTTTATAATACATTTTAAAATTTAAATATATTTACATTTTATATATAAAAATCTGTCTCATGTTGCCACTCTGTAAGCTAAGAGTTGTTAATTTAGCAATGCCTTAGCTTGAATGACAGGGACACAACTAATGACAATAGCATAGATATTCACACCTTTATCAGAAGAACCAAACCAACATAAAATTATCTCACAGACAGTAGGTCCTGGCCAGTTCTGTCTCATTTATCACAAATATTTTGACATTAAATCTTCATATCGTCCCATTCCTAACCAATACCTTCCATAACCTGAAACTTTCTAGAAACCCATGAAGGTCTGTGATTGGTTTTGTATTTAGGTTCTGGATTTGGAAACAAATCCAGAACCTTTGAAATGCGTTACCACTACACAGCACGGTGCGCTGAGTTCCTGTAGTCGAAAAAAGCCCAAGAACAACTTGGTGTGGTGTGGAGGGGATGTAGGAAGCAGGGGCAGGTGGGGAGAGATGGGGCTTCAAGGTTCAAGGTTATTTTATTTTGTCTTGGAGACAAGGACCAGCTGCACACAATACAATACAGTACAACACAAAACCAATAAGACACACGGTGCACACACAGTTGGAGCTAATGCCCTTTGAAAAGGACTGCTTTGGTGAGCTTCTGTCTCATGTTGCCACTCTGTAAGCTCAGAGTATTGATTTTTGCAATGTGGTGCAGCCTTAGCTTGAAAAACAGGGACACAACTAATGTTACCAGCGTATGGTGGTGACTGTCAATGCCATACTGTGTGTCGCCGATGTGCTCCCCGAGCAAAAACACATCCTCTGAACCTATCCTCTTCCGCACAATGTAGAGGACCTCTAGCAGTTTGATGGGCTGTGATCGTCTGGAATCTGCTGATGCCTGGCGAATGACCCACTCTGCTGCCCTGACGACCCTCACCGTGCCTTCAGACGGAATCACCAGGCCTCCATTGTTTCTTAGAGTCAGCAGGTGGTAGCTCTTGTCCTTACTGGCAGATGCAGCGTCCGTCACCAGGCTGGCACGGCAGACATCACAGGACAGCTTCTTCACCGTCCGTCGCACAACAAATCCTGAAATTAGAGGTAGACCGATTAATAATATAATAACTTATAATAATAATTAATAAGCATGGGGAAATTAGGGGGACATTTCTTTTTTAGTACTATCGTCTGATTAATTGGCCATCGTTTTCCCCCAGATTTTGACTATTGGCACTATCGGTTATAGGCAAAATACACTATCGGTCGACCTCTACCTGAAATGTACACGAGAGCGTTGTCCACAAGACCATCGAAGCGGGTGGGAAGGTAGCTGTGGTCATGTACAAGGGCAGGAATGTCAGCAAACGGGGATGGAAGATCTTCTCTTTGTTCTGCAGAGGACATATCTACAGCTGACAGGTTTGTAGATGTGTCGATGTGGTAGGACTGGGCAGCAGAGGACATTGCTACAGCTGGTAGGGACTCTGTGTCATCCTGTGCAGTCACATTGCCTTTAAGAAATTGATCTTAATAGGCTTGTCCCCTTATAAGGCAAAAATATGTTTTGTGGCTCTGGACAAAAATGACTCTTTTGATTGTAAAGGTTGCCTACCCCTGGGTGTAGTTTCAATGTTCGCACATGTTTATTCATCCAAGTGTATGAGTGACAGAGCAAGTGAGATAGCCAGTGGTTCTCAAACTTTTTACACAGAGTACCACCTCAATATAATAATATGACAAGCCAAGACCAATGGACACATTTGTCCGTGTACGGACATGTTGATGACACCTGGACATTCCACATGCAAATACTCACAACATCAGGCTGAGGTTCATCCTGAGACAAGTCCATTGGCAGGTTGTCTTCCGCTCTTCTAGCAGTGGTTGTGCTTCTTGTTGCTATCGGCTAAAATAAACATAAGAGTGAAAAAAAACATATTGAGTGTCTAAAATGTGCTGTAATAAGCAACACATTATTTCTTCCTAAACTTGCAGAAAGAAAAACTAAAGTGTGACATTTAATCACATATTTATATATTGATATATCAATCTTATACACCTTGAATTCTTGTTGGTCAATGATACACATACCCTTTGAAGATGAGCTGGAAAGTTGAAAATTGTTGGCACAACACCATCTTTAAGCCGGACAGTCTGCCCCGTCCTGTCAAAATCCTCACTCCTAAAGTGCTCACTGCAGAGCACTGTCCTGCCAGAGGCAACAAAACCATCCCTTCTTAGGGCAAGTTCCCACTGCCTCTTCCTCTCTCCGGTTTTGGGAAACCTTAAAAACGTGAGAAAGGTAGCCAGATATATAAATTATTGTCAACATTTTCCACCCTTCTTTCCTTTAACATTAAGGGTAAGGACAAAAATACACACCTAAATTATCATATTTTTGGGGTAATTGTATGTATGTATGTATGTATGTATGTATGTATGCATGTATGTATGCATGTATGCATGTATGTGCATGTATGCATGTATGTACTTTAAGAATAAGACAACCACACTAAAAGAGTTATAAGAAAGGTGTCCAAAAGAAACATTCAATTGTGTAAAAAGCCTTGGGTCAACAACAATCTTGCAATACTATTATCTCACATAGCCCCGCTGTTCCTGTGTAGCAGGACCTGTATTGTACATACATCCACTAAGTAACTAACGATTATCCTAATTATAGTCATAATATTGTCATATCTTACCGGTGAAAGGTGATCCCACGGGTTCTCGTTTTGAGACTACGGCGATTAGAGCATCCGTAGGCTGCACAAAAGTCAGGCATCTTCACTGGTAGGCGTAGTTCTGTAAACACAAAGCCAGCAATTTCCTGTATCATAATGTAAGATGTTTTTAACAAACCAAACCGCTTGGAAATCATGTGCAACTTAAGTTATGTTGAAAAGAAAGAGCAATTCTGCCTCTCCCACTGATCCTTTTCCCATGAAACGAGCTAACAAAATTGTTCAGCTAACTTAGCTAACGTTAATAGGTACAGCTGGCCAGGGACAAACATACAACCTTATTTTTTAAGTCGTTTTTCGAACAGAAAAGCTGCAATTTCAACATGTCCAAGCATCCTGAATCATAGCCACGTTAATAACGTGTGTAATAAACAAAACCGTTTGTAAATCCGTCAAGATTTCAGCGAGTTAAGAGTATTTTTGTTTGTGCAGATCACTCACCTTACAACAGCTACCATAGAACGTACCAGAATAGTTGACCGTCACAAGATGGCCGCCGGTGAACTACGCTGGAGACTCCGCCTTGCGCCATCTACTGATATATATCTATGGTCAGCGCCACCTCATCTACTTCCTGCTTTCTTCTGACGCCGCTCATTATACACACCACGCACGCCATGCGTCTTCTGGGGACTTTTTTACTGTAACTTTCTCATCTAATTCTCGTATCATCATGTATTTGTTGTATCGTCATGTAATTGTTGTATTATCATGTAATTGTTGTATCATCATGTAATTGTTGTATTATTATCTAATTGTTGTATCGTCATCTAATTGTTGTACCATCATGTAATTGTTGTATCATCATGTAATTGTTGTATTATCATGTAATTGTTGTATCATCATGTAATTGTTGTTTCATCATGTAATTGTTGTCTTGTCATGTAATTGTTGTATCATCATGTAATTGTTGTTTCATCATGTAATTGTTGTATCATCATGTAATTGTTGTTTCATCATGTAACTGTTGTTTCACCATGTAATTGTTGTATCATCATGTAATTGTTGTATCATCATGTAATTGTTGTATTGTCATGTAATTATTCTAATGTTAATTGTAATTGGTCATGTTGTATTGTCATGTAATTGTTGTATTGTCATGTAATTGTTCTATTGTCATGTAGTTGTTGTATCGTCATGTAATTGTTGTATTGTCATGTAGTTGTTGTATTGTCATGTAATCGTTGTATTGTCATGTAATTGTTGCATTGTTATATAGTTGTTGTATTGTCATGTCATTGTTGTATTGTTGTGTACATGTTGTATCGTCATGTAATTGTTGTATTGTCGTGTAATTGTTGTATCGTTATGTAATTGTTGTATTTTTATGTAACTGTTGTATCATCATGAAATTGTTGTATTGTCATGTATTTGTTGTCTTGTCATGTAATTGTTGTATCGTCATGTAATTGTTGTATTGTTGTGTAATTGTTGTATCGTCATGTATTTGTTGTATCGTTATGGAATTGTTGCATTGTCATGTAATTGTTGTATCATCATGGAATAGTTGTATTGTTGTGTAATTGTTGTATCATCATGTAATTTTTGTATCGTCATATAATTGTTGTACTGTTATATAATTGTTGTATTGTCATGTAGTTGTTGTATTGTCATGTAATTGTTGTATTGTCATGTAGTTGTTGTATTGTCATGTAATTGTTGTATTGTCATGTAAGTGTTGTATTGTCATGTAGTTGTAGTATTGTCATGTAATTGTTGTATTGTCATGTAGGTGTTGTATTGTCATGTAATTGTTGTATTTTCATGTAATTGTTGCATTGTTATATAGTTGTTGTATTGTCATGTCATTGTTGTATTGTTGTGTACATGTTGTATCGTCATGTAATTGTTGTATTGTCGTGTAATTGTTGTCTTGTCATGTAATTGTTGTATCGTCATGTAATTGTTGTATTGTTGTGTAATTGTTGTATCGTCATGTAATTATTGTATCGTTATGGAATTGTTGCATTGTCATGTAATTGTTGTATCATCATGGAATAGTTGTATTGTTGTGTAATTGTTGTATTATCATGTAATTTTTGTATCGTCGTATAATTGTTGTACTGTTATATAATTGTTGTATTGTCATGTAGTTGTTGTATTGTCATGTAATTGTTGTATTGTTATGTAATTGTTGTATCATAATGTAATTGTTGTATTGTCATGTAAATGTTGTATCGTCATGTAATTATTCTAATGTTAATTGTAATTGGTCATGTTGTATTGTCATGTAATTGTTGTATTGTCATGTAATTGTTGTATTGTCATGTAGTTGTTGTATCGTCATGTAATTGTTGTATTGTCATGTAGTTGTTGTATTGTCATGTAATTGTTGTATTGTCATGCAGTTGTATCGTCATGTAATTGTTGTATTTTCGTGTAATTGTTGTATCGTTATGTAATTGTTATATTTTTATGTAACTGTTGTACCATCATGAAACTGTTGTATAATTGTTGTATTGTCATGTAGTTGTTCTAATGTTAATTGTAATTGGTCATATTGCATTGTCATGTAATTGTTGTATCATCATGAAATAGTTGTATTGTTGTGTAATTGTTGTATCATCATGTAATTTTTGTATCGTCATATAATTGTTGTACTGTTATATAATTGTTGTATTGTCATGTAGTTGTTCTAATGTTAATTGTAATTGGTCGTGTTGTATTGTCATGTAATTGTTGTATTGTCATGTAATTGTTGTATCGTTATGTAATTGTTGTGTTTTTATGTAACTGTTGTATCATCATGAAATTGTTGTATTATTGTGTAATTGTTGTAACTTCATGTAATTGTTGTATCGTCATGTAAATGTTGTATTGTCATGTAATTGTTGTATTGTTATGTAATTGTTGTATTTTTATGTAACTGTTGTATCACCATGAAATTGTTGTATTGTTGTGTAATTGTTGTAACTTCATGTAATTGTTGTATCTTCATGTAATTGTTGTATTGTCATGTAATCGTATTGTCATGTAATTTTTGTATCGTCATGTGATTGTTGTATCATCATTTAATTGTTGTATTGTCATGTAGTTGTTGTATTGTCATGTAATTGTTGTGTCATCATGTAATTATTGTATTGTCATGTAATTGTGTATACTTCATGTAATTGTGTATACCGTCATGCTATTGTTGTATTGTCATGTAATTGTTGTATTGTCATGTAGTTGTTGTATTGTTATGTAATTGTTGTATTATCATGTAGTTGTTGTATTGTCGTGTAATTGTTGTATTGTCGTGTCATTGTTGTATTGTCATGTAGTTGTTGTATTGTCATGTAATTGTTGTATCGTCATGTAATTGTTGTATCGTCATGTAATATTTGTATCGTCATGTAATTGTTGTATTGTCATGTAGTTGTTGTATCATAATGTAATTGTTTTATTGTCATGTAATTGTTGTAAGTGTAATTGGTGATGTAATGTTGAATAGTTACTGTACATGTAGTTATTATTGTAGTGTAAATGTGCATACAAACATGCTGTAGTAAAAGTGGGATCATGGTGCATTCTGGGTAAAAGAGCGACAACAAAAGGGCAGCAAATGTAAAAGAGGCCCAAGGAGACGCCATTATAGTGGATTTAAGGAGTGGCGAGTGAAGCGTGGAAGTGGATCTGAGCGTCCTTCATCAGCTCCTCCTCCTCCTCCTGCTCCACGTCGCTTGTTGACAAAAGTTGAGAGAAAAAAACAAGTCGACACGAGCAGAGACGTCGTCGTGTTTTGTTTTTTTTATCCCCGCCGCTCCTCCTGGCGTCTTTGTGATGTCAACTCGTCTTTCTAGTGGAGCTCCCGTCTCCCTCGCCGCCTTCAAGCCCCACACATCCCTGCTCTGCTCAGAAGCAGCACGCCACCCCGGCCTGCTCAGAAGCAGCACGCCACACAAACAGCCAACATGGCAGCAAACACGGTTACTTACACCTTGTGTTGTTTTCTTTCTTCCTTTTTCCCAACGTCTGAAAGTTGCCTCTCGCCCGCTGCTGAGTTCCCAGGGAACACCACCGACATAAAGGATCTCCTTCACTAATGTCACCGAGGCCCCCGGGGGCCCGCACAGTCTTCACTTTCATACGGCGCCAGCCTAGCGCAGTGGCTACAAAGCAGCGACACACAACAATAGATAACATACTCACACACAACACAACAACTGCTCTTGTAAAGAAGACTCGACATCAAAATGTCCATAAAAATGACAAACGTGTAGCGCTATATTGTTAGCAAACTTAACAGGATGGGTTAAAAATAAAGATAAATGCTTTAAAATGTAATATCAGAAATTATCTGTATCGGGTTTTTTTTTCTTGGTTTTTTTATTTTCTTAAATCAACATAAAAAACACAAGATACACTTACAATTAATGCACCAACCCAAAAAAAAAAACTCCCCCATTTACACTCATTCACACAAAAGGGTTGTTTCTTTCTGTTATTAATATTCTGGTTCCTACATTATATATAAATATCAGTGACGTGCCGTCACTAGAGGCAGGGGATGCGGGGCCTCACCTGCCATTATGGAAAGAAAAAAAATGTAAAAAGAAAAAAAAAAATTAAATAGCTATATGTATCTAGTGATTATACTAAAGTTATTTTCCATTTAACTTCACCAGTTTTAGATTATTTGTATTTTTATTTTCACATTTGCCGTTCAAATACTGAGAAGAGACGGTGCGGTGATCAGCAGCCAGTTGAGGCACGTCACTCAGTTGTGCCTCAACATGGATTGCGCAATGACTCAGCTAACTACTGGCCTGCTGTGCAGTGAGACTGTATTGCTATATGAATTATATTATACATTTCCATAGTTTAGTTAGCTGAGGTATATAATGTACAGTGTATTTTGTCAACAACTGTATGTGTGTAACGTATTTCTTGTGCTGAGCGATCATAAAACTGCTGCAAAAGACGTCCTGGCTGAGGCTCGCAGTAATCCGGCCTCCTGGTGGTAGAGGGCGGTAGTGATCCCGGAGATCATTCCTCGGCCGCAGAAGAAAAAAAAAAGTTACCAATAAGTGCGGCAATTGTTTATTTCCTCTCGCCTGGACTTTTATTAAAAACATGGAGGATTACATATGTAAAATAAAACAGTTTTCTAAACTGGACTTTCAATCAAAGCAGGAGGTAATAATTAAAGGTAGACCAACGCCGGAGCTAAAAGGTTTGCTTTTGACTTCGGGACAGAAGACCCGTTCTTATCAAACGGCGTGGTACACACGCAAAGGCTGGCTGTGTGGATGTCCAGCAAGAAAGGTAAGACCATAATAATGTTTTTTTTTATTAAATGATAAATGGGTTATACTTGTATAGCGCTTTTCTACCTTCAAGGTACTCAAAGCGCTTTGACAGTATTTCCACATTCACCCATTCACACACACATTCACACACTGATAGCTGCCATGCAAGGCGCTAACCAGCAGCCATCAGGAGCAAGGGTGAAGTGTCTTGCCCAAGGACACAACGGAGGTGACTAGGATGGTGGAAGGTGGGGATTGAACCCAAGTAACCAGCAACCCTCCAATTGCTGGCACGGCCACTCTACCAACTTCGCCACGCCGATTAAATGTGCTTTTTTGTGTGCTACAGTTTGTATGTGTAAAGAATGCTGGTATGAGCTTTTAAACATAACCCGTTAACTGCTGCCAATCACATGGTGAATAAGAAATTTGCGGCCCGCAGCTAATTGTTTACCGGCCCGCCACACATTCTGGAAATACTATTGTAAAAATAAAAAAGAACATTAAAAAAAGTGGAATGAGGCAAAATCTAACGAGAAAAAGTTGCAATGTTGACACAAAAGCTGCCATGCAGGCTGTTTTTTTTCTTTTGTCTTTCTCCATTTTTCTTTTTTTTGCCATTGCTCAAAAAACATATATAATGACAAAAAAATCCATGTTATAATGAATTATTTTCAGGGCTCCAATTACTTCAAATATTTCACTTTAAAATGTTTTATGTGGTAAATATTGCATATATTGTGTAGTAGCCATATAAAAACATCATAGTTTTCTTTGACAAAAACAAACAAAATAATAGTGCCAACATAAAATGGACAGATATATCGGAAGTTGATGTCGTAACTTCAGTGTTGAAAGTAAAAGAAAAACCTAATAAAAATGTATCACTTTATGAGTGGGGCAGATTTACTGTAAGCGTTAAATAATTTAAAAAAAATAATAATCTGACTTATTTTTTAAATTTTAATGACTGAGACCCTTTATGGTCCCCAGGACCCCTAAAGGTAAAATAAATAAAAAATGCATATATTTTGTTATGGTTTGAAAATGAAAAATATCACAATGGCCACCACATGCTTTAATTTTTCCGTGTGCGGCCCTCAGTGGGAAAAGTTTGGACACCCCTGCTCTTTAGGGTTCATATGTTTGTAAATCTGACTGTGATGAAGTCAGTGCCTCACCAGCCATGGACCTCACCGCACGTCACTGATCAATATAGATCAATACAGTCTGCAAAGGATACAGTCCGTAAGCACACATGATTGTGCGTGCTGCTGGTCCACTAATAGTACTAACCTTTAACAGTTAATTTTACTCATTTTCATTAATTACTAGTTTCTATGTAATCGTTTTTACTTTCTATGTAACAGTTTTTCTTTGTTTTTTATTCAAGAAAATTGTTTTAATTTATTTATCTTATTTTATTTTATTAATTTTTTTTAAAAAGGACCTTATCTTCACCATACCTGGTTGTCCAAATTAGGCATAATAATGTGTTTATTCCACGACTGTATATATCGGTATCGGTTGATATCGGTATCGGTTGATATCAGTATCGGTTGATATCAGTATCGGTAATTAAAGAGTTTGGGAATATCGGATATCGGCAAAAAGCCATTATTGGACATCCCTAGTTAAAAATGAAGATAAAAATGACAAACTCGTAGCGCTAAAAAACCTATAAAAAAGCACACAAAGTAGCACTTATTTGGCGCTAAGTAAGGTTTGTACTTGAAAAACTTATCTTCGAAACCGACAGTTCAGGTTTTGATGTTGAATTTTGAAAACTACCTCAGTGTGTTCAAAATAAAAACAATTGCACACCATTTTTTCCGGTTGAATATCATTTGTATTCACACAATTATTTAGAAAAAATGAATAAATATGTTTCACTTTCATATGTATTTAATATTTGAGATTTTTTTTTTTTTTTTTTTAGATTTAAATCTGGTTTTCTTGCAGTTTGCCATCTTTCTTTTTCAGAATAATTTCTTTGTTTAGGCTTAGGTCAGGCTGATTAGAAAAATAATTACTAACAAGTATACTGCATAAGAAATGACTCGTAAATAACTGACAAAAAGACATCATTATGTTGAGCTAAGAAGAATTAAATGAATTAGTTATGAGTATGTTTTTTGAAGAAATTGTCAATAAAATGAAAGTACAAATGAAAATACAGCTTCACCTCTTTAGTTGTAATTTTTGCGCTTAAGAAACTTCTCTGTGACTTTAGCGCCAGACTTCTTGTCATGTCTGTGTCATCATGTTTTGTATTGGTTATGTTCGGTTTGGTTTTTGGACTCCTTGTGCACTCTTGTTTGTTTTGTCACCATAGCGACCATTAGTTTCACCTGTTTCACGTTTTGCACACCTGTTGTCAATCATGTATGTATTATTTAAGCCCATTATTGCCAGGAAATCAGCCTGGCGACATTACCTCTGCTACCCATGAGATTCCTGTTTACTATAGTTCATGCTTCAGGCCATGCCACAGTACGGGTTTTTGTTTCATGTTCATAGTTAATTGCCTTTGTGCTAGTCTTTTGCTTCATTAGTCAAGTTTGTGCGCGCCTTTTGTTTGCTTTCTTTTTTGTAGTTTAGAGTTTAAAAATAAATCATGTCTTTACCTTCACGCCATGTCCAGTCCAGCTTTACTTGCATCTCGGGAAAACAAACACACCACAGTCCACGTCCTGACACTTCTGTTTGTTTGAGATTGTCATTACTGCCACAAGTGGCGGGAAAGTGTATTACAACTGAGTACTGCATTAACTACGGTATGGCTGTCAGAAAAAAAACGAGTTAACTCATGTGATTAATCACAAAAAAATATCACTGTGGAAGTTGCGTCCTCGCAGTCCCACTGTCAGACACGGCACAGGAGCCAAGCGTGCAGGTTTTAATATACATAGGTTTTTATCACAATCTTTCTCCGGCAGAAGGTGACTTTTCAGTCACGTCCGTGTCCTCTCTCCCCTCCTGCTCCTGGCCGCTTACTGTTAAAGACAACAGATGATTAGATTAACACGTAGCACCTGTGAAATCTAATCACCTGCCAGCTGTGTCTCGCCGTCAGCACTGCCACGCCCCCGTCTGATGGTGCTCTGTCCTCAGCACCATGGACAGAGGCGGTGACCTTTGCTCCTGCAGGCAGCGCTGGCCACATCTCCCTCCACACTTCTTTTTGTTCTTTTGTTGTGACTTTCTTCTGGCCTCTGATTGGCTTAAAAAGCCTGACAGCGAAAGTCTTGGTATTATGTTGCATGTTTAAAAGACACACGCGAGTACACTTTTGTATGTTTGACATGTTTCCGCTTGGTTTCTCACGTGCATCTTGTGTGTGTGCCCTGCAGGTGAGGAGTGGTACCTGTGCAGGTTGACTCTGACCACGCTCAGTCAGGCCGACCTGCAGTGGACCATGTTCCCCCGCCCCTACCTGGCCGCCGTGGGTGCTGACGCCGCACCCGGGTCTGTGGCGTACTCCCTGTCGGCACGGCAACGTGACGGAAGCCTTGGACAGCCCCAGTTTCTTTTACTGGACGGTCAGTATTTCATCTTAATAATTATTTAGAAGGATGAAAATCATTTAATGCAACATTTGCATTTAGGATCAGGTCTGCATGACTTTTTGACTCTTAAAGCGTGAGTGAAGGAGGGCGTTTGGTGGATGTGAAAGCCTGATGGGTCCGAAAGAGAAAGAGATGATGCTTTATTGTCTGCTCACAGACGCCACCAGGTGGTTGTTTGAGCACACTGCAACTAGATCTGGATGAGTTAAACAACCCCCGCTCCTGAACGCAGGAGTCCCCAAACTTTTTGACTCAGGGGCCACATTGGGTTCAAAGAATTTGGCGAGGGGGTCGGGTTATCTATTTGTATATATATTTTGTATATTTGTGAATAAGTACATATATATATTTATGTATATACTGTATATATATATATATATACACTACCGTTCAAAAGTTTGGGGTCACCCAAACAATTTTGTGGAATAGCCTTCATTTCTAAGAACAAGAATAGACTGTCGAGTTTCAGATGAAAGTTCTCTTTTTCTGGCCATTTTGAGCGTTTAATTGACCCCACAAATGTGATGCTCCAGAAACTCAATCTGCTCAAAGGAAGGTCAGTTTTGTAGCTTCTGTAACGAGCTAAACT
This sequence comes from Entelurus aequoreus, assembly GCF_033978785.1. Lineage (NCBI taxonomy): Eukaryota > Metazoa > Chordata > Actinopteri > Syngnathiformes > Syngnathidae > Entelurus > Entelurus aequoreus. The sequence continues at coordinate 18,132,079 of NC_084741.1, read as the reverse complement.
GTTTTCAGATGTGTGAACATGATTGCACAAGGGTTTTCTAATCATCAATTAGCCTTCTGAGCCAATGAGCAAACACGTTGTACCATTAGAACACTGGAGTGATAGTTGCTAGAAATGGGCCTCTATACACCTATGTAGATATTGCACCAAAAACCAGACATTTGCAGCTAGAATAGTCATTTACCACATTAGCAATGTATAGAGTGTACTTCTTTAAAGTTAAGACTAGTTTAAAGTTATCTTCATTGAAAAATAAGGACATTTTAATGTGACCCCAAACTTTTGAACGGTAGTGTATATATATATATATATATATATATATATATATATATATATATATATATATATATATATATATATATATATGTATATATATATATATATATATATATATATATATGTATATATATATATATATATATATATATATATATATACACAGTATATGTCAGGTTCAAACACTGATGACATCTATTAAACAAGACAAGAAGCAAGGAATTAACCAGAGACAGAATTAAAGTTGGCTCAATGAGGAGAAACGCGTACACCTGTACCCTTGTACAGTGTTCCACGCTCTGACGAAAGATTGTACGCCTCCTCTTTTATTTGGACTTTCCCTGATTACATGGAAACTGCTGTTTCTAAGGGATGGGGGGTTGTAAACAGCCATCGCCTTTGTTACAAACAGTTCAAAGAAAAGGTCGCCTGGAGGGGAGTCTGGTCCTGCTTCCTCTCCGCTTTGTAGTTCTCGGGTCAAGACAAAATCTTTCTGTGGATTACAATACATCAAAGAAACAGAACACCTTCATGTTGCTTCCCGTCCTACATAGTCGAGTTTTACAAGCCTTCTTCTTGGTAGGATCAAAGACAGCTTTTGTCTTCTGGCCGGAAACTCATTGACACACAAAGTTTTGTGATAACTTAGATACAATTATTCTGACAATATATATATACTGTATGTATTTTTTCTTTTTTTCCTTTATATATATATATATATATATATATATATATATATATATATATATATATATATATATATATATATATATATATATATATATTATGGATGCTGGCAGGTCGCGTCCCCTGCCTTAATGCTTCATGAAATCCATTCAGACCCACTGTAAGTGCAACATATTGATTAAATGCAAATTATATTGATCCTTTACATCAAGATGTTTTATTCTGGTGTAAATGTGTTTTTTCCCATGGCTCTCGTACATGAGCAAACAGTGTGCAAGTACAGTATGCAAATATATACTGTATGTATATGTATTACCTGTCATGTGCTCAAAGCCCAGATTTTATAAATAAAATTTGTTGAATTTCAATTAGCGTCACGCGGCAGAGAAAGCGCTCGTAAACGGCGAGGAGCTGCACCGCTAAACGCTCCCCGGGGCCAAGAGAGCGCCCAGATTCGGGAATAATAGGAGCGTCTCTGGAGAGGCAGCGAGTGGGAGGGTGGGCGTTTGGGCGCCACTGGCTGTAGATCTTTTTTATTTCATATGTAGAAGGAAAGAAGAGGAGGAGGAGGAAGGAGGGATATTTTAAGAGTTAATTTTTGTAATGCGTTAACATCCCTGTGGCGTAATGTGGCGACGTGTACACGCAAATAATCCGCTAATTGACTTAATTTTTATTTTTTTAAACGCTTTTAAATGTCTTGCCAATGTTGGAGGTATTTAAGTGCCTCTTTAGTGAGATTACCTCCCACTTTAAGGAATGACATCAGCTAGCGACTCTTTATTGGAAATAGCATATACATCCAAGATTGCACCTGGATATACTGTCGATGGTGGAGGTGGCGAGAAGCAAAGAGTCCATTCCAGGATGAGATGATTGACAGGTTGCCAGTTGAAGCCCCCGGGCGACAGCTGGGCGTTCCCCTCCGCCTCTTTCTCCTCATCCAGCGGAAATGATGCACAAAGCAGACTATGACCTGCTACCCAAGAAAGTGCAACAATTCAAAAGGAGAAATATCATTTACGGTAATAATCTCGTTTCAAACATTTGTATGCACGTACAACACTTAAAATACAGAAACTTTTTGACCCTTGGGCCGCATTAGAGCCCACATATACACACATATATGTACAGGATATATATATATATATATATATATATATATATATATATATATATATATATATATATATATATATATATATATATATATATATATATATATATATATATATATATATATATATGTCCGCATCTACAATTACCATATATATATATATATATATATATGTATATATGTGTGTGTGTGTATATATATGTATATGTACATACATACATACATACATATACTGTATGTGTATATATATATGTACATACACATATGTGTATATAAATATACATGTGTATATATATATATATATATATATATATATATATATATATATATATATATATATATATATATATATATATATATATGTACATACACATATATGTGTATATATACATATATATATATTTATATATATATATTTATATATATATATATATATATATATATATATATATATATATATATATATATTACACACATATATATACTGTATATATATATATATATATATATATATATATATATATATATATATATATATATATATATATATAACATAAATGGTAATTGTAGAAGCGGACAGACTCACCGCGTTCAGAGCATCTTTCTTGTCCGGACACACGTTTCCCCAACAATTTCACCACCGAAAGAGCACTTGACGTCACGTTATCGATGGGAAGATGCATTTTTAGACAATATGATCTGCCTGAGCAGTGTGAGTGACACTGGGAGCAGGCGGGTAAAGTGTCTTGCCCAAGGACACAACGGCAGTGACTAGGATGGCGGAAGCGGGGATTGAACCTGGAACCCTCAAGCTGCTGGCACGGCCACTCTACCAACCGAGCCATACCGCCCCATTAAATAAACTCTGCTTCCTCCTATTTTTTTTCAAACTTGCTGTAAAGACAAACTGGAAATATTAAATATATATATATATATATATATATATATATATATTATTGGTTATTATTAGAAAATAACTTTGAATGCCTTGTTTTCTTCTCCCTCTAAGGCGGGGAGGACTGCTTCGAGGTCCATCGTAGTTCTGGCGACATCAGGACCACGGGGCGACCTCTGACCCCCAACAAGGAGTACCAGCTGCGAGTGCAGGCGATGGACGCTGACGGCCGCAAAGGACCGCCGGCCGCGGTGTCCATCCTGGCTGGCTACCGGCCGCCGCAGTTCACCAACGCCTCGTACAGCCTGAACGTGGCAGAGAACATGGCTGTCGGCCAACCGTGAGTTTTTTTATTATTATTTGCTTTTCAGTACATGAACGCCTTTTATTTTAACAAATTAGCATGGATTATTTTGGTAATGTAAACCCTGATTCACTTCTTTTTACACTTTAAAACATTGCCAGTGGACCAAATGAAGCTTTTATGATGCAACAGATCATTTGTATTAATAATTAATAGTTAAAACATGTAAATGGCAAGTAGATTATTGACCCTGTTGTAGATCAATGATAGAAAGTAGATCAGAGGGCATTCGTGTTGCTATGGCAGGGGTCACCAACGCGGTGCCCGCGGGCACCAGGTAGCCCGTAAGGACCAGATGAGTAGCCCGCTGGCCTGTTGTAAAAATAGCTCAAATAGCAGCACTTACCCGTGAGCTGCCTCTATTTTTTTAATTTTATTTATTTACTAGCAAGCTGGTCTCGCTTTGCCCGACATTTTTAATTCTAAGAGAGACAAAACTCAAATAGAATTTGAAAATCCAAGAAAATATTTTAAAGACTTGGTCTTCACTTGTTTAAATAATTTCATTATTTTTTTTACTTTGCTTCTTATAACTTTCAGAAAGACAATTTTAGAGAAAAAATACAACCTTAAAAATTATTTTAGGATTTTTAAACACATATACCTTTTTACCTTTTAAATTCCTTCCTCTTATTTCCTGACGATTTAAATCAATGTTCAAGTAAAAAAAAAATTTTATTGTAAAGAATAATAAATAAATTTTTATTTAATTCTTCATTTTAGCTTCGTTTTTTTCGACGAAGAATATTTGTGAAATATTTCTTCAAACTTATCATGATTAAAATGCAAAAAAAAATATTCTGGCAAATCTAGAAAATCTGTAGAATCAAATTTAAATCTTATTTTAAAGTCTTTTGAATTTCTTTTAAAAATTTTGTTCTGGAAAATCTAGAAGAAATAACGATTTGTCTTTGTTAGAAATATAGCTTGGTCCAATTTGTTATATATTCTAACAAAGTGCAGATTGGCTTTTAACCTATTTAAAACATGTCATCCAAATTCTAAAATTAATCTTAATCAGGAAAAATTACTAATGATGTTCCATAAATTATTTTTTTAATTTTTTCAAAAAGATTCGAATTAGCTAGTTTTTCTCTTCTTCTTTTCGGTTGAATTTTGAATTTTAAAGAGTCGAAATTGAAGATAAACTATGTTTCAAAATTTAATTGTCTTTCTTTTTGTGTTTTCTCCTCTTTTAAACCGTTCAATTAAGTGTAAATATCATTAATTATTAATAATAACATAGAGTTAAAGGTAAATTGAGCAAATTGGCTATTTCTGGCAATTTATTTAAGTGTGTATCAAACTGGTAGCCCTTCGCATTAATCAGTACCCAAGAAGTAGCTCTTGGTTTCAAAAAGGTAGGTGACCCCTGTGCTATGGTAACTCTCATGCATGCTCTTATCAATACACACATGCTAGAATATACATCCAAATAACCAAAAGAAACATCTGCCAACATTTTAAACAAACCAATTGTATTTAAAAATGTATTTAAAAAGAAGTCTGAAAACACTGTGTAATGAATAATATTCATGATAATAATAATAATAATATTGGTATCGGATCAATATTGGCAAAAAATAGGTATTGGATTATATGGGTTTGTTTGTTTGAGACACATTTTTGAAGCTTCTCAGGTGGAATTCTTTCCCATTCTTGCTTGATGTACAGCTTAAGTTGTTCAACAGTCCGGGGGTCTCCGTTGTGGTATTTTAGGCTTCATAATGCGCCACACATTTTCAATGGGAGACAGGTCTGGACTACAGGCAGGCCAGTCTAGTACCCGCACTCTTTTACTATGAAGCCACGTTGATGTAACACGTGGCTTGGCATTGTCTTGCTGAAATAAGCAGGGGCGTCCATGATAACGTTGCTTGGATGGCAACATATGTTGCTCCAAAACCTGTATGTACCTTTCAGCATTAATGGTACCTTCACAGATGTGTAAGTTACCCATGTCTTGGGCACTAATACACCCCCATACCATCACACATGCTGGCTTTTCAACTTTGCGCCTAGAACAATCCGGATGGTTCTTTTCCTCTTTGGTCCGGAGGACACGACGTCCACAGTTTCCAAAAACAATTTGAAATGTGGACTCGTCAGACCATAGAACACTTTTCCACTTTGTATCAGTCCATCTTAGATGAGCTCAGGCCCAGCGAAGCCGACGGCGTTTCTGGGTGTTGTTGATAAACGGTTTTCGCCTTGCATAGGAGAGTTTTAACTTGCACTTACAGATGTAGCGACCAACTGTAGTTACTGACAGTGGGTTTCTGAAGTGTTCCTGAGCCCATGTGGTGATATCCTTTAAACACTGATGTCGCTTGTTGATGCAGTACAGCCTGAGGGATGGAAGGTCACGGGCTTAGCTGCTTACGTGCAGTGATTTCTCCAGATTCTCTGAACCCTTTGATGATATTACGGAGCGTAGATGGTGAAATCCCTAAATTCCTTGCAATAGCTGGTTGAGAAAGGTTTTTCTTAAACTGTTCAACAATTTGCTCACGCATTTGTTGACAAAGTGGTGACCCTCCCCCCATCCTTGTTTGTGAATGACTGAGCATTTCATGGAATCTACTTTTATACCCAATCATGGCACCCACCTGTTCCCAATTAGCCTGCACACCTGTGGGATGTTCCAAATAAGTGTTTGATGAGCATTCCTCAACTTTATCAGTATTTATTGCCACCTTTCCCAACTTCTTTGTCACGTGTTGCTGGCATCAAATTCGAAAGTTAATGATTATTTGCAACAACAAAAAAAAGTTTATCAGTTTGAACATCAAATATGTTGTCTTTGTAGCATATTCAACTGAATATGGGTTGAAAAGGATTTGCAAATCATTGTATTCCGTTTATATTTACATCTAACACAATTTCCCAACTCATATGGAAACGGGGTTTGTACATTTTCTTTAATACATTTCAACCGTAGAAGCTTATATGCACATTTCTCGAAGATTGACGAATACTTGAAGACTCTAAATGGCAAATTCAAAATAATGGCACTTTCTGAAACATGGATCGATAAAGACAGAGGTATCGATTTCTCCATTGACGGGTATGAGTTGTATCACAGTAGTAGAAGAAACAAGAAGGGAGGAGGTGTGGCCCTGTTTGTTGACTGTGACTTGAAATGTAGACCTGTTGAATGTATGACAGTGGTATATCCATGATTTATTTGAATGTGTAACTGTGGAGGTAGACATAGAAAAGAAGAGAAATGTTATTGTTACGTGTTTATATAGGACACCTGGGTCTAAGGTAGAAGCATTTAATGATAGTCTGGAAGAATTATTGTGTAAGGTATGCTAGGTTCACACCAACGGCGCTTTAAAGCGGCATGCAAAGCGGCGTTCTAGCGTAACAAAGCGTGATTAAAGCGTGAGGGTCCTAATGGATCGTGGGAAAGCTTGTAGTGAAGCGGGACATGCGGCAAGTTCGCCAAAAATTTTTAAACGGTTTTAAAAAATTCTGCGCTCTGTCAAGAATGGAATAAAGCGCCGAGAGCGTATGAAAGCGTGACAAAGCCTGACAAAGCTCAGCAAAACTTGACTAAAAGCATAAGAAAGCTTAACAGATCTTGGTTCAAAGCGCGGACCCCAGTCTACAACTACAAATAGGAAGTGACTGTGATATTGACTAGGGACATTGAAACTTTTATGTAAAACCAACACAGGATTACAAATCCATTCTCTTTTGCATCATTGCCTTTTTTATACGATGATCATTGTTTCTGTACTTCTGTGAGTTTGCGGTTTGATGTTGCAGTTTGACATTACTGTCTATAATTTTTCTGTATGAAAATGTTAATAATAAAGAGAATATGTTACGTTTTATAAAAGAAATGCCTTTTATTATTTTCAACTAGTATAAGAAATGAAAGATAGATATTTATTAAGATGACAAAAATAAAAGAAATGAAGATATAAAACATAATATAACGGAAAAAAAAGAGAAATTGAAAAAATAAATGAATATAAAAAATGTCTGGATAATTGCCTTTTATTATTTTCAACTAGCATAAGAAATGAAAGATAGATATTTATTAAGATGACAAAAATAAAAGAAATGAAGATACAAAACATAATATAACGGAAAAAAAAGAGAAATTGAAAAAATAAATGAATATAAAAAATGTGTGGAAAACAGTATACTGAGTTTTTCACATTTTTTTCTTATTTTTGTTGTAACAATGCACAACAGAGCTTGATAATCGTGTCAGAGCCTGATTTAAAGCATCAGGATCGCATCAAAGCGTAATAAAGTTCAATAAAGCGTAATAAAACGTATCAAAGCGTGATTTAAAGCGTATCAAAGCGCGAGGAACGGTAACAAAGTGGCAACTAATTTGTATCTGTCATGACTGGGTTCTTGGGTTTTGCTTCTCCGGAAGGCAAAGGAAAATTGGCGCGGGCAAGGCGTGAATTTAAATACATGATTTATTGTTTAACACTAATAAACTACAACAAAAAGGAAGCAAACAAATGGCGCGCACAAAGGCGGAAATACAACTTGACTAAGAAACAAAAGACATGCACGTGGGCACAAAAACTATGGACAAAGAAACAACAACACTAACTGCGGTCTTAATAAACAAAACTTACTTGGCATGAAAAAACATGAAAAAGAGCAGCATGGATCATCAGAGTGTGAATGTGTGAGGACGCCAGGACGAACAACAGAAACAGACAGATTTAAATAGTGACGTGATCAGTGAAAACAGGTGCGTGACTCGAAACGTGAAACAGGTGCGTGACAAGACAGGTGAAAACTAATGGGTGACCATGGAAACCAAACCAAACAAGGAAGTGCAACCAGGAACTAAAAAAAGAGCCCGAAACCCAAGCAAAACAAAAACATGATTAACACAGACATGACAGTATCAGAGCGTATCAGAGCGTATCAAAGCATAACATTACTTCAGAGATCGGGATATTCGTGGAAAAATTGACAAAAATGACGGCGCTTTGCTCGCCGCTTTAAAGCGCGGCAAGCGCCGTTGGTGTGAACCAGGCAGTAAAGGAAAAGAAAACATTGGTCATGTGTGGCGACTATAACATAGACCTGCTAAGCTCACCCAGAAATAAATCAACAAGAGACTTCTTGGATGTGGTTTGTAGTAGAGGGCTTTATCCATTGATCACCAAACCCAGTAGAATAAGGACAAATTGTGCAACGTTAATTGATCACATCTTTATAAATGACATAGAAAATAATATAAAAAGTGGACTAGTAATTAATGATATAAGTGACCACTTACCCGTGTTTCTTACTTATGACTGTCCACTGTCCAATTTTTAAGCCAAAATGCTGGTAAGTACTGCTCATATTACCAGCAATGTCACAACGTGAAAAAAAAAAAAACCAGACTTTTTCAGAGGCAGTGTAGTACCATTTTTAACTCATTAGTAAAAAATAAAACATCTTTGCCCTTTTGCTAGCAAGCCTGTCAGGCTTCGGCGTTCGCGTCGAAGCCGTCATTGCTGACATGTTGTGTTGTTGTGTGTCCATGTTGTCGTTTTTTTTTTTAAGAAAACACGACCTGATTAGAAGACGTGCCACACATCAAATAGACTTCACACACGCCCGCAGACACACATCTCACAGGGTGGCATGGACACTCGGATATTATTAACACATTGTGCTTGGCGCCAGACGCCGAAAGGGACACACACACACACACACACAAACACACACACACACACACACATCCCTTCATGTTTATCCAGACCTCGCTTTTAATATTTGAATTTGCCACACTTTCAAACTGGCAGCCTCGGGCCACACTCTTACATCTGGGTCCTCCCCTTCATCACTCCCTCCCTCGCCCATCCTCCTTCTCCTCAGCCTCTCCTCCATCCATCCATCCATCCATCCATCATTCTTCCCTTCCTCTCCTCCTTTGTCTTCCTCCACAGGGCTCGTCTTTTCATGTATCACATCACGTCAAGCCAGCAAGCCGGACGTGGAAATGAGCATCACGCCCCACCACACACACACACAAACACACACACTTGTATTTGTTACCTTCTTGAGACCTGAGAGAAATGCCTCCCTCTTTAGGACCAGCCTTTCTAGATATATAAAGATGTGTATTTACAACATTAATAATATATACATACTATGCAAATATTAAAAAGTTTGTTGTGAAAAATGAGTTGGAATTTCACAAGAAAAAGGTCACAGTTCCACAAGAAAAACGTAGAATTTTGGCCGTATTATAATAAAAGTTGTTATTTTACTCAACTCAAGTCAAAATGTTACAAGAAAAAGTCAACATTTGTGCAATATTATGATAAAAGTTGGAATTTTACTCAATAACAGTCGCAATTTTACAAGAAAAGCTTAAAGTTTTGGCAATTTTATGAAAAGAGTCGTAATTTTACTCGACAAAAGTCACAATTTTATAAGAAAACTGCAAAATGTTGGCAATATTATAATAATAATAATCGGAATTTTACTTGGCAAAATGATGACAAAAGTCATCATTTTATTCAGAACTACTAAGAACAACAACAAAAATGGCAATATTGTGGTAAAAGTCAGAATTGTACATGACAAATGTCATAATTTTGCATTAAAAAGTAATAATCTTATGTAAAAAAGTAATCATTTTACGAGAAAATATTGCAATATTACAGAAACAGAAAGAATAGGAGATATTGTTCCGAATTTTATAAGAAAAAAGTATACACATTGTGAAAAAAAGACTGCTTTTAGTTTTTAAAAATTTTTTAAATGTTATGTTTGTAATTGTTTTTTAATCTTCTTATTTACTTCAAGTTATTACGATTTGACTCTATATACATATTTAATTTTATTTTTGAGTTAATTTTGGCCAGAGGGGGCGCATATCAATTTCTTACACACACTTGTTATTTCATATGTTGACCAGAGGGGGAGCACTTTTAAAACCGACACACAGTCAATTTGAAAAAATACCCCCTTTTTGGGACCACCCTCCTTTTGATAGATTTCACCACCAGGGGTGCAAATGAGACATTCTCTATTCAGTCCTAATTTGTTCACCGGTCCTCATGTGGAAGCTACTTTTCCTTGTTGATGTCTCAAGAAGGGTAGAAATACAAGAACACACACACACACTTGTATTTGTTACCTTCTTGAGACCTGAGAGAAATGCCTCCCTCTTTAGGACAGGCCTTTCTAGATATATAAAGATGTGTATTTACAACATTAATAATATATACATACTATGCAAATATTAAAAAGTTTGTTGTGAAAAATGAGTTGGAATTTCACAAGAAAAAGGTCACAGTTCCACAAGAAAAACGTAGAATTTTGGCCGTATTATAATAAAAGTTGTTATTTTACTCAACGCAAGTCAAAATGTTACAAGAAAAAGTCAACCTTTGTGCAATATTATGATAAAAGTTGGAATTTTACTCAATAACAGTCGCAATTTTACAAGAAAAGCTTAAAGTTTTGGCAATTTTATGAAAAGAGTCGTAATTTTACTCGACAAAAGTCACAATTTTATAAGAAAACTGCAAAATGTTGGCAATATTATAATAATAATAATCGGAATTTTACTTGGCAAAATGATGACAAAAGTCATCATTTTATTCAGAACTACTAAGAACAACAACAAAAATGGCAATATTGTGATAAAAGTCAGAATTGTACATGACAAATGTCATAATTTTGCATTAAAAAGTAATAATCTTATGTAAAAAAAGTAATCATTTTACGAGAAAATATTGCAATTATAAAAATATTAAATATTACAGAAACAGAAAGAATAGGAGATATTGTTCCGAATTTTATAAGAAAAAAGTATACACATTGTGAAAAAAAGACTGCTTTTAGTTTTAAAAAAAAATTTAAATGTTGTGTTTGTAATTGTTTTTTAATCTTCTTATTTACTTCAAGTTATTACGATTTGTCTCTATATACATATTTAATTTTATTTTTGAGTTAATTTTGGCCAGAGGGGGCGCATATCAATTTCTTACACACACTTGTTATTTCATATGTTGACCAGAGGGGGAGCACTTTTAAAACCGACACACAGTCAATTTGAAAAAATACCCCCTTTTTGGGACCACCCTCCTTTTGATAGATTTCACCACCAGGGGTGCAAATGAGACATTCTCTATTCAGTCCTAATTTGTTCACCGGTCCTCATGTGGAAGCTACTTTTCCTTGTTGATGTCTCAAGAAGGGTAGAAATACAAGAACACACACACACACACACACACACACACACACACACACACACACTTGTATTTGTTACCTTCTTGAGACCTGAGAGAAATGCCTCCCTCTTTAGGGCAGGCCTTTCTAGATATATATAAAGATGTGTATTTGCAACATTAATAATATATACATACTATGCAAATATTAAAAAGCTTGTCGTGAAAAATGAGTTGGAATTTCACAGGAAAAATGTCACATTTCCACAAGAAAAACTTAGAATTTTGGCCGTATTATAATAAAAGTCGTTATTTTACTCAACGCAAGACAAAATGTTACAAGGAAAAGTGAACATTTGTGCAATATTATGATAATAGTTGGAATTTTACTCAATAACAGTCACAATTTTACAAGAAAAGCTTAAAGTTTTGGCAATTTTATGAAAAGAGTCGTAATTTTACTCGACAAAAGTCACAATTATATAAGAAAACTGCAAAAATGTTGGCAATATTATAATAATAATCGGAATTTTACTTGGCAAAATGATGACAAAAAGTCATAATTTTACTCAGAACTACTAAGAACAACAACAAAAATGGCAATATTGTTATAAAAGTCAGAATTGTACATGACAAATGTCATAATTTTGCATTAAAAAGTAATAATTTTACGTAAAACAGTAATAATTTTATGAGAAATTATTGCAATATTAAGAAACAGAAAGAATGGGAGAAATTGTTCCGAATTTTATAAGAAAAAAGTAGACACGTGAAAAAAAGACTCTGGATTATTGTTTGTAATTGTTTTTTAATCTTCTTATTTACTTCAAGTTATTACGATTTGTCTCTATATAAATATTTAATTTGATTTTTTAGTTAATTTTGGCCAAAGGGGGCGCATATCAATTTCTTACACACACTTGTTATTTCATATGTTGACCAGAGGGGGAGCACTTTTAAAACCGACACACAGTCAATTTGAAAAAAATCCCCCCTTTTTGGGACCACCCTCATTTTGATAGATTTCACCACCAGGGGTGCAAATGAGACATTCTCTATTCGGTCCTAATTTGTTCACCCGTCCTCATGTGGAAGCTACTTTTCCTTGTTGATGTCTCAAGAATGGTAGAAATACAAGAACACAAACACACACACACACACACACACACACACACACACACACACACACTCTTGTATTTGTTACCTTCTTGAGACCTGAGAAAAATGCTTCCCTCTTTAGGACCAGCCTTTCTAGATATATAAAGATTTGTATTTACAACATTAATAACATATACATACTATGCAAATATAAAAAAAAGTTTGTTGTGAAAATTCAGTTGGAATTGCACAAGAAAAAGGTCACAATTTCACAAGAAAAACTTTGAATTTTGTCAGTATTATAATAAAAGTCGTAATTTTACTCAACGCAAGTCAAAATGTTACAAGAAAAACTGAACATTTGTGCAATCCATCCATCCATCCATCTTCTTCCACTTATCCGATGTCGGGTCGCGGGGGCAGCAGCCTAAGCAGGGAAGCCAAGACTTCCCTCTCCCCAGCCACTTCGTCCAGCTCTTTGCGGGGGATCCCGAGGCGTTCCCAGGCCAGCCGGGAGACATAGTCTTCCCAACGTGTCCTGGGTCTTCCCCGTGGCCTCCTACCGGTTGGACGTGTCCTAAACACCTTCCTAGGGAGGCGTTCGGGTGGCATCCTGACCAGATGCCCGAACCACCTCATCTGGCTCCTCTCCATGTGGAGGAGCAGCGGCTTTACTTTGAGCTCCTCCCGGATGACAGAGCTTCTCACCCTATCTCTAAGGGAGAGCCCCGCCACCCGGCGGAGGAAACTCATTTCGGCCGCTTGTACCTGTGATCTTGTCCTTTCAGTCATAACCCAAAGCTCATGACCATAGGTGAGGATGGGAACGTAGATCGACCGGTAAATTGAGAGCTTTGCCTTCCGGCTCAGCTCCTTCTTCACCACAACGGATCGCAATATTATGATAAAAGTTGGAATTTTACTCAATAACAGTCGCAATTTTACATGAAAAGTTCAACCATAACAACCTCTGCTGCATGGAGAGTACAGCCGATGACAGAAAATCCGTTTGGAAATCAAGAGAATTGGAAATGCCGGACCGCAGAAAAGACAAGTCCAATCCACCGGACATGTGAACAATCGGAACAGTCTTGGACACCCTTGAAGGTATCAAGGGCCAACTGGAAAGCCTTGATGGCATCAAGGTCCAGATGGACAACTTCCTGAAGGAGATCCGTTACCTCAAGGACCAAAGTATCAAAAAGGACCAAGAAATAAGATCCCTGACCAACAGAGTTGAGGAGCTCGAGCAAGTTGGGAAACTCAACGATCGATGTCATAGGGACGGGCCTGAAAATAAGGCCCAGGAGCTATGCCGGTGCAACAATGAGGATGAGATCAAATCTGTAGAAGATCAGGTGACAGGGTTTCTACACAAAACAAGGCATCGAGATGGATCCTGGAAATGTGGATACCTGCTATCTGCTTCCCAAAAAAGCAAGGAGTGGAGACGGTGACAACGACACCCGTGCCGTGGTGCTGTCCTTCACAAACAAGAAATACAAAATGGCTCTGCTGAGGCAGTGCACCAAACTGAAAGGCTCCAGAGTGTATGTAAACGAAAAGCTCACCAAGAAGAATGCAACAATCGCTTGGAAGGCTCGCCAGCTGAAGAAAAATAAAGAGGATTCAAAACACCTGGACGGCTAACAGCAAAGTCTACATCAAACCAAATGGATCAGATACCACCAGACCGGTGCTGATCAGGGCACTGGAGGAGCTGGAAAAGTATGACTATACATAGGTAGAACGATGCCTATGGAATAAGACAGCTCAATAAACTCAGTTCAACATGATTGTTCACAAATAAATAAGAATGAATTGGACAACCTGATTGCTGTCCATGGAAAAATAAGTATATCATCTGATCTGCATCAAGGATATGAAGACCCAAATGAAGAAGTTGACCCGGATCATCATTTCTATTATAACGAGGTAAACGACTGTAGATATTACACAGAGGGTCAATTCAACGACAACATTTACCTCAAAGGAAATCTTTCAATAATTAATTTTAACGCCAGGAGCCTATATGCTAACTTTGATCAAATACAGGACTACCTTTCATCATTTGACAAGCCCTTCAACATAATTGCGGTGTCGGAAACCTGGATTAAAGAGCAGAAAGGTATGGACTTCCACCTTGAAGGTTACAACTTTCTATGCAAAAATAGAATCACCAAATCAATGTCAATGTTTATTTATATAGCCCTAAATCACAAGTGTCTCAAAGGGCTGCACAAGCCACAACGACATCCTCGGTTCAGATCCCACATAAGGGCAAGGAAAAACTCACAACCCAGTTGGATGTCAATGAGAATGACAATGAGAAACCTTGGAGAAGACCGCAGATGTGGGTTACCCCGCCCTTCTAGGGGAGACCGGATGCAATGGACGTCGAGTGGGTCTAGCATAATATTGTGAAAGTCCAGTCCATAGTGGATCTAACATAATAGTGAGAGTCCAGTCCATAGTGGATCTAACATAATAGTGAGAGTCCATAGTGGTTCCAACATAATATTGTGAGAGTCCAGTCCATAGTGGATCTAACATAATAGTGAGAGTCCAGTCCATAGTGGATCTAACATAATAGTGAGAGTCCAGTCCATAGTGGATCTAACATAATAGTGTGAGAGTCCAGTCCATAGTGGATCTAACATAATAATGAGAGTCCACTCCATAGTGGATCTAACATAATAGTGAGAGTCCATAGTGGTTCCAACATAATATTGTGAGAGTCCAGTCCATAGTGGATCTAACATAATAGTGAGAGTCAATAGTGGATCCAACATAATATTGTGAGAGTCCAGTCCATAGTGGATCTAACATAATAGTGAGAGTCCAGTCCATAGTGGATCTAACATAATAGTGTGAGAGTCCAGTCCATAGTGGATCTAACATAATAGAGTGAGAGTCCAGTCCATAGTGGATCCAACATAATAGTGTGAGAGTCCAGTCCATAGTGGATCTAACATAATAGAGTGAGAGTCCAGTCCATAGTGGATCTAACATAATAGTGAGAGTCCAGTCCATAGTGGATCTAACATAATAGTGAGAGTCCAGTCCATAGTGGATCTAACATAATAGTGAGAGTCCAGTCCATAGTGGATCTAACATAATAGTGAGAGTCCAGTCCATAGTGGATCCAACATAATAGTGAGAGTCCAGTCCATAGTGGATCTAACATAATAGTGAGAGTCCAGTCCATAGTGGATCTAACATAATAGTGAGAGTCCAGTCCATAGTGGATCCAACATAATATTGTGAGAGTCCAGTCCATAGTGGATCTAACATAATAGTGTGAGAGTCCAGTCCATAGTGGATCTAACATAATAGTGAGAGTCCAGTCCACAGTGGATCTAACATAATAGAGTGAGAGTCCAGTCCATAGTGGATCTAACATAATAGTGAGAGTCCAGTCCATAGTGGATCCAACATAATAGTGAGAGTCCAGTCCATAGTGGGGCCAGCAGGAAACCATCCCGAGCAGAGACGGGTCAGCAGCGCAGAGATGTCCCCAACCGATGCACAGGCGATCGGTCCACCCCGGGTCCCAACTCTGGACAGCCAGCATTTCATCCATGGCCACCGTACCTGTGCCCCCCCCCTCCCCCCCCTCAACTGGTCTAAAAGGGGGTCTATTTAAAGGCTAGAGTATACAAATGAGTTTTAAGATGGGACTTAAATGCTTCTACTGAGGTAGCATCTCTAACTGTTACCGGGAGGGCATTCCATAGTACCGGAGCCCGAATAGAAAACGCTCTATAGCCCGCACTTTTTGGGGGGCTCTGGGAATCACTAATAAGCCGGGGGTGGAGTTGCATTGTTTATTGATGTAAACATTAATTTCAAGATTCTGGAAAATATGTTTAGAGTGTGATTAAGATTAAAGATTAAAGTACCAATGATTGTCACACACACACTAGATGTGGTGAAATTTGTCATTTGATGGAGTATGTAACAATTCAAATCTCAGGGCTGAAAGGAAGAGAAAAAAAACATCCGTATGCTGTGTTTACAGGGCTCCAAATTCAAACATTGATATATTTGGAAATTGCCTGGGGGAAATAATCGCAGAAATGAAACAAGGAAATGTATTTCTATGTGGTGACTTTAATATTGATCTGTTAAACCCCAATGACCACAACCAGAATGAGGACTTTGTTAACTCTATGTATGCCTATGGCTTGCGACCTCTTATCACACGCCCTAGTAGAATCACGAAGCAGAGCGCCACTCTAATTGACAATATTTTTACCAACATACCAGACACTGAAATAAATAGCGGTCTTATGGTAACTGATGTATCCGATCCCCTTCCGGTATTAGCCGTCTGTAGTTTGGATTATTGCACACTTCAAAAACCAGAAACAGAAACCTGTTACATTGGGGTTGCAGCTTACTGCGAGGTTTGTTCTCCCAGGATGCAAACGGACGACTCTGGACAGGACTTGCAGGTAGGAACATGATTTAATCATAAATTAACACTCAAAGAGGCACAAAACAGAAAACAAACCGACGGAACAAGGTGCCGATCGCACCTGAAGCTAAGGCTACTACTTAGCACAGACTAGAGATCACTAGCAGGGGCTAGGAGACAAGAAAAACTTACATAACAGTAGCATGATGCAAACAAAGAAGCCAGATCGACTAACTGGCAAAGGCAGGCTTAAATAATGTCTCTGATTACAAACAGGTGCGAATCCCGAACACAAGAGGCAGGTGAAACTAATACGTAGCCATGGTAACAAACTCAGAGGTGCATAAACAGGAACTAAAGGAGTCCAAAACTAACAGAAAACACAAGTGACTCGAAAAAGTTAGACTATGATCCGGGCCAGCGGATCATAACAAAACCATTGGAAGGCTTTGTGATGCAAGGAGAATCATGGCCTTTGAACGTGACATGATAAACAAAGAATGGAATAGTGTATTCAGTGACTCGGATACCAACTCCGCATAAGAAATATTCCTTAACACAATAATTGAATCATGCGACGTGCACTGTCCGGTAATCACTACTTCATGCAGAAGTAAAAAACAAAGATAAAAAGCCTTGGATGACAAAAGCGTTGAGTAATGCATGCAGGAACAATAATAAGTTATATCAAAACTTTTTAAAGGCCAGAAATGAGCAAACATATGACAAATGCAAATACTACAGAAATGAAGAAAACAGAAAAAGGACTATTATGATAAACTATTGACGGATAACCGGAAATTTACTGAGAGCCTGTGGGAAATTTGAAACAAGGTTGCTGGTAGAGCCACGACAAGGTCATTTGTCGTGCCGGATTATCGGTCCTGCTCAACACCGACATCTATTTAATAATACCACCTTCACTTTCACAAGGCGACTCGGTAAAGAATCTGGGTATCAAAACGTTTTAAAGGCCAGAAATTAGCAAACATATGACAAATGCAAATACTACAGAAATGAAGAAAACAGAAAAAGGACTATTATGATAAACTATTGACAGATAACCGGAAATTTACTAAGAGCCTGTGGGAAATTTTAAACAAGGTTGCTGGTAGAGCCACGACAAGGTCATTTGTCGTGCCGGATTATCGGTCCTGCTCAACACCGACATCTATTTAATAATACCACCTTCACTTTCACGAGGCGACTCGGTAAAGAATCTGGGTATTATGTTCGACCCAACTCTCTCGTTTGAGTCACACATTAAGAGTGTTACTAAAACGGCCTTCTTTCATCTCCGTAATATCGCTAAAATTTGTTCCATTTTGTCCTCTAACGACGCTGAGATCATTATTCATGCGTTCGTTACGTCTCGTCTCGATTACTGTAACGTATTATTTTGGGGTCTCCCTATGTCTAGCATTAAAAGATTACAGTTGGTACAAAATGCGGCTGCTAGACTTTTGACAAGAACATATGATCATATTACGCCTATACTGTATATACCTTTATATACATACAGTATATACCTATATATATACCTATACTGGCTCACCTGCACTGGCTTCCTGTGCACTTAAGATGTGACTTTAAGGTTTTACTACTTACGTATAAAATACTACACGGTCTAGCTCCTGCCTATCTTGCCGATTGTATTGTACCATATGTCCGGGCAAGAAATCTGTGTTCAAAGAACTCCGGCTTATTAGTGATTCCCAGAGCCCAAGAAAAGTCTGCGGACTATAAAGCGTTCTCTATTCGGGCTCCAGTACTATGGAATGCCCTCCCGGTAACAGTTAGAGATGCTACCTCAGTAGAAGCATTTAAGTCCCATCTTAAAACTCATTTGTATACTCTAGCCTTTAAATAGACCCCCTCTTTAGACCAGTTGATCTGCCGTTTCTTTACTTTTCTCCTCTGCCCCCCTCTCCCTTGTGGAGGGGGGGTACAGGTCCGGT
Source organism: Entelurus aequoreus (assembly GCF_033978785.1). Classification (NCBI taxonomy): domain Eukaryota; kingdom Metazoa; phylum Chordata; class Actinopteri; order Syngnathiformes; family Syngnathidae; genus Entelurus; species Entelurus aequoreus. The sequence goes on along the minus strand of NC_084741.1, from coordinate 18,113,102 downwards.
AGCCATGGATGAAGTGCTGGCTGTCCAGAGTCAGGACCCGGGGTGGACCGCTCGCCTGTGCATCGGTTGGGGACATCTCTGCGCTGCTGACCCGTCTCCGCTCGGGATGGTCTCCTGCTGGCCCCACTATGGACTGGACTCTCACTATTATGTTAGATCCACTATGGACTGGACTTTCACAATATTATGCTAGACCAGTGGTTCTTAACCTGGGTTCGATCGAACCCTAGGGGTTCGGTGAGTCGGCCTCAGGGGTTCGGCAGAGCCTCCGCCGCGGAGGTCAAGACACGCCCGACCCATCGTGTAAACAAAAACTTCTCCCTGTCGGCGTATTATGGATACCCCCAAACAATGTTCCCTCTAATTTTCCATGTGTGAGCAAACGCAAAAACTCCTTGAGCATTCATGTGGAGCACATGTGAGCGACGTCAGACCTGCAGTACACCTGTCCCAAACCTGACTAAATAACAAGTTCAATGTTTTATTATTATAATCAAATGACAGCAGTCATTTCCATGAGATTATTTTCTAATATAAGTGTCTTGGCCCACTTACAATGACTATAACATATTGTTTTTCATGAGCTGTGTACTAGTATTATATGTCTGGGTGGGGGTCCTGCTTTGGAAATAATGTGTACCCCTTTCAGGTATCGCATTCAGTTCCCACTAAAACATTCACATGTTGCACAATGAGATGTAAACATGGGATCATGTGTACATTCCTGTAACTTTCTGTTTGTAAAATATATCTTCATTAGTATTTCTTTAATATAATAAATAATTTTATGATTACGGTTCGGGTTCGGTGAATGCGCATGTGAAACTGGTGGGGTTCGGTACCTCCAACAAGGTTAAGAACCACTGTGCTAGACCCACTCGACGTCCTTTGCATCCGGTCTCCCCTAGAGGGGGAGGTCACCCACATCTGCGGTCCTCTCCAAGGTTTTTCATAGTCATTCACATTGACATCCCACTGAGTTGTGCGTTTTTCCTTGCCCTTTTGTGGGATCTGAACCGAGGATGTCGTCGTGGCTTGTGCAGCCCTTTGAGACACTTGTGATTTAGGGCTATATAAATAAACATTGATTGATTAATTGATTTCCAACTCACTTTGAGATAAACGGGGTGAAGGAGGAAAATAAGGAGCGGATTCTGGAGAAATGTAATGAGTATTTTGTACAGGTGGGCCCGTCACTGGCCAGAAACATTCCTGCACTGGAATTATTTTTGACTCAAGGAGTGATAACAGCAACATGACAGAGCACATGTTCCTGACACCGGTGTCACAGCATGAAGTGGCTTCTCTATTCAGAGAGTTCTCACCAAAAGCCTCCACTGATGGAAATGGTTTATCAATGAGACTGTTAAAAAAAACATTTCCACAAGTCTAGTGCCAGCACTGACATATGTCTGTAATTTATCACTTTCAAATGGTGTTTTTCCTGATAAAGTGAAGAAGGCGAAAGTGCTTCCTCTGTACAAACATTTGTTTTCAAATTACCGTCCGATTTCATTACTACCCCAATGCTCTAAAATCTTAGAGAGGCTTTTCCAGACCAGATTACAAAAATTCATTGATAGACATAGACTGTTGTGTGATAGCCGATACGGTTTTAGGAAAAAAAAACATTCCACAGGAATGGCTTTAACAGACACCGTAGAATTTATCAAGGATGCACTTGACAACAAACTTTATGCTATTGGCTTTTTTATTGACCTAAAAAAAGCCTTTGACACATTAAACCACAGTCTTCTAATTGACAAACTGCAGACATATGGAGTTAGAGAGACCTCTAACTCCACGCAATTTGTACAGACGGGAAATAACATATCAACAGACCGAGTTATCACTTGTGGGGTCCCTCAGGGGTCAGTCTTGGGACCAAAACTTTTCACATTACAAAGTCAAAGTATCTGACGTCCTAAAACTAGTGTTGTTCGCGGACGACACCAACATCCTCTGTTCTGGAAAATATTGAATTCGAGTTCAAGTACCTAGGAGTCTTGTTCACGAGTGAGGGAAGAGTGGATCGTGAGATCGACAGGCGGATCGGTGCGGCGTCTTCAGTAATGCGGACGCTGTATCGATCCGTTGTGGTGAAGAAGGAGCTGAGTCGGAAGGCAAAGCTCTCAATTTACCGGTCGATCTACGTTCCCATCCTCACCTATGGTCATGAGCTTTGGGTTATGACCGAAAGGACAAGATCACGGGTACAAGCGGCCAAAATGAGTTTCCTCCACCGGGTGGCGAGGTTCTCCCTTAGAGATAGGGTGAGAAGCTCTGCTATCCGGGAGGAAGTCAAAGTAAAGCCGCTGCTCCTCCACATCAAGAGGAGCCAGATGAGGTGGTTCGGGCATCTGGTAAGGATGCCACCCGAATGCCTCCTTAGGGAGGTGTTTAGGGCACGTCCGACCGGTAGGAGGCCACGGGGAAGACCCAGGACACGTTGGGAAGACTATGTCTCCCGGCTGGCCCGGGAACGCCTCAGGATCCTCCGGGAGGAGCTGGACGAAGTGGCTGGGGAGAGGGAAGTCTGGGCTTCCCTGCTTAGACTGCTGCCCCCGCGACCCCGAACAGGACAAGCGATAGAAAATGGATGGATGGATGGCTAGTAAACACAGTGAACAGTGAATTGTCAAAAATTCATTTTTGGTTTTTAATAAATAAATGATCACTAAATCTCTCAAAAACAAACTATATCCTCTTCGGGAGAAGGGGACTGGAGAAAAAAAACATACACATAGAAGTTAGCGGGACGTCCAAAAATAGAGTAAATGAACACAAGGTCTTGGGGGTTAAGATAGACGCTCTACTGACTTGGAAACCACACGTGAACGCAGTACAGTCTAAATTGGCTAAGGGTGTCTCCATTTTGTGGAAAATGCCGAAATTACTCAATCAGAATTCACTAAGAACGATTTACTTAGCTCTTTTATTGCCGCATTTACAGTATTGCGCTGAAGTTTGGGGGCACACCTACAGGGACACTATTGAACCGCTACTTAAAGGCCTACTGAAAGCCACTACTACCGACCACGCAGTCTGATAGTTTATATATCAATGATGAAATCTTAACATTGCAACACATGCCAATACGGCCGGGTTAACTTATAAAGTGCAATTTTAAATTTCCCGCTAAACTTCCGGTTGAAAACGTCTATGTATGATGACGTATGCGCGTGACGTCAATGGTTGAAACGCAAGTATTCGGACCCCATTGAATCCAAAACGAAAAGCTCTGTTTTCATCTCAAAATTCCACAGTATTCTGGACATCTGTGTTGGTGAATCTTTTGCAATTTGTTTAATGAACAATGGAGACTGCAAAGAAGAAAGTTGTAGGTGGGATCGGTGTATTAGCGGCGGACTACAGCAACACAACCAGGAGGACTTTGAGATGGATAGCAGACGCGCTAGCCGCCGACCTCACCTTTACTTCCTCCGTCTCTGGGCCGCCGACCGCATCTATGATCGTCGCTCCGTCGATCGCTGGAACGCAGGGGAGCACGGGTGTTGATGAGCAGATGAGGGCTGGCGTAGGTGGATAGCTAATGTTTTTAGCATAGCTCTGTAGAGGTCCCGTTGCTAAGTTAGCTTCAATGACGTCATTAGCAACAGCATTGTTAAGCTTCGCCAGCCTGGAAAGCATTAACCGTGTATTTACATGTCCATGGTTTAATGTTATTGTTGATTTTCTGTCTATCCTTCCAGTCAGGGGTTTATTTATTTTGTTTCTATCTGCATTTAAGCCCGATGTGCTATCACGTTAGCTCCGTAGCTAAAGTGCTTCGCCGAAGTATTGTCGTGGAGATAAAAGTCACTGTGAATGTCCATTGCGCGTTCTCGACTCTCATTTTCAAGAGGATATAGTATCAGAGGTGGTTTAAAATACAAATCCGTGATCCACAATAGTAAAAGGAGAAAGTGTGGAATCTAATGAACCCTTGTAACTAAGTTACGGTCAGAGCGAAAAAAGATACGTCCTGCGCTGCACTCTAGTCCTTCACTCTCACGTTCCTCATCCACAAATCTTTCCTCCTCGCTCAAATGAATGGGGTAATCGTCGCTTTCTCGGTCCGAATCGCTCTGGCTGCATTTTAAACAATGGGGAAATCTGAGGAGCCTTTCAACCTGTGACGTCACGCTACTTCCGGTACAGGCAAGGCTTTTTTTTATCAGCGACCAAAAGTTGCGAACTTTATCGTCGTTGTTCTCTACTAAATCCTTTCAGCAAAAATATGGAAATATCGCGAAATGATCAAGTATGACACATAGAATGGATCTGCTATCCCCGTTTAAATAAACAAAATTCATTTCAGTAGGCCTTTAGGCTCCAGAAAAACGCAATTAGAATTATACATTATGCTCCATCTGTTCATAATGAGTGATTTTCTTTAACTACATGATATAATCCAATACAGTAGCCTTCAAGTTATGTTCATGGCCTCACAAAGGGCTCTACCTGCAAATATACAGAGTCTGTTTTCACTCAGAGATGGTCCACATGAACTCAGGGGTGTCCTGAAATTCAAACATGGTAAATTACCCATTCAAGGCTCAAACGTTATCTATAGCGGGGGTGAAACTGTGGGACAATGTGAGCGGAGGAATTCAATTGTCTTCTAGCCTAAGAGTGTTCAACCTTGCGGTAAAAAATATGTTGTTGGGAAACTATCAAAAACATGACTAGTTGTTTGGAGTATCTCAACTGTTGTACACAGGTGCAAAAGAACTCACTGTGGAATAAGGGACATAACACACCAGACAAGGCTTCAGAAGACGAAAGATACCCGAGCAAGATGGAGCTAATCTCATGGTCGCTCAATGCTATTGACAAAGTGCTTTCGAGCTGACCTGTCCTGATGGGACCTTTCTGGCCGGCTACACGATGGATGGCTGGAACAAGTGGCGCGTCCCTTGTCTCGGGGTTTTGGACGTGGAAGACGTGGATAATGTGGTTATTTACGCATCCACGTGGTGGGCATGATTTGCCTGGGCGGTGGTCTTCTCCTGGTGTACCGCAGATGGGGTCGGACTTCGCTGGGAACAAGGAAGTCCTGACCGCAATCAGAAAAATGAGGTCTGATATTGCGGAGAGCAAGGATGAAATGGCCTTACTGCGTGCGGAATTCAAAAAGTCTGCTGGAGCAAAAGCTATGGAGGAAGAAGAGGAATAATGAATGTCATTTCTTATTGTTTCACAGAAGGTTCACTTCCTCTCATGGAAATTTCTACAGGGGCCACTTTCGGTCTGTGCGGGATTATCTGGACACTCGAACCTCAAAACTCGAAATGGATTATAATCAGACCTAAACTGGGCCATCACGTGGACATAAAGAATCTCACTATTATGTTAGATCCACTATGGACTGGACTTTCACAATAATATCTTAGATCCACTATGGACTGGACTCTCACTATTATGTTAGGTCCACTATGGACTGGACTCTCACACTATTATGTTAGGTCCACTATGGACTGGACTCTCACACTATTATGTTAGGTCCACTATGGACTGGACTCTCACACTATTTTGTTAGATCCACTATGGACTGGACTCTCACATTATTATGTCAGATCCACTATGGACTGGACTTTCACAAATATTATGTTAGATCCACTATGGACTGGACTCTCACACTATTATGTTAGATCCACTATGGACTGGACTCTCACACTATTATGTTAGATCCACTATGGACCGGACTCTCACAATATTATGTTAGATCCACTATGGACTGGACTCTCACTATTATGTTAGGTCCACTATGGACTGGACTCTCACACTATTATGTTAGATCCACTATGGACTGGACTCTCACACTATTATGTTAGGTCCACTATGGACTGGACTCTCACACTATTTTGTTAGATCCACTATGGACTGGACTCTCACACTATTTTGTTAGATCCACTATGGACTGGACTCTCACATTATTATGTCAGATCCACTATGGACTGGACTTTCACAAATATTATGTTAGATCCACTATGGACTGGACTCTCACACTATTATGTTAGATCCACTATGGACTGGACTCTCACATTATTATGTCAGATCCACTATGGACTGGACTTTCACAAATATTATGTTATATCCACTATGGACTGGACTCTCACACTATTATGTTAGATCCACTATGGACTGGACTCTCACACTATTATGTTAGATCCACTATGGACCGGACTCTCACAATATTATGTTAGATCCACTATGGACTGGACTCTCACACTATTATGTTAGATCCACTATGGACTGGACTCTCACAATATTATGTTAGATCCACTATGGACTGGACTCTCACACTATTATGTTAGATCCACTATGGACTGGACTCTCACTATTATGTTAGATCCACTATGGACTGGACTCTCACATTATTATGTTAGATCCACTATGGACTGGACTTTCACAAATATTATGTTAGATCCACTATGGACTGGAATCTCACACTATTATGTTAGATCCACTATGGACTGGACTCTCACTATTATGTTAGATCCACTATGGACTGGACTCTCACTATTATGTTAGATCCACTATGGACTGGACTTTCACAATATTATGCTAGACCCACTCGACGTCCATTGCATCCGGTCACCCCTAGAGGGGGGGGGGGGGTTCACCCACATCTGCGGTCCTCTCCAAGGTTTCTCATTGTCATCCAACTGGGTTGAGTTTTTCCTTGCCCTGATGTGGGATCTGAACCGAGGATGTTGTTGTGGCTTGTGCAGCCCTTTGAGACACTTGTGATTGATTGATAAATGAGGACATGGAAAAATTGGTTCATGAATCTGCACAAAATAACACAAGAAGAAACATGAATTGGACATCAGGTGGACTAAGAAAAAAATAAAAATAAAATAAAAAATCAATGAATCAAAGAAAATATATCCATATTGGTGTATGTATACCGACTTGTCATTATCATCCATTATCATATGTTATACTTGTATTGAAATTGTCATCTAGCCATCATATCTGCTGTTGGAACTTAGACTATATAACCAACATATATAACCAACATATAAGTTGATTGTAAATTAGGGGCGGGACATGGATAAGCATTCTGGCTTTTTTCCCGTATCCCTTTTCGGTGGGTGCCGTTGCATGTCTGTCAAAATACAAAGAGTGATGAAGTGTTGCTATATATGTCTGTCTGCCGGAATAAATACATTCATTCATTCATTCAAAATGTTGGCAATTTTATGAAAAGAGTCGTAATTTTACTCGACGAAAGTCACAATTTTATAAGAAAACTTTAAAATGTTGGCAATATTATAATGATAATCTGAATTTTACTTGGCAAAATGATGACAAAAGTCATATTGTTTCTCAAAAATTGTCAGTATTTTACAAGAAAAAGAAAAAAAAATGGCAATATTGTGATAAAAGTCAGACTTTTATATGACAAATGTCACCGTTTTGCATTAAAAAGTAATCATTTTACGTGAAAATGTTGCAATATTGCAGAAACAGGAAGAATATGAGAAATTGTTCCCAATTTTATAAGAAAAAAGTCGACACATTGTGAGAAAAAGACTACTTTTAGTTTTAATATATATATATATATATATATATATATATATATATATATATATATATATATATATATATAATTTTTTTGTATTTTTAATTTTTTATATATATTTTTTTATTTTTTTATTTTTTTATATATATATTTTTTTTGGTATGTCTCTATTTACATACTTATTTTATTTTTTTAATACATTTGGGCCAAAGGGAGCGCTTTTCAATTCCTTACACACACTTGTTATTTCATATGTTGGCCAGAGGGGAGTACTTCAAATTTTTACACACACTTGTTATTTCATATGTTGACCAGAGGGGGAGCACTTCAACTTTTTACACACACTTGTTATTTCATATGTTGACGAGAGGGGTAGCACTTCAATTTTTTTACACACACTTGTTATTACATATGTTGACCAGAGGGGTAGCCCTTCAATTTTTTACACACACTTGTTATTTCATATGTTGGCCAGAGGGGGAGCACTTCAAAATTTTACACACACTTGTTATTTCATATGTTGGCCAGACGGGGAGCACTTCAAATTTTTACACACACTTGTTATTACATATGTTGGCCAGACGGGGAGCACTTCAAATTTTTACACACACTTGTTATTACATATGTTGACCAGAGGGGGAGCACTTCAAATGTTTACACACACTTGTTATTACATATGTTGGCCAGAGGGGGAGCACTTCAGATGTTTACACACACTTGTTATTACATATGTTGGCCAGAGGGGGAGCACTTCAAATGTTTACGCACACACTTGTTATTACATATGTTGGCCTGATGGGGGGCACTTCAAATTTTTACACACACTTGTTATTTCACATGTTGACCAGAGGGGGAGCAGTGAAAGTCAAGAAAGAGTTTTTTGACACTTCTCTTTGTCTTGAATCATTCTGATGTCATTTTATGTGTGTGTGGGTTTGTGTGTGTGTGTGTATGTGTGTGTGCATGCGTGCGTGTGTGTGTGTTTGTGTGTGTGTGTGTGTGTGTGTGTGTGTGTGTGTGTGTGTGTGTGTGTGTGTGTGCGTGCAGCGTGGGAGCGGTCCAGGCCGTCTCCTTCCAGAAGAAGATGCTGGCCTACGTGTTGCAGGTGAATCCCGGCAACCTGTTCAGCATCAACCAGGAGAGCGGCGCGCTCGGCCTCACGCGTGGCGTGGACTACGAGAGCGGACACAACGTGCACACCCTTCAGGTCCGAGCCTCCGAACCCGACACCGGCCTCAGCGGACTGACCGAGGTACGCACAACAACGGGCGAATATTCCGGCTTTTTAAAATATTTCATCGCGATTAATCGCGGTTTGGTCATATTTCATTTAAAATTAATCATGATTAATCGCAGGTAGATATCATTTTTCGTCATTAATATGTGACTTTTTTAAACATTGTTATTTTTTAAAAAGCTCAACACTAAGAGGACATAAACACAATGTTTTAATGAGAATGAAAAATAATGACCTGCAGTGTTGTTGTTGTTGTCTTGCCAGATGTTGTGTTTTCTGTAGGAGCACTTGCATTCAGAGGTGGTGCTACACCATGTTTAGATACCAGTTCCACACGTTAATAACACAAAATGCTTTAGTTGTCAAAGATGTTTGGTCATGTCATCTGTGATATCTAGGATTCCCACCACTAACGTACGATCAAATAGCGAAAATGGCGTACGCCAGCAAAAAAAAATCGGGTGAATGCACAAATCCAAGCACATTTCTTTAGTACAATGAATGAATGAATGAAATCAATTTATTTCGGTCATATAATCAACCATCAACCATTTTGTGTGATCAGTTTAACAGTACAGATAATCAATCAATCAATCAATCAATGTTTATTTATATAGCCCTAAATCACAAGTGTCTCAAAGGGCTGCACAAGCCACAACAACATCCCACATCAGGGCAAGGAAAAACTCACAACCCAGTGGGACGTCGACGTGAATGACTATGAGAAACCTTGGAGAGGACCGCATATGTGGGTGACCCCCCCTCTAGGGGAGACCGGATGCAATGGACGTCGAGTGGGTCTGAAATAATATTGTGAAAGACCAGTCCATAGTGGATCTAACATAATAGTGAAAGTCCAGTCCATAGTGGATTTAACATAATAGTGAAAGTCCAGTCCATAGTGGATCTAACATAATAGTGAAAGTCCAATCCATAGTGGATCTAACATAATATTGTGAAAGTCCAGTCCATAGTGGATCTAACATAATAGTGTGAGAGTCCAGTCCATAGTGGATCTAACATAATAGTGAGAGTCCAGTCCATAGTGGATCTAACATAATAGTGAGAGTTCAGTCCATAGTAAATCTAACATAATAGTGAGAGTCCAGTCCATAGTGGATCTAACATAATAGTGTGAGAGTCCAGTCCATAGTGGATCTAACATAATAGTGAGAGTCCAGTCCATAGTGGATCTAACATTATAGTGTGAGAGTCCAGTCCATAGTGGATCTAACATAATAGTGAGAGTCCAGTCCATAGTGGATCTAACATAATAGTGAGTCCAGTCCATAGTGGATCTAACATAATAGTGAGAGTCCAGTCCATAGTGGATCTAACATAATAGTGAGAGTTCAGTCCATAGTGAATCTAACATAATAGTGAGAGTCCAGTCCATAGTGGATCTAACATAATAGTGTGAGAGTCCAGTCCATAGTGGATCTAACATAATAGTGAGAGTCCAGTCCATAGTGGATCTAACATTATAGTGTGAGAGTCCAGTCCATAGTGGATCTAACATAATAGTGAGAGTCCAGTCCATAGTGGATCTAACATAATAGTGAGTCCAGTCCATAGTGGATCTAACATAATAGTGAAAGTCCAGTCAATAGTGGATCTAACATAATAGTGAAAGTCCAGTCAATAGTGGATCTAAAATAATAGTGAGAGTCCAGTCCATAGTGGATCTAACATAATAGTGAGAGTCCAGTCCATAGTGGATCTAACATAATAGTGAGTCCAGTCCATAGTGGATCTAAAATAATAGTGAGAGTCCAGTCCATAGTGGATCTAAAATAATAGTGAGAGTCCAGTCCATAGTGGGTCTGACATAATATTGTGAAAGTCCAGTCCATAGTGGATCTAACATAATAGTGAAAGTCCAGTCCATAGTGGATCTAACATAATAGTGTGAGAGTCCAGTCCATAGTGGATCTGACATAATAGTGAGAGTCCAGTCCATAGTGGATCTAACATAATAGTGAGAGTCCAGTCCATAGTGGATCTAACATAATAGTGAGAGTTCAGTCCATAGTGAATCTAACATAATAGTGAGAGTCCAGTCCATAGTGGATCTAACATAATAGTGAGAGTCCAGTCCATAGTGGATCTAACATAATAGTGTGAGAGTCCAGTCCATAGTGGATCTAACATAATAGTGAGAGTCCAGTCCATAGTGGATCTAACATTATAGTGTGAGAGTCCAGTCCATAGTGGATCTAACATAATAGTGAAAGTCCAGTCAATAGTGGATCTAACATAATAGTGAGAGTCCAGTCCATAGTGGATCTAACATAATAGTGAGTCCAGTCCATAGTGGATCTAACATAATAGTGAAAGTCCAGTCAATAGTGGATCTAACATAATAGTGAGAGTCCAGTCCATAGTGGATCTAACAGTATAGTGTGAGAGTCCAGTCCATAGTGGATCTAACATAATAGTGAGAGTCCAGTCCATAGTGGATCTAACATAATAGTGAGTCCAGTCCATAGTGGATCTAACATAATAGTGAGAGTCCAGTCCATAGTGGATCTAACATAATAGTGAGAGTCCAGTCCATAGTGGATCTAACATAATAGTGAGTCCAGTCCATAGTGGATCTAACATAATAGTGAAAGTCCAGTCAATAGTGGATCTAAAATAATAGTGAGAGTCCAGTCCATAGTGGATCTAACATAATAGTGTGAAAGTCCAGTCCATAGTGGATCTAACGTAATAGTGTGAGAGTCCAGTCCATTATTGAAGTCACAAAGTGCATTATTTTTTTTAACATGCCTCAAAACAGCAGCTTGGAATTCGGGACATGCTCTCCCTGAGAGAGAGAATGCAGTCTGACCCGCATGACGACGCACGCACTGCGGCAGGCCGATATTATCGGACATCTCTAGTTTTGGATGATACCACAAAATTGGGTATTAATCCCATACCAAGTCGTTACAGGATCATACATTGGCCATATTCAAAGTCCTCATGTGTCCAGGGACGTAATTTTTGAGTGTATAAACATAATATAAATTTAAAAAAAAACGAAAGAAGATGTGATGCCAAAAAATATCGATGTAATCATAGTTGAGTTGAGTTGAGTTTGAGTTTATTTCGAACATGCAAGCATAGTAGCATCGACGAGATACGCTCCTGTACTTGGTATCATTACAGTGGATGTCTTTAGTACCAAATATGATTCATTAGTATCGCGATACTCTACTAATACCGGTATGCCGTACAACCCTAGTCGGATGAGAACAATTCTGAATTGCACTGTTCACACAGATGGGAAAAAATCTGATACAGGGTCACCACTTGGTCAATAAATGCGTGAGCAAATTGTTGAACAGTTTAAGAAAAACCTTTCTCAACCAGCTATTGCAAGGAATTTAGGGATTTCACCATCTACGCTCCGTAATATCATCAAAGGGTTCAGAGAATCTGGAGAAATCACTGCACGTAAGCAGCTAAGCCCGTGACCTTCGATCCCTCAGGCTGTACTGCATCAACAAGCGACATCAGTGTGTAAAGGATATCACCACATGGGCTCAGGAACACTTCAGAAACCCACTCTCAGTAACTACAGTTGGTCGCTACATCTGTAAGTGCAAGTTAAAACTCTCCTATGCAAGGCGAAAACCGTTTATCAACAACACCCAGAAATGGCGTCGGCTTCGCTGGGCCTGAGCTCATCTAAGATGGACTCATGCAAAGTGGAAAAGTGTTCTGTGGTCTGACGAGTGCACAATTCAAATTGTTTTACAGGTCGCATACGGGCTACAAAATGGGAATTGATCTGCAGTGTGAACGGGGCCTTAGTGGTGATTGAAGGATTCAGGTGCAGGTCTCCGATGAAGCCTCTTCAGCCTTCAAGTCGGGCGAACCATCCGCTGCTGAATCCGATGTCGTGACGCGACTCGAAAGCTGCGTTCGCGAGCTCAATGATCAGCTGCACCAACGCACACGCTCAGAGTGCGCAGGGTCCTGACTCCCCCCGTGGGAAGCACTGCGGCGCTCTTCACGTCAACACACACCTAGAGGAGTCCATTATCACCTCCGCTCGCTGTCCAAATGTTGCTAACAGCTTTGGATAAAACTGCTAAACAAGCGGCGTCCCCCAAAGGCCTCACTCAGCGTCTCCATTAGCTTGGCGGGCTAATCCACTCCGAGGTCCCCAGTTTGTCCGAATGCATATTAGTGTGTGTGTGTGTGTGTGTGGTGTGTACCATGACACTTATGCAGGTTCTGTCGCCTTACGGGGCAAAAGAGCGCCCCTACTGGCGGCCTACATGAAGAATAAGTCTGTTTAAAGGCCTACTGAAATGAATTTTTTTTATTTAAACGGGAATAGCAGATCCATTCTATGTGTCATACTTGATCATTTCGCGATATTGCCATATTTTTGCTGAAAGGATTTAGTAGAGAAAATCAACGATAAAGTTCGCAACTTTTGCTCGCTGATAAAAAAAAAAGCCTAAGCCTGTACCGGAAGTAGCGTGACGTCACAGGAGGTAATATTCCTCACAATTCCCCTTTGTTTACAATGGAGCGAGAGAGATTCGGAGCGACAAAGCGACGATTACCCCATTAATTTGAGCGAGGATGAAAGATTCGTGGATGAGGAACGTTAGAGTGAAGAACTAGAGGCAGTGCAGGACGTATCTTTTTTCGCTCTGACCGTAACTTAGGTACAAGCTGGCTCATTGGATTCCACACTCTCTCCTATTTCTATTGTGGATCACGGATTTGTATTTTAAACCACCTCGGATACTATATCCTCTTGAAAATGAGAGTCGAGCACGCGAAATGGACATTCACAGTGACTTTTATCTCCACGACAATACATCGGTGACACACTTAGCTACTGAGCTAACGTGATAGCATCGTTCTCAAATGCAGATAGAAACAAAATACATAAATCCCTGACTGGAAGGATAGACAGAAGATCAACAATACTATTAAACCATGTACATGTAACTACACGGTTAATAATTATCAGCCTGGCAAAGCTTAACAATACTGTTGCTAACGACGCTGAAGCTAACTTAGCAACTTAGCAACCGGACCTCACAGAGCTATGATAAAAACATTAGCGCTCCACCTACGCCAGCCAGCCCTCATCTGCTCATCACCACCCGTGCTCACCTGCGTTCCAGCAATCGACGGCGCGACGAAGGACTTCACCCGATCATCCGTGGGGTGGGCGGCTAGCATCGGCTAGGCGTCTGCTATCCAAGTAAGTACTCCTTGTTGTGTTGCTACAGCCAGCCGCTAATACACCGATCCCACCTACAACGTTCTTCTTTGCAGCCTCCATTGTTCATTAAACAAATTGCAAAAGATTCACCAACACAGATGTCCAGAATACTGTGGAATTATGAAATGAAAACAGAGCTTTTTGTATAGGATTTTACGGGCTCCGAATACTTCCCTTGCCCTCGTGACGTCACACGCATACGTCATATCCAAAGGAGTTTTTCAACCGGAAGTTTAGCGGGAGTAGTTGGTAGTAGTGGGTTTCAGTAGGCCTTTAAATGCCTACTGAAACCCACTACTACTGACCACGCAGTCTGATAGTTTATATATCAATGATGAAATCTTAACATTGCAACACATGCCAATACGGCCGGGTTAACTTATAAAGTGCAATTTTAAATTTCCCGCGAAACTTCCGGTTGAAAACGTCTCTGTATGATGATGTGTGCTCGTGACGTCACGGAGTGAACGGAAGTATTCGGACTTCATTGGATCCAATACAAAAAAGCTCTGTTTTCACCACATAATTCCACAGTATTCTGGACATCTGTGTTGGTGAATCTTTTGCAATTTGTTTAATGAACAATGAAGACTGCAAAGAAGAAAGCTGTAGGTGGGATCGGTGTATTAGCGGTTGGCTGCAGCAACACAACCAGGAGGACTTTGAGATGGATAGCAGACGCGCTAGCCGCCGACCTTACCTTGACTTCCTCCGTCTCCGGGCCGCCGACCGCATCTATGATCGGGTGAAGTCCTTCGTCGCGCCGTCGATCGCTGGAACGCAGGTGAGCACGGGTGTTGATGAGTAGATGAGGGCTGGCTGGCGCAGGTGGATAGCTAATGTTTTTAGCATAGCTCTGTCGAGGTCCCGTAGTTAAATTAGCTTCAATGGCGTCGTTAGCAACAGCATTGTTAAGCTTCGCCAGGCTGGAAAGCATTAACCGTGTAGTTACATGTCCATGGTTTAATAGTATTGTTGATTTTCTGCCTATCCTTCCAGTTAGGGGTTTACGGTATTTATTTTGTTTCTATCTGCATTTAAGCACGATGCTATCACGTTATCTCCGTAGCTAAAGAGCTTCGCCGATGTATTGTCGTGGAGATAAAAGTCACTGTGAATGTCCATTTCGCGTTCTCGACTCTCATTTTCAAGAGGATATAGTATCCGAGGTGGTTTGAAATACAAATCCGTGATCCACAATAGAAAAAGGAGAAAGTGTGGAATCCAATGAGCCAGCTTGTACCTAAGTTACGGTCAGAGCGAAAAAAGATACGTCCTGCACTGCAGTCTAGTCCTTCCCTCCCACGTTCCTCATCCACGAATCTTTCATCCTCGCTCAAATTAATGGGGTAATCGTCGCTTTCTCTGTCCGAATCGCTCTCGCTGCTGGTGTAAACAATAGGAAAATGTGAGGAGCCTTTCAACCTGCGACGTCACGCTACTTCCGGTACAGGCAAGGCTTTTTTTATCAGCGATCAAAAGTTGCGACCTTTATCGTCGATGTTCTCTACTAAATCCTTTCAGCAAAAATATGGCAATATCGCGAAATGATCAAGGATGACACATAGAATGGATCTGCTATCCCCGTTTAAATTAAAAAATGTCATTTCAGTAGGCCTTTAACAGGAAGCACACTGTCTGTATTTCCCTCGCACATTTAACCGTGCGGTCCAGATATAAAAATGATGGAGTTTTATGGGGCTTCCTCCGGAAATCGCGGAACAATTTGCCGAAGCAGCCGCGCATCCCGGACTTCCTCCCTCCGCCACCTCGCCGCTATTACCCGACATTTAGCGTGTCCGAGGCTCAGGACTGGAAAATCAATGCTCAGGCGCCGCGCAGCCTCTCCGGTGAAATTACAGCAATGGAAAATAGCATATTGCTTTGAGCGCCGGTGGCTCGGCAGAGTGGGGGAAATGGGTCGGAACGTCGGAGGAGGTCAGGATTTGCAGCTCGAAGGGGAGACAAAGTTGCTGGATGGACTTTAGTTCACACTTGTCTTCATTTTGTTTTGCACTAAGGCAGGGCTCTTCAACTACATCTTGAAGAGGGCCGCCGTTTCAAGAGCCCGAGGGCTCAGGGGCCGCACATCGACATGTGGATGTTTTCTCAGAAAGTGCCCCCCCCAGGTTGTATTCCTTTGAGACGGCGTGTACTTATTTGCAAAGTAAACACACTACACTGTCAATAAATTCATTATTCTGCCCTTGCTACTCGTTCCCAGCGTGTGCAGTTAGACATATAGTTAACTGCATGAAGGAACAGAAGCTCCAGAAGTTTTGAGAATTGATGTTCCTTATTTTGAACTATTTTCCTTCCTCGGTTTTATTTCTTTACACTTATTCCTTCATTTAGGTTTGTAAGACTGAAAATATAAACATGAAATAAACATAACTGTAGGGTTGTTTCGATACCAATATTTTGGCACCGGCACCAAAATGTTTTTCGATACTTTTCTAAATAAAGGGGACCACAAAAAATGGCATTATTGGCTTTATTTGAACAAAAAATCTTACGGTACATTAAACATGTGTTTCTTATTGCAATCAAAGAACAATTGTGGCCTTAAATAAAATAGTGAACATGCTAGACCACTTCTCTTTTAGTAGTAAGTAAGCAAACAAAGGCTCTTAATTTGGCAGAAACATATTGTGTCATAAATGGATTATTAATCTACTTGTCTAAAAGTCTGATTTTTGACATTTATTAAGATTTTTTTTCAGAACATATATACTTTGTTGTCTAGTTGCTGGTAAAAGTCAGATTGTTGAGCTATATTTCGATTTTTTTTTCAGAACATTCATACTTTGTTGTCCAGTTGCTGGTAAAAGTCAGATTTTGCGACTTATTTTTTTTCTTTTTCAGAACATTCATACTTTGTTGTCCAGTCGCTGGTAAAAGTCCGATTTTTGCGACTTTTTTTTTTTTTTTTCAGAACATTCAAACTTTGTTGTCCAGTCTCTGGTAAAAGTCCTATTTTTGCGAATTATTTAGATTTTTTTCAAAACATTCATACTTTGTTGTCCAGTCGCTGGTAAAAGTCAGATTTTTGCGATTTATTTAGATTTTTTTTCAGAACATTCAAACTTTGTTATCCAGTCTCTGGTAAAAGTCCTGTTTTTGCGACCTATTTTGATTTTTTTTCAAAACATTCACACTTTGTTGTCCAGTCGCTGGTAAAAGTCAGATTTTTGCGATTTATTTAGATTATTTTTTAGAACATTCATACTTTGTTGTCCAGTCGCTGGTACAAGTCAGATTTTTGCGACTTATTTTCTTTCTTTTTTTTCCAGAACATTCATACTTTGTTGTCCAGTCTCTGGTAAAAGTCATATTTTTTCGATTTATCTGAATTTTTTTTCAGAACATTCATACTTTGTTGTCCAGTCTCTGGTAAAAGTCAGATTTTCGCGGTTTATTTATATATTTTTTCAGAACATTCAAACTTTGTTGTCCAGTCGATGGTAAAAGTCAGATTTTCGCGGTTTATTTAGATTTTTTTTTCCCAGAACATTCATACTTTGTTGCCAGTCACTGCTAAAAGTCAGATTTTTGTGACTCATTTTCTTTTTTTTTCAGAACATTCATACTTTGTTGTCCAGTCGCTGGTAAAAGTCAGATTTTTGTGACTCATTTTCTTTTTTTTTTCAGAACATTCATACTTTGTTGTCCAGTCTCTGGTAAAAGTCCGATTTTTGCGAGCTATTTAGATTTTTTTTCAAAACATTCATACTTTGTTGTCCAGTCGCTGGTAAAACTCAGATTTTTTAGATTTTTTTTCTCAGAACATTCATACCTTGTTGTCCAGTTGCTGGTAAAAGTCTGATTTTTGCGACTTATTTTCTTTCTTTTTTTCAGAACATTCATACTTTGTTGTCCAGTTGCTGGTAAAAGTCAGATTTTTGCGACTTATGTTCTTTCTTTCTTTTCCAGAACATTCATACTTTGTTGTGCAGTCGCTGGTAAAACTCAGATTTTTGCAATTTATTTACATTTTTTTTCAGAACATTCATACTTTGTTGTCCAGTCGCTGGTAAAAGTCCGATTTTTGCGACCTATTTTGATTTTTTTTTCAAAACATTCATATTTTGTTGTCCAGTCGCTGGTAAAACTAGATTTTTGCGATTTATTCAGATTTTTTTTCTCAGAACATTCATACTTTGTTGTGTGGTCGCTGGTAAAACTTCGTTTTTTAGATTTATTTAGATTTTTTTCTCAGAACATTCATACTTTGTTGTGCAGTCTCTGTTAAAAGTCAGATTTTTGCGATTTATATAGATTTTTTTTCAGAACATTCAAACATTGTTGTCCAGTCGCTGGTAAAAGTCAGATTTTTGCGACTTATGTTCTTTCTTTCTTTTCCAGAACATTCATACTTTGTTGTGCAGTCGCTGGTAAAACTCAGATTTTTGCAATTTATTTAGATTTTTTTTCAGAACATTCATACTTTGTTGTCCAGTCGCTGGTAAAAGTCTGATTTTTGCCACCTATTTTGATTTTTTTTCAAAACATTCATATTTTGTTGTCCAGTCGCTGGTAAAACTAGATTTTTGAGATTTATTCCGATTTTTTTTCTCAGAACATTCATACTTTGTTGTGTGGTCGCTGGTAAAACTCCGTTTTTTAGATTTATTTTGATTTTTTTCTCAGAACATTCATACTTTGTTGTGCAGTCTCTGGTAAAAGTCAGATTTTTGCGATTTATATAGATTTTTTTTCAGAACATTCAAACATTGTTGTCCAGTCGCTGGTAAAAGTCCGATTTTTGCGACTTATGTTCTTTCTTTCTTTTCCAGAACGTTCATACTTTGTTGTGCAGTCGCTGGTAAAACTCAGATTTTCGCAATTTATTTAGATTTTTTTTCAGAACATTCATACTTTGTTGTGCAGTCTCTGGTAAAAGTCAGATTTTTGCGATTTATATAGATTTTTTTTCAGAACATTCAAACATTGTTGTCCAGTCGCTGGTAAAAGTCAGATTTTTGCGACTTATGTTCTTTCTTTCTTTTCCAGAACATTCATACTTTGTTGTGCAGTCGCTGGTAAAACTCAGATTTTCGCAATTTATTTAGATTTTTTTTCAGAACATTCATACTTTGTTGTCCAGTCGCTGGTAAAAGTCCGATTTTTGCGACCTATTTTGATTTTTTTTCAAAACATTCATATTTTGTTGTCCAGTCGCTGGTAAAACTAGATTTTTGCGATTTATTCAGATTTTTTTTCTCAGAACATTCATACTTTGTTGTGTGGTCGCTGGTAAAACTCAGTTTTTTAGATTTATTTTGATTTTTTTCTCAGAACATTCATGCTTTGTTGTGCAGTTTCTGGTAAAAGTCAGATTTTTGCGATTTATATAGATTTTTT
Organism: Entelurus aequoreus; assembly: GCF_033978785.1. Taxonomy (NCBI): domain Eukaryota; kingdom Metazoa; phylum Chordata; class Actinopteri; order Syngnathiformes; family Syngnathidae; genus Entelurus; species Entelurus aequoreus. The sequence continues at coordinate 18,093,728 of NC_084741.1, read as the reverse complement.
TTCAGAACATTCAAACATTGTTGTCCAGTCGCTGGTAAAAGTCAGATTTTTGCGACCTATTTCGATTTTTTTTCAAAACATTCATACTTTGATGTCCAGTCGCTTGTAAAAGTCCGATTTTTGCGACTTATTTTCTTTCTTTTTTCAGAACATTCATACTTTGTTGTCCAGTCGCCGGTAAAAGTCTGATTTTTGCGATTTATTTTGATTTTTTTTCAGAACATTCAAACATTGTTGTCCAGTCGCTGGTAAAAGTCAGATTTTTGCGACTTATTTTCTTTCTTTTTTTTCCAGAACATTCATACTTTGCTGTCCAGTCTCTGGTAAAAGTCAGATTTTTTCGATTTATCAGAATTTTTTTTCAGAACATTCATACTTTGTTGTGCAGTCTCTGGTTAAAGTCCGATTTTTGCGATTTATTTGGATTTTTTTTTTCCAGAACATTCATACTTTGTTGTCCAGTCTCTGGTAAAACTCAGATTTTTGCGATATATTTGGATTTTTTTCTCAAAACATTCATACTTTGTTGTCCTGTCTCTGGTAAAAGTCAGATTTTTTCGATTTATCAGAATTTTTTTTTCAGAACATTCATACTTTGTTGTCCAGTCTCTGGTTAAAGTCCGATTTTTGCGATTTATTTGGATTTTTTTTCCCAGAGCATTTATACTTTGTTGTCCAGTCGCTGGTAAAAGTCAGATTTTTGCGATTTATTTGGATTTTTTTTTTCAGAACATTCATACTTTGTTGTCCAGTCTCTGGTAAAACTCAGATTTTTGCGATTCATTTGGAGTTTTTTTTCAGAACATTCATACTTTGTGTCCAGTCGCTGGTAAAAGTCAGATTTTTGCGACCTATTTTGATTTTTTTTCCAAACATTCATATTTTGTTGTCCAGTCGCTGGTAAAACTAGATTTTTGGGATTTATTTAGATTTTTTTTCTCAGAACATTCATACTTTGTTGTGCAGTCGCTGGTAAAACTCAGATTTTTTAGATTTATTTAGATTTTTTTTCTCAGAACATTCATACTTTGTTGTCAAGTCGCTGGTAAAAGTCAGATTTTTTAGATTTATTTAGATTTTTTTTCTCAGAACATTCATACTTTGTTGTCAAGTCGCTGGTAAAAGTCAGATTGTTGCGATTTATTGAGATTTATTTTTCAGAATATTCATACTTTGTTGTCCAGTCTCTAGTAAAAGTCAGATTTTAGCGACTCAATTCTATTTTTTTTCAGAACATTCATACTTTGTTGTCCAGTCGCTGGTGAAAGTCAGATTTTTGCGATGTATTTATTTTAGAACACTAATACTTCGTTGTCTAGTCGCCGATGAAAGTCTGGTTTTTGCGATTTATTTTACAGAGTCGATCGTGCCAGTTTTAGTTTGAATGAGTTGTCTTCTTCTACTCACCCCACTGTTGCTTCAAAGTGACACATATGCCTCTCTGCTGCCCCCTGCGGGGTGGCAGGAGATCTGCATACAAGAGCAACACTCATTTGAATGGTATCATCAAGCCTTTTTGGGTGATGTTCGGCGGTTGAACAGCACTAAAGTATCTAGACTATCTACAAAATTCTCGTATACACTTGCAGAACTTCCAGAATGTGCCTCAACGTATGCAAAGGAAATATGTGGCGGGATTGACATGAACAAAGCAGGTGTTTACATGGATAACACAAATATTGTACATGGCCTCCAGGTTGTTGTCTACATAACAGATGAGAACGACTGCACTCCTGAGTTCCTCCACTCCATCTACACTCGAGACAACATTCCTGAGAACGTCGCACCCGGAACGTCGCTGCTGCAAGGTCAGTTTGCTTTGAGAATAAAAAGTGTTTGGCGCAAGGTGGGTGTGGGGGTCCAAACTAGGGCCCACGGGCCAAGTGTGGCATGCCAGCGTTCAATAAAGCATCGCAGCTCTGAGTACTTTCAAATGAGTCATAAATACCAGGCAGTCTCTAAATGCTACGGATTTGCTGTCATTGTCCGTAGAAAAAAAAAGTACTGGTATTTTCCTGAGGTATTGTACCGTTTTTAATTTATTAGTATATTGTACAACCCTACATTCCACTAGTGTTGTCCCGATACCAATAATTTGGTACCGGTACCGGTACCAAAATGTATTTCGATACTTTCCGGTACTTTTGTAAATAAAGGGCACCACAAAAAATTGCATTATTGGCTTTATTTTAACAAAAGAATCTTAGGGTACATTAAACATATGTTTCTTATTGCAAGTTTGTCCTTAAATAAAATAGTGAACATACTAGACAACTCGTCTTTTAGTAGTAAGTAAACAAAGGCTCCTAATTTAGTCTGCTGACATATGCAGTAACATACTGTGTCATTTTCCATTCTATTATTTTGTCAAAATTATTTAGGACAAGCGGTAGAAAATGTATTATTAATCTACTTGTTCATTTACTGTTAATATCTGCTTACTTTCTCTTTTAACATGTTCTATCTACACTTCTGCTAAAATGTAATAATCACTTATTCTTCTGTTTGGATACTTTGCATTAGTTTCGGATGATACCACAAATTTGGGTATCAATCCGATACCAAGTCGTCACAGGATCATACATTGGTCATATTCAAAGTCCTCATGTGTCCAGGGACATATTTCCTGACTTTATAAACATAATAAACATTTTAAAAAGGAAAAAAGATGTTGTGATGCTAAAAAATATAGATATAATCATAGTAGTATCGACTAGATACGCTCCTGTACTTGGTATCATTACAGTTGACGTTAGGTGTAGATCCACCAATGGTGTTTGTTTACATTGTTACGCCGGTGAGCTACGGTGTGTAGTGAAGCATGTTTAGCTATTCCTGGTCCTGCAGGGATGATACTTGTAAGACACTTACTTTATTTGTCGCCATGGAGACGAGTATTAGTGATTTAGAAGTAGCTACAACACTGCCGACTGCGGATGGACTTTAGCACAAGGGTTAAAGCACCTCTTCCTGAGGGCGTTTCAGTGTTATAACTTCACCTTTATCGATAGTTTTTAAGCCAAAATGCGTCCGTTCTCCCTTTTCTGTCTCCACACTGTGTCTGCTTGTAAGCACTCAGTGATTGTGCGCTGCCGAACATGCTCGTCTGCTCGTAAACCACCAATGACACGACGTGACGACAACAGAGGGGCGGGGGACCGGTACTTTTTAGAGGCGGTATAGTACCGAATATGATTCATTAGTATCGCGGTACTATACTAATACCGCTATACCGTACAACCCTACATTCCACACTACAACATTTTAAAAATGTATGTTTGGTTCGTGTCAGAGATGTCCGATACTGGCTTTTTTGCCGATATCCGATATTCCGATATTGTCCAACTCTTAATTACCGATTCCGATATCAACCAATACCGATATATACAGTCGTGGAATTAACACATTAGTATGCCTAATTTTGTTGTGATGCCCCGCTGGATGCATTAAACCAGGGGTGTCCAAAGTGCGGCCCGGGGGCCATTTGCGGCCCGTAGCTAATTGTTTAGCGGCCCGCCACACATTCTGGAAATACTATTGTAAAAATAAAAAAAGAACATTAAAAAAAGTGGAATGAGGTGAAATCTAACGAGAAAAAGTTGCAATGTTGACACAAAAGCTGCCATGCAAGCTGTTTTTTTTTCTTTTGTCTTTCTTTATTTTTCTTTTTTTGCCATTGCTCAAAAAATAATAATAATGACAAAAAATCCATGTTATAATGAATTATTTTCAGGGCTCCAATTACTTCAAATATTTCACTTTAAAATGTTTTATGTGGTAAATATTGCATATATTGTGTAGTAGCCATATAAAAACATCAAAGTTTTCTTTGACAAAAGCGCATAAAACAAACAAAATAATAGATCCAGCATAAAATGGACAGATATGTCTGAAGTTGATCTCGTAACTTAAGTGTTGAAAGAAAAACAAATAATAATAAAAATGTATCACTTTATGAGTGGGGCACCTTTTGGATCCCAAATATATTTAGTGATTTTTTATTTATCTTTTCACTGTGATTACTCAAAAATATGAAAGAATTAAAATCAATGGTGTCCTGAATTATTGATCTTTTAGGGCTCTAATTACTAAATACTGCATATTTCAGTTTTACTATAAAAAAAACAGAAAAGCCATAAAACATTTTTTTTAATTTGTATTACTTTATATCAACTTGAAGTTGATATAGAGATTTACTGTAAGCGTTAAATAATTTAAAAAAAATAATAATCTGACTTATTTTTAAAATTTTAATGACTGAGACCCTTTATGGTCCCCGGAACCCCTAAAGGTAAAATGAATAAAAAAATGCATATATTTTGTTATGGTTTGAAAATGAAAAATATCAAAATGGCCCCCACATGCTTTAATTTTTCCGTGTGCGGCCCTCAGTGGAAAAAGTTTGGACACCCCTGCATTAAACAATGTAACAAGGTTTTCCAAAATAAATCAACTCAAGTTATGGGGAAAAATGCCAACACGGCACCGCCATATTTATTATTGAAGTCACAAAGTGACTAGCGTGGGGGTGTATATCGTAGCGTCCCGGAAGAGTTAGTGCTGCAAGGGGTTCTGGGTATTTGTTCTGTTGTGTTAATGTTGTGTTACGGTGCGGATGTTCTCCCCAATTGTGTTTGTCATTTTTGTTTGGTGTGGGTTCACAGTGTGGCGCATATTTGTAACAGTGTTAAAGTTGTTTATACGGTCACCTTCAGTGTGACCTGTATGGCTGTTGACCAAGTGTGACTTGCATTCACTTGTGTGTGTGAAAAGCCGTAGATATTATGTGACTGGGCCGACACGCAAAGGCAGTGCCTTTAAGGTTTATTGGCGCTCTGTACTTCTCCCTACGTCCGTGTACACAGCGGCGTTTTAAAAAGTCATACATTTTACTTTCTGAAACCGATACCGATAATTTCCGATATTACATTTTAAAGCATTTATCGGCCGATAATATCGGCAGACCGATATTATCGGACATCTCTAGTTTGTGTTGATATTAATCTCGTATAATCGATAAAGTCAAAGCTCCAATATCGGCCTTGTATCGGAAGTGAAAAAGTGGTATCAGCACACTCCTAGTTTATTAATGTGCGACTGTTCTAAAAGATCTTCTTTTTTTTTAGCTCATTACGCTTCAATGCTTCTTCCTCCTCCTCCTCCTCCTCCTCCTCCGCAGTTTTGGCGCGGGACTGCGACTCGGGCGCCAACTCGGAGCTCTCCTACCGGGTGCACAGCAGCGACTTTGACATCACCGCGGGGGGCGTGGTCAGCCCCGCCCGCCGCCTGGACTACGAGCGGCCCAATCACGTCTACGAGTTCTCGGTGGTCGCCGTGGACGCCGGCACTCCGCCCCGCACGGGCTCCGCCTCCGTGCGCGTCCGAGTGGCCAACAGCAACGACGAGTCGCCCGTCTTCTCGCAGAGCGTGTACGTTCACTCTCTCTCTCTCCCGTCTCTCGCCCAGTTGCTCTCATTAGTCTATTTTTAATCCATCTGTCTGTTTCACACATCATTTTTACTTTCTCGCCACACCTTTTTTTCCCCCTCGTTGTTCACACCCCCGTCTTTTTGCACCTTCACTCCCTCCTGTTTCTGAAATTTTTTTCTTTTTTTCTTTTTTTCTTTTTTTAAAACTTTTTATTCGACCCCTTTTACCGTATTGCATTTGCACTATCTTGTTTAGCACATTCATTGTTTATGTTATTTGTTAGTTTTTTTGTTTTGCTTAGTTTATTTGTTTTTTTTTTTGCTCTATGCTTTTTTAACCTGTAAAGCACTTTGGTTCAATTTTTTTTTTTTTTTTTTTTTTTTTTTTTTTTTTTTTTTTTTACTTTTTATTCGACCCCTTTTACCGTATTGCATTTGCACTATCTTGTTTAGCACATTCATTGTTTATGTTCTTTGTTTGTTTTTTTGTTTTGCTTAGTTTTTTTGTTGTTTTTTTGCTCTATGCTTTTTTAACCTGTAAAGCACTTTGGTTCGATTTAAAAGTTGTTGAAAACGTGCTATATAAATAAATTTGACTTGACTTGACTTGACTTGACTTGACTTGACTTGACTTGACTGTGTGGATCCAAACTCCAACTCAACTTCTAACTTTTCTCCAGTTACAAGACCTTCCTCAGCGAGGATGCCGGGCCCGACACGCTGGTCGCCATCGTCCACGCCAACGACCCCGACGGGGACGCCGTGTCGTACGCCATCACCGGCGGCAACGAGGACAGCAACTTCCTGCTGGACAACCAGAAAGGTGAGAGAGACGTGACGTAGATTGGCGATAAGTATGACGATCCTCCTGGTAGGGGTGTATCCCTTTATGGAGGATGCCTGTGCGTGTCTTAGTTTAACGTGGGGAGACTGGTGCACAGACAGTCACCACACCATCCTTGACAGAATCGGGTCAGGGTCCAGTGGCATGGAGTCCAAGACGACTGGGGGACCCTTTTCTGCTGCAGCCTTCTTTCGCATCGCAGCCGTTGTGGTAGTTCTTAAAATCTACCGTCTTCCCCCTGCTCCGCCGTTGAGGTCTTCACCGTATCCCTGGCTAGGGGGCAGTCAGGTACTAGGCCTTTGCCAAGGGCCACCTGGGGTAACAGTAGTAAAGGGGTTAACCTCCTAGTGCCCCAAGACCCCCATAGAGTAAGCTGACCCTATTCTGAAACCCCAAAAAGAGGACACATATATGCGTGCCAAGGCGGGCAGCACGCCAAGGCCGGGACCGCATTTTCCGCACTATAAGGCGCACCTAAAATCCTCCAATTTTCTCAAAAGCTGACAGTGCGCCTTATAATCCGGTGCGCCTTATATATGGACCAATATTGAGCCACCACAGGTCTCGCAACTACGGGATGCATAAAGTAACCCAAGCCTCTACAGTGTTTCCCATAAACTGCCAAGATACCTGTGGCGGTGGGGGCGTGGCTATGGGCGTGGTCACCATGACATCATCGAGTAATTTGCATAATTTACTACAATGATATGATTTTCTCTAAAAAGGCTCAAAAAATGTATACTTACTAATTAATAATAACAGTTTTGTTTTAAACGTCCATCCATCCATCCATCCATTTTACAATATAATTACAACACTTTATGTACATATTTATTTACAGGTTTGAACAATAAGTTATTCACTGAAATATATTTATTAATTGTGGTTCTTACAAAAAATATATATTAAAATATAAAAGCTAAAATGTCTCTTAAAGCTCTGCGCCTTTAGTTAGTGCATACTAAATAATTAAACTTCAGCCTACTAAATAATGCTATTTGGTAACAGTAGAAGAGAAAGTCAAACACAAATACAAATAGACGGAATAGAAATTGAAAGAGTAAACGAAACCAAATTTCTAGGTATAATGATTGATGATAAATTGAACTGGAAATCTCACGTAAAAAATATACAACATAAAGTAGCAAGAAACACGTCAATAATGAATAAAGCAAAACCTGTTCTAGACCAAAAATCCCTTCATATTCTATACTGCTCACTAGTGTTACCATATCTGAGTTACTGTGTAGAAATATGGGGAAATAATTACAAAAGTACACTTCATTCATTAACGGTGTTACAAAAAAGATCAGTTAGAATAATACATAATGTTGGATATAGAGAACATACAAACCCTTTATTTATTGAATCAAAAATACTGAAATTCCACGACAAAGTGAATTTGCAAACAGCTAAAATTATGCACAAAGCAAACTATAACCTGCTACCCAAGAATATACAACAATTCTTCTCAAAAAAAGAGGAGAAATATAATCTTAGAGAAAAACGTAATTTAAAACATTTGTTTGCACGTACAACACTTAAGACCTTCAGTATATCAGTATGTGGAATTAAATTATGGAATGGATTAAGCAAAGCAATCAAACAATGTACTAATATGATGCACTTCAAGAAACTCTTCAAACTTAAAGTGTTTACAAAGTACAAAGAAGAAGAACCATGACAAACATTCTCAATTTATTTCATCCATCCATTCATTCATTCTTAAAGTAATCTTACTTATCTCATCATATGAAATATGACTTACTTCACCAATTATTATTATTAAATTCTTACTATTATTTATTTATTTATTTTTATTGTGATTACTTATGGAGTTTATTGTGAAAAAATTGTGAACAGGAAGTGAACAAAAAGTTTTGCAACTGTTATGTAAAGAAGAGGGGTAGGATTAAATAAGCTCTGCTTCTTCCTACTCCTTTTCGAACATGTTGAAAAGAAACTGGAAATTGTGATGTATCATGTTGTTTGATTGATTTGATTGAGACTTTTATTAGTAGGTTGCACAGTGAAGTACATATTCCGTACAATTGACCACTAAATGGTAACACCCGAATAAGTTTTTCAACTTGTTTAAGTCGGGGTCCACTTAAATTGATTCATGATACAGATATATACTATCATATATACTATCATCATAATACAGTCATCACACAAGATAATCACATTGAATTATTTACATTATTTACAATCAGGAGTGTGGAGGGGGGGTGGGGGGGGGGGGGTGGGTGGGATATGGACATCAAGTAGTGGACATAGAGAGAGAGAGAGAGAGAGAGAGATCAGAAGGCATAAGAAAAAGAATCTGCATTTGATTGTTTACATTTGATTATTAGCAATCCGGGGAGGGTGTTAGTTTAGGGTTGTAGCTGCCTGGAGGTGAACTTTTATAGCGGTTTTGAAGGAGGATAGAGATGCCCTTTCTTTTATACCTGTTGGGAGCGCATTCCACATTGATGTGGCATAGAAAGAGAATGAGTTAAGACCTTTGTTAGTTCGGAATCTGGGTTTAACGTGGTTAGTGGAGCACCCCCTGGTGTTGTGGTTATGGCGGTCATTTACGTTAAGGAAGTAGTTTGACATGTACTTCGGTATCAGGGAGGTGTAGCGGATTTTATAGACTAGGCTCAGTGCAAGTTGTTTAACTCTGTCCTCCACCTTGAGCCAGCCCACTTTAGAGAAGTGGGTAGGAGTGAGGTGGGATCTGGGGTGGAGGTCTAGAAGTAACCTGACTAGTTTGTTCTGAGATGTTTGGAGTTTAGATTTGAGGGTTTTGGAGGTGCTAGGGTACCAGGAGGTGCATGCGTAATCGAAAAAGGGTTGAACGAGAGTTCCCGCCAGAATCCTCAAGGTGCTTTTGTTGACCAGAGAGGAAATTCTGTAGAGAAATCTCGTTCGTTGGTTAACCTTTTTGATTACCTTGGTTGCCATTTTATCACAGGAAAGGTTAGCCTCTAGAATGGAACCTAGGTAGGTGACCTCATCTTTCCTGGTGATGACACTGTCACCTACTTTTATGGTGAAGTGATTGACTCTCTTAAGTTTGATGTGGGACCCAAACAGGATGGATTCTGTTTTACCCAAGTGGATGGATAGCTTGTTGTCAGCGAGCCAGGTGCAAGTTCTACAGAGCTCAGCACTGAGGATTTTCTCCACCTGTGACTTGTCCTTGCCGGATACCAGCAGGGCAGAGTCATCCGCAAACAAAAACAATTCACAGTCACATGCCGATGACATGTCGTTTATGTATATTAGGAACAGTAAAGGTCCCAATATACTGCCTTGGGGGACTCCACAGTTCACCGAGAGGGGGGGGGACACGGTGCCGTTCACCTCTACCACCTGCTCCCTCCCCTCCAAGTAAGACTGCATCCAGCTCCAAGAGGTTTTGTTAAATCCGATTGCTCTGAGCTTATCCAACAGTATAGCGTGGTTAACGGTGTCAAAGGCCTTCTGAAGGTCCAGCATGACCATGCCGCAGTATTTGCCCGCGTCCACCTCATGTTTGATGTGGTCGGTCAGATAGAGAAGGCATGTGTCAGTGGAGTGGTTAGTTCTGAAGCCGGATTGGAATTTGTACATGAGTTTATTAGTGGCAAGGTAACTATCGACCTGTTCATAAACTATTTTCTCCATTACTTTCGAAATGGAGCTGAGAATAGAAACAGGTCGGTAGTTGCCAGGTTCCAATTTGCTTCCTTTTTTAAAGAGGGGAGTTACTCTTGCTATCTTAAAATCTTTTGGTACTTGTACTTGTATGCTTGCATGTTCGAAATAAACTCAAACTCAAACTCAAACTACTACAACCATATTATTTACCAGCAACATAAAGTGAAACAGAGGCAGAGGTGTCCTGCCACAGTCAGTAACAAATAAACAGAAAACAGTAGTGGTGGTAGATAGACACAGAGCTTCATCAAACATCTGATCCAGTGAACAAAGAGCTCAAAAAATCTTGATAAATAAATAAATGATAAATGGGTTATACTTGTAAAGCGCTTTTCTACCTTCAAGGTACTCAAAGCGCTTTGACAGTATTTCCACATTCACCCATTCACACACACATTCACACACTGATGGAGGGAGCTGCCATGCAAGGCGCTAACCAGCAGCCATCAGGAGCAAGGGTGAAGTGTCTTGCCCAAGGACACAACGGACGTGACTAGGATGGTAGAAGGTGGGGATTGAACCCCAGTAACCAGCAACCCTCCGATTGCTGGCACGGCCACTCTACCAACTTCGCCACGCCGCCCCCTACACTTCTCTTTTGTAAAGTAAATCTGAACAGCCGATATGGGCATTTACATCAACTATATGATTTGCCTGAGAAGCTTGACAGGACACAAAAAAATAAATTAAAAAAAATAAAAATAAAAAATAAAAACCTTTTTTTTTTTTTTTGTGGCGGCCTTAATTTTTTCGTGGCGGGCCGCCACAAACAAATGAATGTGTGGGAAACACTGCTCTACTGTAGCGTCTATTCTATGCGCCTTATAATGCGGTGCGCCTTATATATGAACAAAGTTTTAAAATAGGCCATTCATTGACGGTGCGCCTTATAATTCGGTGCGCCTTATAGTGCGGAAAATACGGTAGGTGAAAATCTGCCAATGATACTCGAACTTGCTTTATAAATAATATATTTATTTAAATAAAGCATTTTTTCTCCTCTGTTGACAGCAGTGTTGGCGGTAGGAATTTTCAAAACGGGGTCCCAGGGACCCCATCAAGTCATAAAAATGGGGTCCCACAGTAAATTTTTGGGGTCCGGTTCCACTTTTTTGTAAGCGTTTTGAAAAAAATATATAAACGTATACATTGTCCTGTTATATCTCACATTTTATATTGTGTTTTGGAAAAAGGTTCTCATAAACGTTACTTAATTCATTAAAAAAAAAAAATACAAAATAAAACAAATGTGTATACATATGTAAATGTATTCAGTTATAAACATTCATTCACTTTCTTCTTTCCTTCATGGATCTAAACTTTAACGCTGCTGGTATTGTTTTTATTGAATAAGTTGTAGGTGTATTTATTTCAGTATAAAAGTGTAAAAAGTGTTTTGCTTGGGTGATGAAATGATGATAATGGTGTGCCAGGGCATACATACAGTTTATATTTAACGCTTAAATCTCTGGAGTCTACATCAACTTCACATCTATCCCTCATTTCAAAATGTTTTAGTTTTTTTATGTTGTTTTTTTTGTTTGTTTGTTTGTTTTCCGCCCTTTTTTGTCAAACAAAACTATGTTTTTTATGGCAAACACACAAAATATGCAAAATCTTCCACCAAAAATATTTTTTAGGGATCTCCGATAATGGCTTTTTGCCGATATGCCGATATTGTCCAACTCTTTAATTACCGATACCGATATCAACCGATACCGATATCAACCGATATATACAGTCGTGGAATTAACACATTATTATGCCTAATTTGGACAACCAGGTATGGTGAAGATAAGGTCCTTTTTAAAAAAATGAATCAAATAAAATAAGATAAATAAATTAAAAACATTTTCTTGAATAAAAAAGAAAGTAAAACGATATAAAAACAGTTACATAGAAACTAGTAATTAATGAAAATGAGTAAAATTAACTGTTAAAGGTTAGTACTATTAGTGGACCAGCAGCACGCACAATCATGTGTGCTTACGGACTGTATCCCTTGCAGACTGTATTGATATATATTGATATATAATGTAGGAACCAGAATATTAATAACAGAAAGAAACAACCCTTTTGTGTGAATGAGTGTAAATGGGGGAGGGAGGTTTTTTGGGTTGGTGCACTAATTGTAAGTGTATCTTGGGTTTTTTATGTTGATTTAATAAAAAAAAAAAAAAAAAAAAAAGTGATACCGATAATAAAAAAAAACGATACCGATCATTTCCGATATTACATTTTAAAGCATTTATCGGCCGATAATATCGGACATCTCTACTTATATTCTGTAACATTCACAGTTTGGAAAAAAAAGTGCAGAGGTAGAAATATTCAAAATAACCTCTTATATATAATCTAAACATAAATAATGCAAAAAACAAGTTAATTAAATGTAAACAAAAAACAGCAGACGAGCTCTCGCCCTGCACAGCTGTTTTGTGCTTTGTAGTGTCCATATGGGCTTGTAGATCGTTATTTGCCACAGATATATACCTTCCTGCTTTGCACACAGTGCATTCTGCTTCCCATGTGTCACGGCCAGGACCAAAACACACATACTTTAACCACAAATCATCCGTGAAGTTGCATTTACGTTTCGGGTTTATCTCTTGTGTCCTGTCTGTCTCTCGACTGTCTCACTCTCTGTCTCTGCCCCTCCCTCACGAATGTTGCTGCGTGCGCACACCTTCACAATTTGTTTTGTTTTTAACCCCTTCTTAACCCTGGACGTACATTGAAAATACACGCAACCCTAACTCAAAATACAGGACATTTGAGGCATTTAAGAAACCCCGCCCGGACAGCCTCGTTAAAGAGGACATGTCCGGGGAAAAGAGGACGTATGGTCAGTCTACCATAGAGGAGCCTCC
>NC_084741.1:18035895-18075895 GCF_033978785.1 Entelurus aequoreus | reverse complement strand
AACCAAATTAAAACAAAAAAATATATTTTCCCCCCCATCTTTTTCCATTTTCATACATTTTTGAAAAAGCTCCAGGGAACCACTAGGACGGAGCTAAAGAGCTGCGGGTTGCTGACACCCGGGCTAAGAAAACACGAGCTGTGGGCCTTCAGTGACCCCTTGGCCACACTTTGGACAGTCCAGTTGGAGAACATCCATGATACTTTCTGCTTTACCGAGTGTCTACTTGTGTGTTCAGGCATCATTAAGCTACGTCGGAGTCCTCCTCCCAGACTGAGAGGTCCTCAGTATGTCCTTACCATCACAGCCACCGACGATAACGCATCCGGCGGTCCGTACCCGCTCAGCAGCTCGGCCCAGGTCATCGTGGGGATCAACGACATCAACAACAACAAGCCCGTCTTCCAGGAGGTGATCCGGTTTGACCACTTAAAGGGGAACTGCACTTTTTTTTGGAATTGTGCCTATTCTTCCTGTTGGTTTTTTTTTGCATGCTAACATGTCAAAATTTGCTCATTCTTAGTGGCTAGTAGTGCAGCTAATGGGAGAAATCAATTCTACCTTTAAATCACTTTAAAAATGCATTCAAAAACTGTCAACAATACTTCATTTACGTTCCATAACCTGTATAATAACCAAGCTGTAGCGACGTTTTTGTAAGAGTGAACACTGAGGAACTCGTTTTCTAGCGTACTCACTAGAGATGTCCGATAATATCGGGCTGCCGATGTTATCGGCCGATAAATGCCTTAAAATGTAATATCGAAAATTATCGGTATCGGTTTCAAAAAGTAAAATGTATGACTTTTTAAAACGCAGCTGTACTGAGTTGTACACGGACGTTAGGGAGAAGTACAGTCATACTTACCAACCCTCCCGATTTTCCCGGGAGACACCCGAATTTCAGTGCCTCTCCCGGGCCAGCCATTCTCCCAAATTTTTCCCGATTTCCACCCAGACAACAATATTGGGGGCATGCCTTAAAGGCACTGCCTTTGCGTGCCGGCCCAATCACATAATATCTACGGGCTTTTCACACAAGTGAATGCAATGCATACTTGGTCAACAGCCATACAGGTCACACTGAGGGTGGACGTATAAACAACTTTAACACTGTTACAAATATGCACCACACTGTGAACCCACACCAAACAAGAATGACAAACACGTTTCGGGAGAACATCCGCACCGTAACACAACATAAACACAACAGAACAAATACCCAGAACCCCTTGCAGCACTAACTCTTCCGGGACGCTACAATATACACCCCCCGCTAAAAGCTGACTACGGAAAGAGATAAGCTAGCTTCTACGTCAACACGAAACGCGTTTCAGTTTGTATTGCAAGACGCAATGCGATAGGACACCAATCTGTACTGAGTGAAAAACATGAACAATCATATTACAGTATCTGTAAAGTATTAGCCCACATTTCAAGTTATATTTTTGTACACAGCTAACCAGACAGCGTGTGTACTGTACTTGTAGTAACACGCATGACGTGCTGCGTGTAGCATGAACAATATTAAAGTGACTCACTCAATGGCTGGCCGGGAACAGTTTTTTTTCTGGTTTATTCGGGTAAGCACTCCATTTATGTCGAAATAACTTGGCTTCAAATTCCACATTTATATCATCAAAGGCACTTTCACCTCACTTACTGGCTTCTACAAGCAGCAGTTCATCCTCAGTATATTCGGCTTCAAAAAGATTTCATTTGAAACAGTAGTCTTCATTGTCTGTTACCAAGTCTGCCATGATTAGAACACACTCGTGTTTGTTTACGGAAGTAGGAACACACATTTGTTGCCAGAAGTCGGACGTGCGCTGCTATGGAAACGCGGAGGATGTTATCATTAAAATGACCAAAATACAGTAAATATTGTACATGTTACATTTTCTTTGAAGGCTACAACAGTGACTCCTACTAGCCGCATCTTTCGAACATTTTTTTTATCACCCTCCAAAAAGTCTTCAAAGAGTCTTAAATACAACATAAAAATGTTCAAATGTATCAGCAATTCATTAACACTGGAGGCAGCTCAAACTTATTTTAATGCAATGAGTATGTCTCGTGTTTATTATTGTATAACACGTTGGTCGCAGGCAAGCAAAATGACACAGAGGCCATTGGAAACTTTGCACAAACAATCGCTCAAAATCCTTGACCGAAAACCACAACACCACTGTTTAGTTCTCCAAAAATATAGATTGTTCAATTTAGCTAACATTCAAAGGTTAGCATCAATACGAATGGCCCATCGAATCCTAAATAACACTGCACCAGCGCCACTTAAGCACTTTGTCCAGTTTACATCTGCTGTGACAACTAGAAACACACGAGCCTCCACCAGGGGGCAGTGTAGCGTACCCAGATGTCAAACATATTTTGCACAATCAGCCTATTTCATATAAAGCGATAAAGGAATGGAACGACCTCATAGCAAACTTGAAAAGTCTTAACAGATTCCTCTTCATTCACAATTGAAGTTAAAAAAGTGGCTTTGGAGCAATCAAAGCTGCTCACACGGTCAATAAGGTGGGCACTATGTTTGACACATCAACTTAATGTGTATTATATTTATCCATGAGAGCATTTTTGTTGTAAATTGTGAGGTGTGTCTGTTAAAATCATGGTTGTTTTTACAAATGATGACAGATGTGAACAAGAGTGTGATGATGTAAAGGAGGTGTGGTTGTATTGTATATTAAGTATGTGTCCATGAAAGGGCATTTTATGACTTTTCTTAATTTGATTACATGCTATAGTACGGGGGTCGGCAACCCGCGGCTCTAGAGCCGCATGCGGCTCTTTAGCGCCGCCCTAGTGGCTCTATGGAGATTTTTCAAAAATGTATGAAGAATGGAAAAAGATGATGGGAAAAATTTTTTTTGTTTTGTTTTAGTATGGTTTCTGTAGGAGGACAAACATGACACATGTTATAAATCACACTGTTTATATTAAACATGCCTCACTGATCCGAGTATTTGGCGAGCGCCGTTTTGTCCTACTTATTTTGGCGGTCCTTGAACTCACCGTATAGTCTGTTTACATGCATAACTTTCTCCGACTTTCTAGGACGTGTTTTATGCCACTTCTTTTTCTGTCTCATTTTGTCCACCACACTTTCAACGTTGTACATGAGTGCACAAAGGTGAGTTTTGTTGATGTTATTGACTTGTGTGGACTGCTTAATCAGACATATTTGGTCACTGCATGACTGCAAGCTAATCGATGCTAACATGCTATTTAGGCTAGCTATATGTACATATTGCATCATTATGCCTCATTTGTAGCTATATTTGAGGTCATTTAGTTTCCTTTAAGTCCTCTTAATTACATTTATATCTCATGACACATGTAATATGGCTTTTACTTTTTTGCGGCTCCAGACAGATTTGTTTTTGTATTTTTGGTCCAATATGGCTCTTTCAACATTTTGGGTTGCCGACCCCTGCTATAGTATGATTTTATTGTCATCATTTTATTGCATGATTTTTGTATCCCTTTAATTTAGGTAGCCAGGGACTGCAGAGGGAAAGTAGCTATTTAGCTATAATCTGGTACAGAACATATCTGTCTTTGTGCTTAATGTTTCTGTGCATTGTCCCTTCAAATAAAAACTAAACTAAACTTAAAAAAAGATCATGATTCTCATAATGATGGTGAACGATAGGAAAAATTCCAAAAAAAAAAGTGCAGTTCCCCTTAAAGGTTCCCTTTCAGTTTAACGCCTCAGATATCTAATGGTTTTGTTTATTTGTGGTCACAGTGTCAGAACTACAGTCTGAACGCTGCAGTCCTAGAGAACCAGCCCCCCGGGACGTTTGTGCTGAAGGTCCAGGCCCACGACGCCGACATGGGGGTGAACGGAGAGGTCAAATATGGCATCATGCACAGAGACGCGGTCTCCGTTGGTTTTGACATCGACGCCGACACGGGTAGGTTCTGGAGCCCGCTTCGGGCGCCGGCCACAAGCATCCCTCGCTAACGTGCCGCCGTCTGCCAGGCGTCATCACGTCAACCGTGAGCTTCGATCGAGAGCGGCAGAGAGAGTTCACGCTGTCCGTGACGGCCACGGACCAAGCTGAGGAGCCGCTCATTGGCATCTGTCAGATTACTGTCCTCATCGCCGACCAGAACGACAACGACCCCAAGTTTGAGAACAGCCGCTACCAGTGTGAGTGCTCGCTAATCATTAGCAACTGTTACGCTTTTCACTTTATCTACTCTGTGGCGTAGTGGTTAGAGTGTCCGCCCTGAGATCGGTAGGTTTTAATAGTCATACCAAAGACCATTTAAATGGGACCCATTACCTCCCTGCTTGGCACTCAGCATCAAGGGTTGGAATTTGGGGTTAAATCACAAAAATCTATTCCCGGGCGCGGCCACCGCTGCTGCTCACTGCTCCCCTCACCTCCCAGGGGGTGATCAAGGGTGATGGGTCAAATGCAGAGAATAATTTCGCCACACCTAGTATGTGTGTGTGACAATCATTGGTACTTTAACTTTAACTTTTAACCTTTCGTTGCGGGGAAAGCTACATATTAAAATGTATTGCTACTCGGGCTGAACAATATGGCTGGAAACTGTATCATGATATAAGTGTTTTACAAAACCAGTGAAGTTGTCACTTTGTGTAAATGCAGGGCCGGCCCGTGGCTTAGGCCGTATAGGCAAATGCTAAGGGCGCCGTCCATCAGGGGGCGCCACGCCAGTGCCACAAATGTTGGAGAAAAAAAAAAAAGTTGGTACTATTATTTCTAAATACAAAAAATAATCCCACGTTAATTAAAATGCAAAGTAAAGCCTATTTAATAGAAATATTATTTGTTACAACATTACGCCCCCCCTCCCCCGCACGGTGCGCCCCCTCCCTTCCCGTATCATGACTTTTTTTGGACGTCACCACATCAAAAAAATCAACACAAGATGTCAAAACGGCCAAAACTGTCAGGTGCCCAGGGAAGAAAAAATAGAAAAGAAGAGGAGGAGAAACGAGAAAAAGACAGAGGTAGCAGGTAGGTAACGTTAGCCTACATGAAATTATTTGTCTGTTACAGAATGTGATAGTAACCTGGCTTTTTAGCATTAAGCTAGTGTTACATGATTCGGCAATTCCTAATCAATAAATAGCTAGTTCTGTTTTAACGTCGGGTTAATATTGTGGAGGGGGCTAAATTGTTATGGAAAATAATAATGTAACGTTAGGTAATTACAGTACTCCCACCTTACATTCCTCAGGGACATTTGTATTGGATCTTTTAAGCAGGTGTTTTTTGTTTACATTGCTATTGCCTTCTGGTTAGCTAATGTTTGCCCTGCAGGTAATAGTCACGTTTCCACTCCTTTATATATTAGGTATAGTTGTAAGCCTATAGTTGTTAAAGTGCACATCATTAATGTTAATTAAGCAATATCACATGAGAGGAATGCTGTTTTTTAATTTGAGCACTGCTGTGATTCGGTTAAAGATAATCATAACATAAATTCTCATATAATATGTTAATTTGCTTTCTTTAAGTAAAAAAAAAGGTCAAAGACAAAGCTATTCGGTTTCTTGTGAGTATATACACTTCACTGTCGATGTGGGAGGGGGCGCCAGATTGGTTAGGGCCAGGCCTGTGTAAATGGTAAATAAAAATAGAATACAATGATTTGCAAATTCTTTTCAACCCATATTCAATTGAATGCACTACAAAGACAAGATATTTGATGTTCAAACTCATAAACTTTATTTTTTTTTTGCAAATAATAATTAACTTAGAATTTCATGGCTGCAACACGTGCCAAAGTAGTTGGGAAAGGGCATGTTCACCACTGTGTTACATGGCCTTTCCTTTTAACAACACTCAGTAAAGGTTTGGGAACTGAGGAGACACATTTTTGAAGCTTCTCAGGTGGAATTCTTTCCCATTCTTGCTTGATGTACAACTTAAGTTGTTCAACAGTCCGGGGGTCTCCGTTGTGCTATTTTAGGCTTCATAATGCGCCACACATTTTCAATGGGAGACAGGTCTGGACTACAGGCAGGCCAGTCTAGTACCCGCACTCTTTTACTATGAAGCCACGTTGATGTAACACGTGACTTGGCATTGTCTTGCTGAAATAAGCAGGGGCGTCCATGGTAACGTTGCTTGAATGGCAACATATGTTGCTCCAAAACCTGTATGTACCTTTCAGCATTAATGGTGCCTTTACAGATGTGTAAGTTACCCATGCCTTGGGCACTAATACACCCCCATACCATCACAGATGCTGGCTTTTCAACTTTGCGCCTATAACAATCCGGATGGTTCTTTTCCTCTTTGGTCCGGAGGACACGGACGTCGTGTCCCCCGACCAAAGAGGAAAAGAACCATCCGGATTGTTTCCAAAAACAATTTGAAATGTGGACGCGTCAGACCACAGAACACTTTTCCACTTTGCATCAGTCCATCTTAGATGAGCTCAGGCCGAGCGAAGCCGACGGTGTTTCTGGGTGTTGTTGATAAACGGTTTTCGCCTTGCATAGGAGAGTTTTAACTTGCACTTACAGATGTAGCGACCAACTGTAGTTACTGACAGTGGGTTTCTGAAGTGTTCCTGAGCCCATGTAGTGATATCCTTTACACACTGATGTCGCTTGTTGATGCAGTACCGCCTGAGGGATCGAAGGTCACGGGCTTAGCTGCTTACGTGCAGTGATTTCTCCAGATTCTCTGAACCCTTTGATGATATTACGGAGTGTAGATGGTGAAATCCCTAAATTCCTTGCAATAGCTGGTTGAGAAAGGTTTTTCTTAAACTTTTCAACAATTTGCTCACGCATTTGTTGACAAAGTGGTGACCCTCGCCCCATCCTTGTTTGTGAATGACTGAGCATTTCATGGAATCTACTTTTATACCCAATCATGGCACCCACCTGTTCCCAATTTGCCTCTTCACCTGTGGGATGTTCCAAATAAGTGTTTAATGAGCATTCCTCAACTTTATCAGTATTTATTGCCACCTTTCCAACTTCTTTGTCACGTGTTGCTGGCATCAAATTCTAAAGTTAATGATTATTTGCAAAAAAAAAAATGTTTATCAGTTTGAACATCAAATATGTTGTCTTTGTAGCATATTCAACTGAATATGGGTTGAAAAGGATTTGCAAATCATTGTATGCCGTTTATATTTACATCTAACACAATTTCCCAACTCATATGGAAACGGGGTTTGTAGAAAACTTTGTTAATTTTTGCAAATATTAGCTCATTTGGAATTTGATTCCTGCAAACATGTTTCAAAAAAGCTGGCACAAGTGGCAAAAACACTGATATAGTTGAGGAATGCTCATCAAACACTTATTTGGAACATCCCACAGGTGAACAGGCTAATTGGGAACAGGTGGGTGCCATGATTGGGTATAAAAGCAGCTTCCGTGAAATGCTCAGTCATTCACAAACAAGGATGGGGCGAGGGTCACCACTTTGTCAACAAATGCGTGAGCAAATTGTCAAACAGTTTAAGGACGACATTTCTTAACGAGCTATTGGAAATTAGGGATTTTATTTATGGTCCGTGATATCATCAAAGGGTTCAGAGAATCTGGAGAAATCACTGCACGTAAGCGATAATATTACGGACCTTCGATCTCTCAGGCGGTACTGCATCAAAAAGCGACAACAGTGTGTAAAGGATATCACCACATGGGCTCAGGAACACTTCAGAAAACCACTGTCAGTAACTACAGTTCGTCGCTACATCTGTAAGTGCGAGTTAAAACTCTACTATGCAAAGCCAAAGCCATTTATCAACAACACCCAGAAACGCCGCCGGCTTCGCTGGGCCCGAGCTCATCTAAGATGGACTGATGCAAAGTGGAAAAGTGTTCTGTGGTCTGACGAGTCCACATTCCAATTTTGTGGGGTAAATCGTAGATGTCGTGTCCTCCGGACCAAAGAGGAAAAGAACCATCCGGATTGTTGTAGGCGCAAAGTGTTAAAGCCAGCATGTGTGATGGTATGGGGGTGTATTAGTGCCCAAGACATGGGTAACTTACACATCTGTGAAGGCACCATTAATGCTGAAAGGTACATACAGGTTTGTCCATCATACCAGGATCGCCAGGTCACTACAGCCAGGGAAAACAATCCAAATTAGAATGTTTGCAAAAACATATTTGAGCATTTCACTCTAATTGTTTATTTCTGGTCCTCAAATGAATCATACTTCGCCTTGCCGGACAGGCGGCTTCTCCAAAATATTATCTAGTTTGCGATTTAGTCCAAAGTCACAAAAGTTACTTGTGGCAGGAAAGAGATACCATATTTTCCGGACCATATGGCGCATCGGATTATAAGGCGCACTGACAATAAATGGCCTATTATGTAGGGGGCGTCATCCTCCCCCAGAAGATTTTTTTGTGATTTTCACATACATATATAAGATCTTTGCTCCTTCTCAACTCTGTGGTAATATTATTTTCATAAAATACAACCAGTAGTACATTAATGTTAAATCTTACTTGTGAAAAGTAATCACCCGATTCCTATTTTCAACAGTCCGCTCATTTGAGTAGGAAAACGCTGAACACCATCTTTGTTTTCTACCTGTCAACTGTCAGTTTAGGCTGCTCGCCGGCTCCTCATCACCACTTCAAGATGGCGGCCAAATTGCTCGTGTCACAGCAGCCAATGCTGCGTCTACTTATAAGATGTCTATGGTTATAACGTCATTGCAAACACGGCAATATGTTGCGTCCACTGCAGTTCGCTACCTTATTCATACTTTTTGTCAAGTAATTTTTTTTAAGCAGGGCTGCATGAGGTACCTACACATAACGTTACGTTAGTCAATGTATCACACACAGTAACGTAACGTTAGACGGCGATCAGCAGCACCGCATATTTTAGCCACCTACAAAAACAAACATAGTCAAATAAAGGTCAGTAAAATGTATACTATCTTAAGAATATGTGTACATATTGCATAGGGCCCTGACATCTAAAAAGTACAACTCTGTTCATTGTTTTTGTTATGTTTTTCATATGTACGCATGCACACATCAACACGCATACAGTATGAGATGAGATCAATGAGATAAGGTAAGAACAGGATAGAAACTGCTGTGGAACTAGTTACAATGCAATATGCCATGGAAATACAATGTTAACACTTTTGTGCAAATAAGTACGGTTGCACTTGTTTTTACAAATGTGTTTATTCTGTAAAGGAATGAGTTAAATGTTTAAAATGACTGGATAATAGTGCTATTATGAAGTGCAATGTCAGCACTATTTTTTTTCCTGCAATTTCAAATGCACTTGTTTTTTAATAAATAAATACAGCGTTTTAAAAGCATACACGATCTGTGTAAATATATTAGTCTGTGGTTAAAAGGACTTGAAAGGACTCGAAATTCAAAATGCAGGACTTGGGACTTGACTTGAGACTTTCCAGTCTTGACTTTGGACTTGACTCGGGACTTGCCTGTCTTGACTCGGGACTTGACTCGAGACTTGAGGGCAAAGACTTGAGACTTACTTGTGACTTGCAAAGCAATGACTTGGTCCCACCTCTGCTTATTTGAGATATTTCATCTTACTTAGATTTCAGTTTTTGCAGTGTGGTCTGGAAAATACGGTAATTAGGGATACGGAACAGCACTACACAAAATGTAGGCCCTCGGGAACCAAGTACGCAGTCTACATAGTATTGAAGTGTACTAAAAGACACAGCCACAGTCTTTATTTTCGCTAACTGGTACCGGTGGTGCGCCTCTTCTGCTCCATTCTCTTACTCGCGCAGCTGTTGCTAAGACTCATTAATATTCATCAGCGGCGCTCACACCCGGGAATGTTCTCAGCTGTCCCTCAGCGTGTCCTCCCTCGCATTTGTTTTGTGTGACACAGGACGACGACACACTCGACTTTACACTCCGGTTTCCTTCCTCCCGTCGCCCGTCGCGTCCACTTTGCCGCTCGCCGCCGCCGCCGCCAAAACCTTCTGTCGGGATCAGGTGAATTTTGTCAGTCGGCTGCCGGCCGTCACGCCGCATCCTCGTCATCCCGGGGAAAGCTCTGAAGGCTGATGCAATATTTGCCCGCGGCTCCCGCGAGTGCGTGTTTGTTTGTGATGTGTGCAAATATGTGTTTTGATAAGCGTCGCGTCACAAGTCGTCCTCGTCAGATTAGGAGAGCGCCTCATTAACTATTTAACAGCCAGATTGAAATCTTTCTGGGACATGAATTCATTTAGTCTTCTTCCAGCATTTATCACCCTACATTAAGACCCTTATTATGGATGACACAATCAAATATTTCCATTATAACAATGTAGTCTGTAGTAGGGTTCAGATCACATCAGATAGGGCTTTATTGTCATTGCACAAGTACAACGGAACTTTGTTTTCAGCACAAACCCGTTCAAGATTAGACAAACAAACAGTGTACAGCATGGGTGTCAAACTCTGGCCCGCGGGCCAAATTTGGCCCACCGTGTAATTTCATTTGGCCCTTGAGGCAATATCAAATTAACATTAGAGCTGGCCCGCTGGAGCCGTGTTTGGGGCGGGGGGCGTGGTTAAGAAGAGAGTATATTTACAGCTAGAATTCACCAAATCAAGTATTTCATATATATATATATATATATATATATATATATCAGGGGTGTCAAACGTACGGCCCGTGGGCCGGATCAGGCCCGCGGACAGGTTTTATCCGGCCCACGGGATGAGTTTGCTAAGTATAAAAATGAACCAAAATGTTTTAATGAAAGAAACTGCTGTTCTAAATGTGTCCACTAGATGTCACAATAGCAATTATTTGCATCTTTGTAGATTATGCTACATATGTAAAAAAAAAAAAATAAACCACATGATGTTAGTGCACCAGTTAAGGAAAATGAGCAAACTTACATGAATGACATCCTGTAATTTGATTTTGATATAATTTTTTTATCGTAATAGATTGAAAATTAACACCAATGAGTTGACTGATGAACATTATCACATAATGTATTCAGAAAATATAAATAACGACAAATAAAGATAGAATACTATTAACCGCAACATGTAAGTGTAAAAAAAAAAAAAAAAACATTATGATTTGTACATTTTCAGAATTTTCTTGTTCTATTTTTAAACAAAGAAAACAATCTGAATTTGTCTTTATTTTTAAGTTATCGTGCCGTGATTTTACCTGTCCGGCCCACCTGGGAGTAGATTTTTCCCCCCGATCTAAAATGAGTTTGACACCCCTGATATATATATATATATATGTATGAAATACTTGACTTTAAGTGAATTCTAGCTATATATATTTTTTATTTTTATTTTTTATTATTATTTTTTTTAAATTTAATTCTATTATACATATAAATAAAATACTTGAATTTCAGTGTTCTGCAGGCTATCCAATAGATGGCAGTATTGTCCTGTTTAAGAGTGTCACAACATTGCTGTTTACTGCAGACGAACTGCTTTACGGTAGACTAAACGTGACTGCTGTTGTTGTGTGTTGTTACCGCGCTGGGAGGACGTTAATGAAACTGCCTAACAATAAACCCACATAAGAAACCAAGAACTCTCTCTCCTTGTTGTGCACTCTACTCTCTAAAAGCCGTAGATGTTATGACGTCATTGGGCAGGCAAGCTGTTTATTTGTGGGAAAGCGGACGTGAGAACGGCTGTCGCCACTCAGGTCCGCATTGAGCTGGAGGGGGCGTGGCCTACAGCTCCGGCTGAATACCGGGAGTTTGTCGGAGGAAAATCTCTGCCGGGAGATTGTGGGGAGAGGCGCTGAATACCGGGATTCTCCCGCTAAAAACGGGAGGGTTGGCAGGTATGCATATTCGGTACTATACCGCCTCTAAAAATACCCCCGTCGTCGTCACGTCGTGTCATTGCTGGTTTATGAGCAGAGCAGCATGTTCGGCAGCGCACAATCACAGAATACTTACAAGCAGACACAGTGTGTAGACAGAAAAGGGAGAATGTACGCATTTTGGCTTAAAAACTAACAATAAAGGTGAAGTTATAACACTGAAACGCCCTCAGGAAGAGGTGCTTTAAGACATGGCTAGCTAAAGTCCATTCACAGTCGGCAGTGTTGTAGCTACTTCTAAATCACTAATCCTCGTCTCCGTGGCGACAAATAAAGTAAGTTTCCTACAAGTATCATCCCTGCAGGACCAGGAATAGCTAAACATGCTTCACTACACACCGTAGCTCACCGGCGTCACAATGTAAACAAACGCCATTGGTGGATCTACACCTGACAGCCACTGTAATGATACCAAGTACAGGAACGTATCTAGTCGATACTACCTTAATTACATTAATATTATTTAGCATCACAAAATCTTCTTTCATTTAAAAAAATGTACACACCCGTTCAAAAGTTTGGGGTCACATTGAAATGTACTTATTTTTGAAGGAAAAGCACTGTACTTTTCAATGAAGATAACTTTAAACTAGTCTTAAAGGCCTACTGAAACCCACTACTACCGACCACGCAGTCTGATAGTTTATATATCAATGATGAAATCTTAACATTATAACACATGACAATACGGCCGGGTTAACTTATAAAGTGACATTTTAAATTTGCCGCTAAACTTCCGGTTCGAAACGCCTCTGAGGATGCCGTATGCGCGTGACGTAGCCCGGGGAACACGGATATGCCTTCCACATTGAAGCCAATACGAAAAAGCTCTGTTTTCATTTCATAATTCCACAGTATTCTGGACATCTGTGTTCGTGAATCTGTTCCAATCATGTTCATTGCATTATGGAGAAGGAAGCTGAGCAAGCAAAGAAGAAAGTTGTCGGTGCGAAATGGACGTATTTTTCGAACGTAGTCAGCAACAACAGTACACAGCCGGCGCTTCTTTGTTTACATTCCCGGAAGATGCAGTCAAGATGGAAGAACTCGGATAACAGAGACTCTAACCAGGAGGACTTTTGACTTCGATACACAGACGCCTGTAGAGAACTGGGACAACACAGACTCTTACCAGGATTACTTTGATTTGGATGACAAAGACGCAGACGTGCTACTGTGAGTATGCAGCTTTGGCTTCTAAACATTTGATCGCTTGACCGTATGTGCACAACTTTTTTTTGCGTATGTACGTAACTTTTTAAAAATATATAAGCTTTATGAACCTTGGGTTAGGTGAACGGTCTTTTGGGCTGAGTGATTGTGTGTGTTAATCAGGTGTTTGAATTGTATTGGCGTGTTCTATGGAGCTAGGAGCTAGCAGAGGAGCTAGGAGCTAGCGTAACAAACACGCAGGTGTTTTTATGCAGGATTAATTTGTGGCATATTAAATATAAGCCTGGTTGTGTTGTGGCTAATAGAGTATATATATGTCTTGTGTTTATTTACTGTTGTAGTCATTCCCAGCTGAATATCAGGTCACCCCCGGCTCTCACAGCATCTTCCCTATCTGAATAGCTTCAACTCCCCACTAGTCCTTCACTTGCACTTTACTCATCCACAAATCTTTCATCCTCGCTCAAATTAATGGGGAAATTGTCGCTTTCTCGGTCCGAATCTCTCTCACTTCATGCGGCCATCATTGTAAACAATAGGGAACTTTGCGTATATGTTCAACTGACTACGTCACGCTACTTCCGGTAGGGGCAAGCCTTTTTTTTTATCAGATACCAAAAGTTGCAATCTTTATCGTCGTTGTTCTATACTAAATCCTTTCAGCAAAAATATGGCAATATCGCGAAATGATCAAGTATGACACATAGAATAGATCTGCTATCCCCGTTTAAATAAAAAAAATTCATTTCAGTAGGCCTTTAACTTTAAAGAAATACACTCTATACATTGCTAATGTGGTAAATGACTATTCTAGCTGCAAATGTCTGGTTTTTGGTGCAATATCTACATAGGTGTATAGAGGCCCATTTCCAGCAACTATTCTTGTTCTAATGGTACAATGTGTTTGCTCATTGGCTCAGAAGTCTAATTGATGATTAGAAAACCCTTGTGCAATCATGTTCACACGTCTGAAAACAGTTTAGCTCGTTACAGAAGCTACAAAACTGACCTTCCTTTGAGCAGATTGAGTTTCTGGAGCATCACATTTGTGGGGTCAATTAAACGCTCAAAATGGCCAGAAAAAGAGAACTTTAATCTGAAACTCGACAGTCTATTCTTGTTCTTAGAAATGAAGGCTATTCCACAAAATTGTTTGGGTGACCCCAAACTTTTGAACGGTAGTGTATATTATGTTTATAAAGTCAGGAAATATGTCCCTGGACACATGAGGACTTTGAATATGACCAATGTATGATCCTGTAACTACTTGGTATCGGATTGATACCCAAATTTGTGGTATAATCTAAAACTAATGTAAAGCATCCAAACAGAAGAATTAGTGATTATTACATTTAACAGAAGTGTAGATAGAACATGTTAAAAGAGAAAGTAAGCAGATATTAACAGTAAATGAACAAGTGGACTAATAATCATTTCCTTAAGAGTTTTGACAAAATAATAGAATGGAAAATGACACAATATGTTACTGTATATGTCAGCAGCTAAATTAGGAGCCTTTGTTTGTTTACTTATCGCTTACGTGCAGTGATTTCTCCAGATTCTCTGAACCTTTTGATGATATTACAGACTGTAGATGGTGAAATCCCTAAATTTGTTATGATCCGCTGCCCGGATCATAGTCTAAGTTTTTCGAGTCACTTGTGTTTTCTGTTAGTTTTGGACTCCTTGAGTTCCTGTTTAGGGTTTAGGGTTCCCATTACCCTCATGTGTTTTATAAGCCCATCCCTCCCCTTGTTCCGTGCCAGATTGTCTCGTGTATTCGTGCCTCTCTAGCATCCATGTCCATGCCTTGCCTTGCCTTGCCTCGTCTTGTGTTTATATTCCTTGATCCTGAATTCCTTCGTTGCTATTTTGAGTTTTCTTTTTTTTCGCCTCAGCAGAGTGATTTTTTGTTATTTAGTTTATTCAGCCAAAGTGGTGAGTTATCAGTTTTTTTCTTTCATTCTTTCCTCAAATTTTTGAGTGGCATTTTTTGTTAAACTTTATTAGATTGGATAAGTGTACAATTTTTCATAGCCATTGTTTCTTCCTCCTGTTGGAGCATTTTTGTGTTAATAAATTTCATAGCATATACGGCGCCAATTATAGTTCGTCTTTGTTTTTGTGTTTTTCTCCTTTCTGAGTTATTTTCGGTTGTTCCTATTTTTTGGAACCTTTTTCGCCGACTAGTGTTTTTTGTTAATATAGATATTGTATTACCTTGACTCTGGAGGGGAAAGGAAGCTGTCAAAATAAAAGCCTGTCGAAGTATTCCCTACTCTGCATCTGAGTCCTATCCTTTTGACCAAGCTTGAAACAAAAAAGTGTTTACTGAGCATTCCTCAACTTTCTCAGTCTTTTTTGCCACTTGTGCCAGCTTTTTTTGAAACATGTTGCAGGCATCACATTCCAAATGAGCTAATATTTGCAAAAAATAACAAAGTTTTCCAGTTCGAACGTTAAATATCTTGTCTTTGCAGTCTATTTAATTGAATATAAGTTGAAAAGGATTTGCAAATCATTGTATTCTGTTTTTATTTACCATTTACACAACGTGCCAACTTCACTGGTTTTGGGGGTTTGTATTTTACAACACGGTACGCATTAAAAGTTTTTCTTTCATCGTGCATTTAGTCAGTATTTAAGCAAGCGGTCCTGGAGCAGAGTTCCAGACATGCAGGGCACCTCCACGAGCTGTAAAAGGCGAGGTGTGGAAGCGTGCGGAACAACTCCACAAGCACGTCCTGCAGGAAAACACTTGCATGGTTACATCAAAGTTTTCGAAAAGATCATCATGATAAACAGAAAATGCTCCAAATGTTTTTCCTCGCCATCTTTGTAAAAGTGCATGATGGGAGTTTTAGGCTGCCTCAGCAGAACCTGACATGAGTTGTAAAAAAACAAACAAAAAAAAAACAACATTATCTCCGACATGATGCTTGAAACGCAGCATCAGGAAGCCGAACATCCTCCCCTCCTCTCCTCTCGCCTCCCGATGCATGTTTTTTTCTTGCCTGATCAGCACTGACACACGGCCCAGTCAGCAGGAACGGGGCTTGTTTTTCCATAAAAGTGAAAATGGCATCTGTTGACTTTGCAGAGCGAGACGAGGGAAACGGCAAAGTGAGG
Source organism: Entelurus aequoreus (assembly GCF_033978785.1). Classification (NCBI taxonomy): domain Eukaryota; kingdom Metazoa; phylum Chordata; class Actinopteri; order Syngnathiformes; family Syngnathidae; genus Entelurus; species Entelurus aequoreus. The sequence goes on along the minus strand of NC_084741.1, from coordinate 18,059,741 downwards.
TGACACAATGCTGCGCTGGGCGTTATTAACATATCTGCTGGGAGGTCACGTCAACATGTTTAATACCGCCGCCGTTTGCACTGCAAAAAGTCAGTGTTCAAAAACAAGAAAAAGATATACAAAAATTAGGGTTATTTTACTTGAACTAAGCAAAATTATCTGCCAATAGAACAAGAAGATTTGGCTTGTCAAGACTTTCCAAAACAAGTCAAATTAGCTAACCTCAATGAACCCAAAAATACCTTAAAATAAGTATATTCTCACTAATAACAACTGCACTTTTATTGATAGAAAAAAAAAGAGACCTTTTTTCTCAATATGTTCAAAAATTTCCTTAAATTAAGTAAATGCTAGTGCCATTATCTTGACTTAATGATATACACTCAGCATTACATTTCTTGAAACCAGCAAACTTATACTAAAAACTAGTTTATTTTTCTTAATGGAAAGGCAACAAGGCAACCGCTTGTTACTCTCCGGGTCTCCTAGCCGCTCAGGCAAATCATATGGTCTAAAAATGCATTTTTCCATCGATAACATGACATCATCGCGCCAAGTGCGTGCTGTTTCAGTCAATTAGTGCGCGAGGAATATATATATATATGTACAAACCCCGTTTCCATATGAGTTGGGAAATTGTGTTAGATGTAAATATAAACGGAATACAATGATTTGCAACTCATTTTCAACCCATATTCAATTGAATATGCTACAAAGACAACATATTTGATGTTCAAACTGATAAACTTTTTTTTTTTTTTCAAATAATCATTAACTTTAGAATTTGATGCCAGCAACACGTGACAAAGAAGTTGGAAAGGTGGCAATAAATACTGATCAAGTTGAGGAATGCTCATCAAACACTTATTTGGAACATCCCACAGGTGAACAGGCAAATTGGGAACAGGTGGGTGCCATGATTGGGTATAAAAGTAGATTCCATGAAATGGTCAGTCATTCACAAACAAGGATGGGGCGAGGGTCACCACTTTGTCAACAAATGCGTGAGCAAATTGTTGAACAGTTTAAGAAAAACCTTTCTCAACCAGCTATTGCAAGGAATTTAGGGATTTCACCATCTATGCTCCGTAATATCATCAAAGGGTTCAGAGAATCTGGAGAAATCACTGCACGTAAGCAGCTAAGCCCGTGACCTTCCATCCCTCAGGCTGTACTGCATCAACAAGCGACATCAGTGTGTAAAGGATATCACTACATGGGCTCAGGAACACTTCAGAAACCCACTGTCAGTAACTACAGTTGGTCGCTACATCTGTAAGTGCAAGTTAAAACTCTCCTATGCAAGGCGAAAACCGTTTATCAACAACACCCAGAAACGCCGTCGGCTTCGCTGGGCCTGAGCTCATCTAAGATGGACTGATACAAAGTGGAAAAGTGTTCTGTGGTCTGACGAGTCCACGTTTCAAATTGTTTTTGGAAACTGTGGACATCGTGTCCTCCGGACCAAAGAGGAAAAGAACCATCCAGATTGTTATAGGCGCAAAGTGTAAAAGCCAGCATCTGTGATGGTATGGGGGTGTATTAGTGCCCGAGACATGGGTAACTTACACATCTGTGAAGGCACCATTAATGCTGAAAGGTACATACAGGTTTTGTAGCAACATACGTTGCCATCCAAGCAACGTTACCATGGACGCCCCTGCTTATTTCAGCAAGACAATGCCAATCCACGTGTTACATCAACGTGGCTTCATAGTAAAAGAGTGCGGGTACTAGACGGGCCTGCCTGTAGTCCAGACCTGTCTCCCATTGAAAATGTGTGGCGCATTATGAAGCCTAAAATACCACAACGGAGACCCCCGGACTGTTGAACAACTTAAGCTGTACATCAAGCAAGAATGGGAAAGAATTCCACCTGAGAAGCTTCAAAAATGTGTCTCCTCAGTTCCCAAACCTTTACTGAGTGTTGTTAAAAGGAAAGGCCATGTAACACAGTGGTGAACATGCCCTTTTCCCAACTACTTTGCAGCCATGAAATTCTAAGTTAATTATTATTTGAAAAAAAAAGTTTGAACATCAAATATGTTGTCTTTGTAGTGCAATTATTGAATATGGGTTGAAAAGGATTTGCAAATCATTGTATTCCGTTTATATTTACATCTAACACAATTTCCCAACTCATATGGAAACGGGGTTTGTACATATATATATACATATATATATATATAAAGCCTGGCCCCAGCCTAATTTTTCTTTATTGTAAATTTGAAGAATTTACCTGAATGTGCATGAACTATTTCTGTTCAAAATAGTTTGAAATGTCACATGTGAAATGTTTAAATATTAACTGTCCGTTTACTGTACTGTGCCAACTGTACTACTATATGAGTACATCTTTTCTATTGTTTCATTGAAAATAAAACAGCAAAGTCCATTTGGCTGTCATCTGTTTTAATTACGGGACACAATTGTGTCAAAGTCATGATTTTTTTGTTCATGTTTGAAATAAGAGATTATTATTTTGAAAAAGTACTTTTATACTTGTGAGTGTTGATGACACAGCTGTGCAACAGTTGATATTCTAGTTTCAAGCATGTTTTACTTAATATAGGTCATCAAATCTCAGCAACAAGCTGTAATATCTTACTGAGATCATTTCGGACCAAAACACTTAAAACAAGTAAAACACTCTAACATAAAATCTGCTTAATGAGAAGAATTATCTTATCAGACAGAAAATAAGCAAATATCACTTTTATTTGAGATATTTAATTTTACTTAGATGTCAGTTTTTGCAGTGTGGCCAGCTGTGCTCTGTGGTCCAGTCTCTGGTAAATGTCATGTCATCCCCCTCCCACAGACTTCCTGCGAGAGGACACCCCGGTGGGGACTAGTTTCCTGCGGGCGGCGGCGCACGACGACGACCAGGGCAGCAACGCGGCCATCGTCTACTCGCTGTCCAAGCAGACGCCCTCTTACCTGCACATCAACCCCAGCACGGGATGGATCTACGTCAACCAGCCCATCTCACAGGTGACAACCCTCCCGCCGCTAAGTCCGAGGAACACGAGCTGCTAGAATGATTAGTCAGCATTTCTGGTGGGGATCTGAAATAAATGATAAATGGGTTATACTTGTATAGCACTTTTCTACCTTCAAGGTACTCATTCACCCATTCACGCACACATTCACACACTGATGGCGGGAGCTGCCATGCAAGGCCCTAACCGCGACCCATCAGGAGCAAGGGTGGAGTGTCTTGCCCAAGGACACAACGGACGTGACGAGGTTGGTAGAAGGTGGGGTTCGAACCTGGAACCCTCAGGTTGCAAGCTCGGCCACACTCCCAACCGCGCCACGCCATCCCCAGCCTTTCGAATAGGGACGGGTACTAAATTCGGTACTTTTATAGGTACCGATGCTGATGAAATCATCAATATCATATTTCGATACCTTTATTGCAGGGGTTCTCAACTTCGGGGACCAACTTTTCCACTACAAAGGGGTCTGGGGGGCCACTCAAATATTTAACACTTAATTAATCATCTTGGGAAAAATAAATAAAAAAATAAATACTAATCAAATATAATACTAACCAATATCAAATCATGTAAATTTTTGGGTTCCCACTTTTTTGTAAGCGTTTTGAAAACAAATGATGAATGTATGCATTATCCTGTTTAGAGATGTCCGATAATGGCTTTTTTGCCGATATCAGATATTCCGATATTGTCCGACTCTTAATTACCGATTCCGATATCAACCGATACCGATATATACAGTCGTGGAATTAACACATTATTATGCCTCATTTTGTTGTGATGCCCCGCTGGATGCATTAAACAATGTAACAAGGTTTTCCAAAATAAAGCAACTCAAGTTATGGAAAAAAATGCCAACATGGCACTGCCATATTTATTATTGATGTCACAAAGTGCATTATTTTTTTTAACATGCCTCAAAACAGCAGCTTGGAATTTGGGACATGCGCTCCCTGAGAGAGCATGAGGAGGTTGAGGTCGGCGGGGTAGCGGGGGGTGTATATTGTAGCGTCCCGGAAGAGTTAGTGCTGCAAGGGGTTCTGGGTATTTTTTATGTTGTGTTACGGTGCGGATGTTCTCCTGAAATGTGTTTGTCATTCTTGTTTGGTGTGGGTTCACAATGTGGCGCATATTTGTAACAGTGTTAAAGTTGTTTATATGGCCACCCTCAGTGTGACCTGTATGGCTGTTGACCAAGTATGATCTGCATTCACTTGTGTGTGTGAAAAGCCGTAGATATTATGTGATTGGGCCGGCACGCAAAGGAAGTGCCTTTAAGGCATGTCCCCAATATTGTTGTCTGGTTGGAAATCGGGAGAAATTCGGGAGAATGGTTGCCCCGGGAGATTTTCGGGAGGGGCACTGAAATTTCGGGAGGGTTGGCAAGTATTTCGCCAAACCGATACCGATAATTTCCGATATTACATTTTAAAGCATTTATCGGCAATGATATCGGCAGCCCGATATTATCGGACATCTCTAGTCATTACTGCCACAAAGTGGTGTAAAAGTGTGTTACAACCGAGTACCCCTGCGGCCCATACGGACCAGAGCTGAGAAACCAAATATTTTTGGGCTGGAGGCCCAACATTGGGCCCTGTGGTGAAGAAACACCGCTTTATTGCACCGCTTTCAGACTCAAGCAAAGAGGTAGGTAATGTTGCAACTGCATGCCAACAAAGCAAGCATGCCTGATAGAAAGCACTCAAAAGTAAAACGCCACTTTTCAAAATGTGTTAGCCTCATGCTAATTTACATTGAATATGCCATGCTATAAAAATGGCACCCATTACCTCCCTGCTTGGCACTTGGCATCAAGGGTTGGAATTGGGGGTTAAATCACCAAAAATGATTACCGGGCGCGGCCACCGCTGCTGCTCATTTGTGTCAAGATATTTGGGTCTATTTTTTAGGTTAATTGAAGTTGTATAGACAAGTAATTTACTGTGATTAATTACCATGAATCCAAATTCAAAAGTGTGATTAATCTGATTAAAAATATAAAAGCACTAGTATAAACGCTTTGGAGGACTCAACTAAAGACATGAGTGGCACATTTAACTTAATGACAAAGACTACTTCCTGACTACACTAAGGACAAACTAAAAAAGAATGCATACTTGCAAATGATACTCAGAGTGTAAGAAAACAACTTGGACAGCACATTTTTCATTATCAAGTCACTGTTAAATGTTTAATTACACATTTAGATGTATTGCCACACACACAAATGTTTAAAAGTGAAAGTTACCCATCCCTACTTTCAAATGAACTTTTAGAATGAAAACATATTACGTCTTTTAGTTGACTCAGTCAAGTAAGAAGGTGTTTGAAGTGCGGCCTGGGGGGCTTTTTTTTATTATACAGCAGCTCGTTTTTTTGGGGGCCCTCGGCATATGTGTAAAAATAAAATGAATTATTATCAAAAAAATATATACGCTATTAAATATTACACTAATGTGCATTGTCACGTATAACACGAAGGTAAGAAGTTTAGACACCCTTGATTTTATAATGATTAGACTTGTGAGGACCTTTTGTTAAAAGCTTGCTGTGAAAATTAGATTGCGTTTAAACCAGGTGTGTTCAAACTACGACCCGTGGGTTAAAGGCCTACTGAAATTAAATTTTCTTATTTAAACGGGGATAGCAGGTCCATTCTATGTGTCATACTTGATCATTTTGCGATATTGCCATATTTTTGCTGAAAGGATTTAGTAGAGAACGTCGACGATAAAGTTCGCAACTTTTGGTTGCTGATAAAAAAAGCCTTGCCTGTACCAGAAGTAGCGTGACGTCACAGGTTGAAAGGCTTCTCACATTTTCCAGCACTTTATTGTGTCTTCCACGTTGGCTTGTTTGCTACCGTAGCATGTCGCTAACACTACTTGAGCAAACGTGTCAACGCCTAATAATGTGTTTATGAGCGAGGACGAGCAGGTAGCGCCAAATCTATTTGTGGCCACAAACAAATGATTGTATGGGGGAAAAAAAAACGTTTTTTTGCAATTTTCTGTGGTAAACGTCAGTTCACTTCCTGTTCACTCTTCCTCTCGCAGACGTCCAAAATCAACCAGCAAATCGTGGCGTCAGACGGCGGCGACCGCAGCGCCTCGGTGGAGCTGAGCGTCATCATCACCAACGTCCACAACCAGCCCCCCCACTGGCAGCGGCCCGAGTACTGGGTCACCGTGCCGGAGAACACCGCCAGAGACGCCAAAATTGTGGTGAGCTCCTCTTGTTCCGCCGGGTCAGATGATAATAATAATAATAATAATAATTAAAGATGCAAGCAGCGTTGGTCGGGTCCGCATTTTGGCAGGTGCTAGTCCTAATTAGATCGCAATTTCCGCCAGTCCTGATGTGTGTAAAAAGTTTGGTGAGTTTTGAAGTATTTTAAGGGGGTCAAATTACAGCTCAAAGAGGCACAAATGAGTGTTTTTATGAAACTTTTGTTTTGAAGTTTTGCCAACTTCCTGTTGATTTTTGCTGAAGGATGTCAGTGTATGAAATGTAGCTCTAAGTCAGACCTACATAGAGGTTTTTGTTGCATGTCTCTACAATATTCGTACTGGGAGTTAGAGGAAGTTGTGTCTGTATTTTTTTCCTAGGTGCTGCGGCACAGTGGTTCTTTTCTTTGAAGGCTCGTAAAATCAAAACCGTAGCACGTATTACAACGCTTTCGCCAACTTTTAATCAGAAGGGTTCAATCTCTCTTCTGTAGAAGTTTGAAGCCGAAACAACAAACGCGCTCGGAGGAGATAATGTTTGATGTTTGGTGACCGGTTTTAACAAAAATTTTGTTTTGAAGGAGGGATAGCAAACTTCCTGTTGATTTTTGCTGAAGGATGTCAATCTATGAAATGTAGGTCTAAGTGAGACCTACGTAGAGGTTTTTATTTCGTGTCTCTAAGACGTTCCTACCGGAAGTTACAAGCAGTTTTGTCTGTGTTTTCCTCTGAGAAGCAGTTTTGTCTCTGTTTTATTCAAAAATTGCGCTAGAGCGCATTTTTGAGTTTTAGGGTTCGGTTTTTTATTTAGATCGCAATTTCCACCAGTCCTGATGTGTGTAAAAATTTTGGTGAGTTTTGAAGTATTTTAAGGGGGTCAAATTACAGCTCAAAGAGGCAAAAATTTGTGTTTTTAGTCATTTTTTGTGTTGAAGGGGAAATTGCCAACTTCCTGTTGGTTTTTGCCCGAGGATGTGAAATTATGAATTGTAGGTCTAAGTGAGACCTACATAGAGGTTTTTGTTTCATGTCTCTACAACCTTTTTAGTGGGAGTTACAGGCAGTTTGTTTGTTTTTTTTCCTAGGGGGCACTAGAGCGCAATTTTGATTTTTGGGGTTTGGTTTTTTTACTAAAGTGTGCTGTCCCAGTTTTTCTATGTGTGTATAAAATTTGGTGAGTTTTGAAGCATGTTAAGGGGGGCAAAGTAGTGCGCAAAGCTGCGGAATAATAATCAACCTTACAATTTCATTAGGTTCCTTTGTGTACAAAGGACTCCCTGTGGACCCTGTACAAAGGACTCCCTGTGGGAGTCCTTTGTACAGGGTACATGCGGACCCTAATAATAATAATAATTAAAGCTGCAAGCAGCGTTGGTCGGGTCCGCATTTTGGCAGGTGCTAGTCCTAATTAGATCGCAATTTCCGCCAGTCCTGATGTGTGTAAAAATTTCATGTCTCTAAGACGTTCCTACCGGAAGTTACAAGCAGTTTTGTCTGTGTTTTCCTCTGAGAAGCAGTTTTGTCTCTGTTTTATTCAAAAATTGCGCTAGAGCGCATTTTTGAGTTTTAGGGTTCGGTTTTTTATTTAGATCGCAATTTCCACCAGTCCTGATGTGTGTAAAAATTTTGGTGAGTTTTGAAGTATTTTAAGGGTGTCAAATTACAGCTCAAAGAGGCAAAAATTAGTGTTTTTAGTCATTTTTTGTGTTGAAGGGGAAATTGCCAACTTCCTGTTGGTTTTTGCCCGAGGATGTGAAATTATGAATTGTAGGTCTAAGTGAGACCTACATAGAGGTTTTTGTTTCATGTCTCTACGACCTTTTTAGTGGGAGTTACAGGCAGTTTGTTTGTTTTTTTTCCTAGGGGGCACTAGAGCGCAATTTTGATTTTTGGGGTTTGGTTTTTTTACTAAAGTGTGCTGTCCCAGTTTTTCTATGTGTGTATAAAATTTGGTGAGTTTTGAAGCATGTTAAGGGGGGCAAAGTAGTGCGCAAAGCTGCGGAATAATAATCAACCTTACAATTTCATTAGGTTCCTTTGTACCTGTACAAAGGACTCCCTGTGGGAGTCCTTTGTACAGGGTACATGCGGACCCTAATAATACATTTTATTTATAAGGCGCCTTTCTGGGCACTCAAGGACACCGTACAAAATCACAACAATAAAATAAAATTGGATAAAAATAAAAAAATAAATAAAAATGATGATGGTTGTGTTCAGCGGCCACTACATTAGGTACACCTGCACATGTGCTAATTAGCTGCTCCTTTTTCCCCCCCCCCCCCCCGCTATGGTGCTCTTCACACTGCGGAGGAACGGTAGTTTTAAATTTAGCTCGCTGTTAATTGCGTCGCTAACGAGGCAGAGGCAGGCACGTGCTGTCAGGTTGTTGTTGGGTTTTCTTTCACTGAGCCAATATTGACTTGCAGGTAGAATTAGATAAACAAGAACAGTAAACAGCTGGACTGAAAATCATGTTTTTTCAACATGATTTTTTTTAGGAAAACGTCGGACCAGTGACGACATAATGTTTTATGCGGCGCTAATGTTGTGGTTAATTTTGCGCCAAAAAAACATCAAGGGATTTCACAAACGCCTTTATTACGTGTGTCTAAAACAAACTTTGTAAAAAATGCTTCTACCGAGGTGGCATCTCTAACTGTTGCCAACAGGGCATTCCAGAGTACTGGAGCCTGGATAGAAAACGCTGGAGGGTCTCCAGGCCTTTTTAGGGCTCTGGGAACCTGAGTGCTTGGAACGTAGGTTTCTGGACGTAACATAAGGTAATAATTATAATAATTAGAGATGTCCGACAATGGCTTTTTGCTGATATACGATATTCCGATATTGTCCAACTCTTAATTACTGATTCCGATATCAACCGATACCGATATATACAGTTGTGGAATTAACACATTACAGTGTTTCCCACACATTCATTTATTTGTGGCGGCCCGCCACGAAAGAATTATGTCCGCCACAAATAGATTTTTCTGCTTTTTTTTTTTTTTTTTTTTTTGTTGTATTTTTTATTTTATTTTTTTTGTCCTGTCCAGCTTCTCAGGCAAATCTTATAGTTGATGTAGATGCCCATATAGGCTGTTCAGATTTACTTTACAAAAGAGAAGTGTAGGATACTTCTCTTGTTGCCTTATTTGTATTTGACCACTACTGTTTTCTGTTTATTTGTTACTGACTGTGGCAGGACACCTCCGCCTCTGTTTCACTTTATGTTGCTGGTAAATAATATGGTTGTAGTAGTAGGCTAAAGTTAAATTATTTAGTATGCACTAATTAAAGGGGCACAGCTTTAAGAGACATTTTAGCTTTTATATTTTATAAGATATATTTTTTGTAAGAACCACAATTAATAAATATATTTCAGTGAATAACTTATTGTTCAAATCTGTATATAAATATGTACATAAAGTGTTGTAATTATATTGTAAAATGGATGGACGTTTAAAACAAAACTGTTATTATTAATTAGTAAGTATACATTTTTTGAGCCTTTTTAGAGAAAATCATATCATTGTAGTAAATTATGCAAATTTCTCGATGATGTCATGGTGACCACGCCCATAGCCACGTCCCCACCGCCACAGGTATATTGGCAGTTTATGGGAAACACTGCATTATTATGCCTAATTTTGTTGTGATGCCCCGCTGGATGCATTAAACAATGTAACAAGGTTTTCCAAAATAAATCAACTCAAGTTATGTAAAAAAAAATGCCAACATGGCACTGCCATATTTATTATTGAAGTCACAAAGTGCATTATTTTTTTTTAACATGCCTCAAAACAGCAGCTTGGAATTTGGGACATGCTCTCCCTGAGAGAGCATGAGGAGGTTGAGGTGGGCGGGGTTGAGGTGGGGGGGGCGGGTTATGGGTTCGCGGGGGGTGTATATTGTAGCGTCCCGGAAGAGTTAGTGCTGCAAGGGGTTCTGGGTATTTGTTCTGTTGTATTCATGTTGTGTTACGGTGCGGATGTTCTCCCGAAATGTGTTTGTCATTCTTGTTTGGTGTGGGTTCACAGTGTGGCGCATATTTGTAACAGTGTTAAAGTTGTTTATATGGTCACCCTCAGTGTGACCTGTATGGCTGTTGACCAAGTATGCGTTGCATTCACTTGTGTGTGTGAAAAGCCGTAGATATTATGTGATTGGGCCGGCACGCAAAGGCAGTGCCTTTAAGGTTTATTGGCGCTCTCTACGTCCGTGTATCACTCCGTACAGCGGTGTTTTAAAAAGTAATTTATTTTACTTTTTGAAACCGATACCGATAATTTCCGATATTACATTTTAAAGCATTTATCGGCCGATAATATCGGCAGTCCCGATATTATCGGACATCTCTAATAATAATGAATAAATATCCATTCTTACCGTACATTGCTTTTTAACTAAAGTACTGGGACAGCTATAGAAAGTGAAAAGTTCTGGAAAAACAGGACTTTGGACTGTGTCCATTTGTGAGGCCACCGTTGTAGTCCTTCCACACCAAAACTCCTTCAAGCCTGACTTCACGATGCTTGCTTTGAGCACTGGAAGCTGAAAGACGTTCCCCAAAGAGTTGTCCAAAATGCCTTTGTATGAAAATCCGGGGCACATCAGTTTAGGACTCTAAACCTCTCATTCATGGCGTAGTGGGTAGAGCAGCCGTGCCAGAAACCTGAGAGTTGCAGGTTCGCTCCCCGCCTCTTACCATCCAAATCGCTGCCGTTGTGTCCTTGGGCAGGGCACTTCACCCTTGCCCCCGGTGCTGCTCACACTGGTGAATGACTGATGATTGATAGGTGGTGGTCTGAGGGGCCGTTGGCGCAAACTGGCAGCCACGCTTCCGTCAGTCTACCCCAGGGCAGCTGTGGCTATGAAAGTAGCTTACCACCACCACCAGGTGTGAATGAATGATGGCTTCTCACTTCTCTGTGAAGCACTTTGAGTGTCTAGAAAAGCGCCATATAAATCTAATCCATTATTATTAATTATAAATCATGGATCAAAAATCTGTGTCCCAACACTTTTGTCCATGTGGTGTACTCATGTAGCCACATGCTCTTCCTGTAATGCGAGCGCCTCCCTGGGACAACATGTGAGGTGTGTGGTGAGGAGCACGGTGGTGCGGCTGAGAGTGTTTCTATGTTTTAAGTGCTCGGACAGCATTTCTCACTCAGCCTCCTCCTGCGTCAGCGCCAGGAAACATGGTACATGGTACCTTCCCTGGAAACATTGCTGGGATTTGTATCTCTTTTTGCAGACCTGGGCCAAGGTCGCTTTATTATTCTTAAAGGCCTACTGAAATGACTTTTTTTTTATTTAAACGGGCATAGCAGATCCATTCTGTGTGTCATACTTGATCATTTCGCGATATTGCCATATTTTTGCTGAAAGGATTTAGTAGAGAACATCGACGATAAAGTTCGCAACTTTTGCTCGCTGATAAAAAAAACCTTGCCTGTACCGCAAGTAGCGTGACGCCACAGGTTGAAAGGCTCCTCACATCTGCACATTGTATTCAATGCAGCAAGAGCGATTTGGACCGAGAAAGCGACGATTACCCCATTAATTTGAGCGAGGATGAAAGATTTGTGGTCGCCTAGACTACTGCAATGCACTTTATGCTGGCATTAGCCAAAAAGCTCTCTCCCGGTTGCAGTTAGTCCAGAACGCGGCAGCACGACTTTTAACAGGGGCCAGGAAACGTGAGCATATAACCCCAATTCTTCGGAGTTTGCACTGGCTCCCTGTTCATTTTAGAATTGATTTTAAATCCTTGCTGTTTGTTTTTAAAGCTTTACATGGACTGGCACCTCAGTATATCTCGGACCTCATCCAAATTTACACTCCTGCGCGCGCTCTGAGGTCCGAGAGCCAGCTCCAGCTCGTGGTGCCCAGGACGAGACTTAAAACCAGGGGAGACAGGGCCTTCTCTGTGGTCGGCCCTAAACTCTGGAACACTCTGCCCCTCCATGTTCAAACTGCTCCCACAGTGGAGTGTTTTAAGTCTCGTCTAAAGACCCACTTTTATTCTTTGGCTTTTAACACTACGTGAGTTGTGTGGTCTTCTGTCCTCTGTTGTCCTGTGTGGTTAGGGTTAGGGTTATAAATTTTGATGTCTATTTTACTGTTTTAATTGGTTTCACCCTTTAAAATCGTTTTTAATCATATTTATTTTTTATATTGTCTCTGTATTGGTTTTCTATTCATTTATTCTTTGTTTTTATTCAGTCATTGGTGTAGCATAATATTGTTTTTAATATTGTTTTTAATATAGTTTTTAATATTGTTTTTAATATTGTTTTTAACATGGCTGTGCAGCACTTTGGAAACATTCTTGTTGTGTAAATGTGCTATATAAATAAAGTGGATTGGATTGGATTGGATGAGGAACGTGAGAGTGAAGGACTAGCGTGCAGTGCAGGACGTATCTTTTTTCGCTCTGACCGTAACTTAGGTACAAGGGCTCATTGGATTCCACACTTTCTCCTTTTTCTATTGTGGATCACGGATTTGTATTTCAAACCACCTCGGATACTATATCCTCTTGAAAATGAGAGTCGAGAACGCGAAATGGACATTCACAGTGACTTTTATCTCCACGACAATACATCGGCGAAGCTCTTTAGCTACGGAGCTAACGTGATAGCACATCGGGTTTAAATGCAGATAGAAACAAAATAAATAAACCCCTGACTGGAAGGATAGACAGAAGATCAACAATACTATTAAACCATGGACATGTAACCACACGGTTAATGCTTTCCAGCCTGGCGAAGCTTAACAATACTGTTGCTAACGACGCCATTGAAGCTAACTTAGCAACGGGACCTCTACAGAGCTATGCTAAAACATTAGCTATCCATATACGCCAGCCCTCATCTGCTCATCAACACCCGTGCTCACCTGCGTTCCAGCGATCGACGTAGCGACGATAATAGATGCGGTCGGCGGCCCGGAGACGGAGGAAGTCAAGGAGGTCGGCGGCTAGCACGTCTGCTATCCATCTCAAAGTCCTCCTGGTTGTGTTGCTGTAGTTCGCCGCTAATACACCGATCCCACCTACAACTTTCTTCTTTGCAGTCTTCATTGTTCATTAAACAAACTGCAAAAGATTCACCAACACAGATGTCCAGAATACTGTGGAATTTTGAGATGAAAACAGAGCTTTTTTGTATTGGATACAATGTGTCCGAATACTTCCGTTTCAACGATTGACGTCACGCGCATACGTCATCATACATAGACGTTTTCAACCGGAAGTTTAGCGGGAAATTTAAAATTGCACTTTATAAGTTAACCCGGCCGTATTGGCATGTGTTGCAATGTTAAGATTTCATCATTGATATATAAACTATCAGACTGCGTGGTCGGTAGGAGTGGCTTTCAGTAGGCCTTTAAGTGGAGAAGACATAGAGCAGGAGTCCCTAAATTGTTTGACTCAATGGCTGGACCACATTGGGCTATGTGTGTGTGTGTGTGTGTGTGTGTGTGTGTGTGTGTGTGTGTGTGTGTGTGTGTGTGTGTGTGTGTGTGTGTGTGTGTGTGTGTGTGTGTGTGTGTGTGTGTGTGTGTGTGTGTGTGTGTGTGTGTGTGTGTGTGTGTGTGTGTGTGTGTGTGTGTGTGTGTGTGTGTAAATAATATTTATATATACACAGTCGCAATCAAAAGTTTACATACACTTGTAAAGAACATAATTTCATGGCTGTCTTGAGTTTCCAATACTTTTTTTTATTTATTAAAGGCCTCACCTTTTCTCCTCCAAACATATTGCTGGGTATTGTGGCCAAACAGCTCCATTTTTGTTTCATCTGACATCACATGGACAAAGATAAGACCTTCTGGAGGAAAGTTCTGTGGTCAGATGAAACAAAAATGGAGCTGTTTGGCCACAATACCCAGCAATATGTTTGGAGGAGAAAAGGTGAGGCCTTTAATCCCAGGAACACCACACCTACCGTCAAGCATGGTGGTGGTAGTATTATGCTCTGGGCCTGTTTTGCTGCCAATGGAACTGGTGCTTTACAGAGAGTAAATGGGACAGTGAAAAAGGAGGATTACCTCCAAATTCTGCAGTACAACCTAAAATTATCAGCCCGGAGGTTGGGTCTTGGGCGCAGTTGAGTGTTCCAACAGGACAATCACCCCAAACACACGTCAAAAGTGGTAAAGGAATGGCTAAATCAGGATAGAATTAAGGTTTTAGAATGACCTTCCCAAAGTCCCAATGCTGAAGAAACAAGTCCATGTCAGAAAACCAACACATTTAGCTGAACTGCACCAATTTTGTCAAGAGGAGTGGCCAAAAATTCAACCAGAAACTTGCCAGAAGCTTGTGGATGGCTACCAAAAGCACCTTATTGCAGTGAAACTTGCCAAGGGACATGTAAGCAATTATTAACATTGCTGTATGTATACTTTTGACCCAGCACATTTGCTCACATTTTCAGTAGACCCATAATAAATTCATAAAAGAACCAAACTTAATGAATGTTTTTTGTGACCAACAAGTATGTGCTCCAATCACTCTATCACAAAAAAATAAGAGTTGTAGAAATTATTGGAAACTCTAGACAGCCATGACATTATGTTCTTTATAAGTGTATGTAAACTTTTGACCACGACTGTATATATTTAAATATTTATATATATATATACTGTATATATATATGTATATATATATATATATATATATATATATATATATATATATATATATATATATATATATATATATATATATATATATATATATATATATATATATATATATATATATATACATATACATATATATGTGTATATACATATATATATATATATATACGTGTATATATGTGTGTGTATATATATATATATATATATATATATATATATATATGTATATATATATATATTATATATATATATATATGTATATGTGTATGTGTATATATATATGTGTGTGTATATATATATATATATATATATATATATATATATATATATATATATATATATATATATATATATATATATATATATATATATGTGTATGTGTATATATATATGTGTGTATATATATATATATATATATGGGTGTGTGTGTATATATATATATATATATATATATATATATATATATATATATATATATATATATATATATATATATATATATATATATATATATATATATATATATATATATATCCACAAGCTTCTGGTTGAATTTTTGACCACTCCTCTTGACAAAACTGGTGCAGTTCAGCTAAATGTGTTGGTTTTCTGACATGGACTTGTTTCTTCAGCATTGTCCACACGTTTAAGTCAGGACTTTGGGAAGGCCATTCTAAAACCTTCATTCTAGCCTGATTTAGCCATTCCTTTACCACTTTTGACATGTGTTTGACGTCATTGTCCTGTTGGAACCGCGCCCAAGACCCAAACTCCGGGCTGATGATTTTAGATAGTGAACGACTGAGCATTTCATGGAAGCTGCTTTTATACCCAATCATGGCACCCACCTGTTCCCCATTAGCCCGTTCACCTGTGGGATGTTCCAAATAAGCGTTTGATGAGCATTCCTCAACTTTCTCAGTCTTTTTTGCCACTTGTGCCAGGCATCAAACAGTAACAAAGTTCACCAGTTCGAACGTTAAGTATCTTGTCTTTGCAGTCTATTCAATTGAATATTGTCATGATCCGTGGCCCGGATCATGTTTTGGTATTCCCGATTAGTTTTGGACTCCCTCGGTTCCTGTTTTGTGTACCCTTGAGTTTGTTTTGGTTACCATGGTTGCTTATTGTTTTCACCTGCCTCTGATTGGGGTTCGGGACGCTCACCTGTTCCCCGAGCACTAATCAGAGGCATTATTTAGGCCTGCCTTTGCCGGTCAGTCGGCCTGCCTTCTTTGTTTGCTTCATGCTCCTGTTACGTGAGGATTGCTTGTCTCTAGTCTATGCTAAGTAGTAGCCTCGGCACGTTTTTCCTCTGACTTGTTTTCCATTTTTGGTACTTGTTTGATTTAAAAAATAAATCTTGTTCCTACCTGCAAGTCCTGTCCGGAGTGGTCCGTTTGCATCCCGGGGTAACAACCCCCGCACCTAACAAATATAAGTTGAAAAGGATTTGCAAATCATTGTATTTTGTTTTTATTTACCATTTACAAAACGTGCCAACTTCACTGGTTTGGGGTTTTGTAAATTGGTGTAGTTTTGAATTGTGTATGGTGCTTGGACATTTGTTATAATGTCCACATAGTTCAGTGTGTTTTCTACCACAAGTATTAACTTTCTGTGTTGGTTTTGGATTATTTTGACCGTGGGTGGGAAAGGTTGTTTGAATTGGTTCCCATGCAATTTCAATACGGTATGGCGTAATGCTCACTAACCATATTGAAAACATCCGTTAGATGGCAGCACATTTACAATGTTTTAAGTTTAATATTGTAAAATATTAACTTGGGACTTGCGGCGGACCGGATTGTGGGCGCTTTTGACCTGGATCCGGCCTGCGGGCTGTGGTTTGGAGACCCTTGATGTAGAGTTGTGATGGTCGTGTAATAGAAATACCGTAATTTTCGGACTATAAGTTGCAGTTTTTTTCATAGTTTGGCCGGGGGTGTGACTTTATTAATTATTAACACATTACCGTAAAATATCAAATAATATTATTAACTCATTCACGTAGAGACTAGACGTATAAGAGTTCATGGGATTTAGCGATTAGGAGTGACAGATTGTTTGGTAAACGTATAGCATGTTCTATATGTTATAGTTATTTGAATGACTCTTACCATAATATGTTACGTTAACATACCAGGCACCTTCTCAGTTGGTTATTTATGCTTCATATAACATACACTTATTCAGCCTGTTGTTCACTATTCTTTATTTATTTTAAATTGCCTTTCAAATGTCTATTCTTGGTGTTGGCTTTTATCAAATAAATGTCCCCAAAAAATGCGACTTATACTCCAGTGCGACTTATATATAGATAGATAGTACTTTATTGATTCCTTCAGGAGAGTTCCCTCAGGAAAATTTAAATATATATTTGTTTCCTTCTTTATTATGCATTTTCGGCCGGTGCGATTTATACTCCGGAGTGACTTATACTCCGAAAAATACGATAGAACAGTTTAAGAAAAACCTTTCTCAACTAGCTATTGCAAGGAATTTAGGGATTTCACCATCTACGGTCCGTAATATCATCAAAGGGTTCAGAAAATCTGGAGAAATCACTGCACGTAAGCAGCTAAGCCCGTGACCTTCGATCCCTCAGGCTGTACTGCATCGACAAGCGACATCAGTGTGTAAAGGATATCACCACATGGGCTCAGGAACACTTCAGAAACCCACTGTCAGTAACTGCAGTTGGTCGCTACATCTGTAAGTGCAAGTTAAAACTCTCCTATGCAAGGCGAAAACCGTTTATCAACAACACCCAGAAACGCCGTCGGATTCGCTGGGCCTGAGCTCATCTAAGATGGACTGATACAAAGTGGAAAAGTGTTCTGTGGTCTGACGAGTCCACATTTCAAATTGTTTTTGGAAACTGTGGACGTCGTGTCCTCCGGAACAAAGAGGAAAAGAACCATCCGGATTGTTATAGGCACAAAGTTGAAAAGCCAGCATCTGTGATGGTATGGGGGTGTATTAGTGCCCAAGACATGGGTAACTTACACATCTGTGAAGGCACCATTAATGCTGAAATGTACATACAGGTTTTGGAGCAACATATGTTGCCATCCAAGCAACGTTACCATGGACGCCCCTGCTTATTTCAGCAAGACAATGCCAAGCCACGTGTTACATCAACGTGGCTTCATAGTAAAAGAGTGCGGGTACTAGACTGGCCTGCCTGTAGTCCAGACCTGTCTCCCATTGAAAATGTGTGGCGCATTATGAAGCCTAAAATAGCACAACGGAGACCCCCGGACTGTTGAACAACTTAAGCTGTACATCAAGCAAGAATGGGAAAGAATTCCACCTGAGAAGCTTCAAAAATGTGTCTCCTCAGTTCCCAAACCTTTGGTGAACATGCCCTTTCCCAACTACTTTGGCACGTGTTGCAGCCATGAAATTCTAAGTTAATTATTATTTGAAAAAAAAAAAAAAGTTTGAGTTTGAACATCAAATATGTTGTCTTTGTAGTGCATTCAACTGAATATGGGTTGAAAAGGATTTGCAAATCATTGTATTCCGTTTATATTTACATCTAACACAATTTCCCAACTCATATGGAAACGGGGTTTGTATTATTATTATTATTATTCTGATAGTGTCCACCAAAAGTAAGCATTATTACCTGATCATGAAATGAGACAGAAGTTTCGTTGCACTTCTGCGGTTCTAAGAATCTTCCAGCATGTTTTTTTCCGAAGACACATCTCTTGGCAGCAAGAGTCCCAATTGTGTAGTTTTTTCCTTCTCCGTGAAAGCATCATGTCCTTAGAAGGAACGAGCCGCGCGCTCAAAAGTCCACAAGCACTTGTTTTCTTTCCACCTGTCGCCATGGCGACACTCTGAACTTCGTCAGAGGCGCCGTGAAGATGAACGACCACCAAAAGTTTTGTCAGAAGCAGGATGAGCTGGTCTCCTCTCTGCACGGCTACATTTTCCCCATGTCACTAATATACATATACATATATTGTTTCCATCAACTTAAAGCTGTAAATGACCTTAATGTATCCCTCCAGGCATCCTCTAATTCAGGGCTTTACAAACTTAGGTGTTCTGAAAAACAATTTTTTTTTAGCCTCTATGGCTTCCCTCGAATTTGGTCCCGGGGACCCAGAAGTGCGTAAGTCATAAAAATTTTAAAAATGAGAAATAAATCATTTTTAAAAGATTTTAACCCTGAAAGGGACAAGCGGTACAAAGTGGATGGATGGATTATTCAACGTTTAAATCTCCAGATCAACTTCAGGTCTATCTGTTAATATTAGGTGTATTTATTTTTTATCTTGTATGCCCTTTTCGTCAAAAAAAACAGTTTTTAACGGCAAAAAATGCAATATTTGCCCCCCAAGAAATTTCAAAGTGGATTACTTGATGTGAAATACCTTAAATAATTGAATAATATAAAATAATACCACTGATTTTAATACTTTATTATTTTTTGAGCACTGACAATTTGAGCAAACACACACAATATGCAATATTTTCCCCAAAAAATATTTCCAATTGTTATTGAAATTAATAAAAGTAATTGAAGCCTTGAATAGGTCAATAATTAAAAACAACATAGATGTTTTATCTATTTATTGTTTTAACAATAACAGCATTAAAGAAAATAACAGCCTGCATGGGAGCTTTGTGTTAATAAAGCCAACATTTTCTTGTTACCTTTTTGCTCTTTTTATTTCACTTTTTTCATGTGTTTTTATAGAGCAAACACACACAATATGCAATATTTTTCCCAAAAATATTTCCAATTGTTATTGAAATTAATAAAAGTAATTGGAGCCTTGAATAGGTCAATAATTAAAAACAACATTGTTTTTTTGTTTTTTTTAAGCAATAACAGCATTAAAAAAAATAACAGCCTGCATGGGAGCTTTGTGTTAGTAAAATCAACATTTTCTTGTTACCTTTTTTGCTCTTTTCATTCCACTTTTTTCATGTTTTTATAGGGCAAACACACACAATATGCAATATTTTCCCCCAAAAATATTTCCAATTGTTATTGAAATTTATACAAGTAATTGAAGCCTTGAATAGGTCAATAATTAAAAACAACATTGATTTTTTTTTTTTTTTTTTAGCAATAACAGCTTCAAAGAAAATAACAGCCTGCATGGGAGCTTTGTGTTAATAAAGTAAAAAAAAATTCTTGTTACCTTTTTGCTCTTTTTATTTCACTTTTTTCATGTGTTTTTATAGAGCAAACACACACAATATGCAATATTTTTCCCAAAAATATTTCCAATTGTTATTGAAATTAATAAAAGTAATTGGAGCCTTGAATAGGTCAATAATTAAAAACAACATTTTTGTTTTTGTTTTTTTTAAGCAATAACAGCTTTAAAGAAAATAACAGCCTGCATGGGAGCCTTGTGTTAATAAATTTAAAAAAAATGTGTTACCTTTTTTGGTCTTTTTATTCCACTTTTGTAATGTGTTTTTATAGGGCAAACACACACAATATTCAATATTTTCCCCAAAAATATTTCCAATTGTTACTGAAATTAATACAAGTAATTGGAGCCTTGAATAGGTCAATAATTAAAAACATTGATTTTTATTTTTATTTTTTTAATTTTTTTTAGCAATAACAGCTTTAAAGAAAATAACAGCCTGCATGGGAGCTTTGTGTTAATAAAGTCAACATTTTTTTTAACCTTTTTTGCTCTTTTCATTCCACTTTTTTCATGTTTTTATAGGGCAAACACACACACTATGCAATATTTTCCCTAAAAAATATTTCCAATTGTTATTGAAATTAATACAAGTAATTGAAGCCTTGAATAGGTCAATAATTAAAAACAACATTGATTTTTTATTTTTTTTTAGCAATAACAGCTTCAAAGAAAATAACAGCCTGCATGGGAGCTTTGTGTTAATAAAGTAAAACAAATTCTTGTTACCTTTTTGCTCTTTTTATTTCACTTTTTAATGTTTTTTTATAGGGCAAACACACACAATATGCAATATTTTCCCCAAAAAATATTTCCAATTGTTATTGAAATTAAAAAAAGTAATTGGAGCCTTGAATAGGTCAATAATTAAAAACAACATTTTTTTTTTTTTTTTTTTTTTAAGCAATAACAGCTTTAAAGAAAATAACAGCCTGCATGGGAGCCTTGTGTTAATAAATTCAAAAAAAATGTGTTACCTTTTTTGGTCTTTTTATTCCACTTTTATAATGTGTTTTTATAGGGCAAACACACAATATTCAATATTTTCCCCAAAAATATTTCCAATTGTTATTGAAATTAATACAAGTAATTGGAGCCTTGAATAGGTCAATAATTAAAAACATTGATTTTTATTTTTATTTTTTTTAATTTTTTTTAGCAATAACAGCTTTAAAGAAAATAACAGCCTGCAAGGGAGCTTTGTGTTAATAAAGTCAACATTTTTTTTAACCTTTTTTGCTCTTTTTATTCCACTTTTTTCATGTTTTCATAGGGCAAACACACACACTATGCAATATTTTCCCCAGAAATATTTCCAATTGTTATTGAAATTAATAAAAGTAATTGGAGCCTTGAATAGGTCAATAATTAAAAACAACATAGATTTTTATTTTTTATTTTTAGCAATAACAGCTTTAAAGAAAATAACAGCCTGCATGGGAGCTTTGTGTTAATAAAGTCAACATTTTCTTGTTACCTTTTTTGCTCTTTTTATTCCACTTTTTTAATGTGTTTTTATAGGGAAAACACACACAATATGCAATATGTTCCCTAAAAATATTTCTAATTGTTATTGAAATTAATAAATGTAATTGGAGCCTTGAATAGGTCAATAATTAAAAACATTGATTTTTTTAATTATTTTTTTTTAGCAATAACAGCTTTAAAGAAAATAACAGCCTGCATGGGAGCTTTGTGTTAATAAAGTCAACATCTTCTTGTTACCTTTTTTGCTCTTTTTATTCCACTTTTTTTATGTGTTTTTATAGGGCAAACACACACAATATGCAATGTTTTCCCCAAAAATATTTCCAATTGTTATTGAAATTAGTAAAAGTAATTGGAGCCTTTAATAGGTCAATAATTAAAAACAACATTGATTTTTATTTTTTTATTTTTTTTTTAGCAATAACAGCATTAAAAAAAATAACAGCCTGCATGGGAGCTTTGTGTTAATAAAGTCAACATTTTCTTGTTACCTTTTTTGCTCTTTTTATTCCACTTTCTTATTGTGTTTTTATAGGGCAAACACACACAATATGCAATATGTTCCCCAAAAATATTTCCAATTGTTATTGAAATTAATAAAAGTAATTGGAGCCTTTAGTAGGTCAATAATTAAAAACAACATTGATTTTTTTGTTTTTGTTTTAAAGCAATAACAGCTTTAAAGAAAATAACAGCCTGCATGGGAGCTTTGTGTTAATAAAGTCAACATTTTCTTGTTACCTTTTTTGCTCTTTTTATTCCACTTTTTTCATGTGTTTTTATAGGGCAAACACACACAATATGCAATATGTTCCCCAAAAATATTTCCAATTGTTATTGAAATTAATAAAAGTAATTGGAGCCTTTAATAGGTCAATAATTAAAAACAACATTGATTTTTATTTTTTTATTTTTTTTTTAGCAATAACAGCATTAAAAAAAATAACAGCCTGCATGGGAGCTTTGTGTTAATAAAGTCAACATTTTCTTGTTACCTTTTTTGCTCTTTTTATTCCACTTTCTTATTGTGTTTTTATAGGGCAAACACACACAATATGCAATATGTTCCCCAAAAATATTTCCAATTGTTATTGAAATTAATAAAAGTAATTGGAGCCTTCAGTAGGTCAATAATTAAAAACAACATTGATTTTTTTGTTTTTGTTTTAAAGCAATAACAGCTTTAAAGAAAATAACAGCCTGCATGGGAGCTTTGTGTTAATAAAGTCAACATTTTCTTGTTACCTTTTTTGCTCTTTTTATTCCACTTTTTTCATGTGTTTTTATAGGGCAAACACACACAATATGCAATATGTTCCCCAAAAATATTTCCAATTGTTATTGAAATTAATAAAAGTAATTGGAGCCTTTAATAGGTCAATAATTAAAAACAACATTGATTTTTATTTTTTTATTTTTTTTTTAGCAATAACAGCATTAAAAAAAATAACAGCCTGCATGGGAGCTTTGTGTTAATAAAGTCAACATTTTCTTGTTACCTTTTTTGCTCTTTTTATTCCACTTTCTTATTGTGTTTTTATAGGGCAAACACACACAATATGCAATATGTTCCCCAAAAATATTTCCAATTGTTATTGAAATTAATAAAAGTAATTGGAGCCTTCAGTAGGTCAATAATTAAAAACAACATTGATTTTTTTGTTTTTGTTTTAAAGCAATAACAGCTTTAAAGAAAATAACAGCCTGCATGGGAGCTTTGTGTTAATAAAGTCAACATTTTCTTGTTACCTTTTTTGCTCTTTTTATTCCACTTTTTTCATGTGTTTTTATAGGGCAAACACACACAATATGCAATATGTTCCCCAAAAATATTTCCAATTGTTATTGAAATTAATAAAAGTAATTGGAGCTTTGAATAGGTCAATAATTAAAAACAACATTGATTTTTAAAATAAATTTTTAGCAATAACAGCATTAAAAAAAATAACAGCCTGCATGGGAGCTTTGTGTTAATAAAGTCAACATTTTCTTGTTACCTTTTTTGCTCTTTTTATTCCACTTTTGTAATGTGTGTTTTTAGGGCAAACATACACAATATGCAATATTTTTCCCAAAAATATTTCCAATTGTTATTGAAATTAATAAAAGTAATTGGAGCCTTGAATAGGTCAATAATTAAAAACAACATTGTTTTTTTTGTTTTTTTTAAGCAATAACAGCTTTAAAGAAAATAACAGCCTGCATGGGAGCTTTGTGTTAATAAAGTCAACATTTTCTTGTTACCCTTTTTGCTCTTTTTATTCCACTTTTTTCTTGTGTTT